>NW_020884872.1:65289176-65889176 GCF_003945725.1 Corapipo altera
AAGTCGACATATAATTATGTGTCTTAAGAAGCTCTTTTCCACCCAAACTTTGCATTTTACCTTTTGTCACTAAGGTTCAGCTCAGCTGCTCTTTGTACACATACATTCTCTCATACCCTCTTAAAGGTGCTTAAGTTGTCCACAAAAATACTCCTATTGCCTCTTGAAAATATTATTATTGTCCTCCACACGTTCATGTTTCAGGACCTATTTCTCCCATGTACTGATGAAAACTCCTCACACAACCATCAACTTGACCCTATTTTCATTCTTGTAGAGATTTCAAGATACTTTCATAATGTGGAATAATTCTTAATTTATAGACCTTTGTGTAATTCTCCTCCCCTTTTGCTATAACATTCTCAAACCGTGAAATTCTCTGAAGCAACTGTTGTACAAGAGTTCATAAGAGTATGGAAAAGTAAATCCAAGAACAGAATACAGAATGGTTTCCTGAGAAGGAAAATACTTGACGGTTTGCCATGTAGAAATTATACGGATGTATAGATTTGTAGATTTATAGATTTCAGTGATCATTCTACCTATAATGTTGTCTGGCACAGTTTACACTGTAAAGGTAGAACAAGGACTATGTATTCCATGACAGTGTACAGATAAGTAGAAAATTATTTCTGAATTATAAAAATTTTGGGTAAATTTTGGAATGGGAAGGAATAAGAAAGTATTGCTATGATGAGAATTGAATAGCATTCTTTGGTTGTTCATGTTGGAGGGACTTAAGGAGGTCCCTGGCTGAATACAGGGTCATCTATGAGATTGGATTATTTATTCAGTCTGGATACTCAGTTACAGTGCTATACTATTTTAACAATGATTTTGGTCAAATAGGAAGTAATTCACAATTGAATCTAGTTAAAAGATGTTTTTCACCAAACGAAGTAACAGAAAAATATAATTTGTAATGTTTAATACTAGAATGACAAAATAACCATAAAATAGGCTTGAGAATTACCTGGGATACCAATACTGTGTATCTGAGCTATACAACTATCAGAAACACCTCCTGATATGTATTTTTTTTAATTTAGTTCTACAGAGACTCATGTATGAGCACAATCTTATGTCTTACACAGCCATGCGGAAGTGGTTGGTAATAAGTGGCTTTGTGTTTTAAAGATTAATGCTTTATTGCTTGTTTTTCTGCATGTTATTCTCTTTTCCTCTGAGGTGTCAGTGCAGTTGAGAAATAAATCCATTCAAACTGAAAACCATTTACTGCATCAATAATAGGTAGCTTTTCATCTCTAAACAGGCAAAATATGTCATTTATTGTATTACTGTTTTGAAATGTCTTTACTTTTTCTGACCTCTTAATATACTTCACTGGTCAAAAATCCAGGAGTCCACCAATAATGTTATGAAAGGTTCAGGTCAGAAACAAGATCAGACTGCTTTCTTTTCAGGTGTTGAGTGTCCAAACCATGTTATTTAAGGTAGTTAGTGCTCTACTCTCGAAATACAGCAAATCAGAACTTATCCTATGGATTTTAACCTATTGGAAGTAAAAGAATAATATAGCATGAGAAAATCTTGACAACAATCATAGTATTTCTGTGACTGTCTATTGGAGCTCCGTGTGCAAGATTTTGCTGACATCTGTATTGAAACCAAGTGTAATACCTCTCTTCAAACATATTCATAGAATAGGATTAACCTTAATAACTTTAGACTTCTGGTGTGTCAATTACCATATGAAGTAATATCATCTAGACTCCCTTAAGAATTAAATAGGGATTTTGAGGATGTACTTAAATTAAACTTGTATTTAACTTGAACTTCTACCTTAAGAGAGGAAAAGATCCTATCTGGAGAAAGTCTTGAATTAAGGCTCATGACAAAAGCAGAAAGGTACCCATAGCTGCTACATTTGGAATCCATTCACATGTGTGTGCACACACAATCCCAACAGAAACCAGGACAAAACAATTAGAGGTGTGGGGTTTTGTTTTGTTTGTTTGATTGGGATTTTTTGTTTGTTTTTTTTGGTTTGTTTTTGTGAAATATCAAAGATGTTTACTGCCTTTTTTATAACTACCATTTAAATGTAATTTTTTTAATATACATGACTTTTTTTTATTTTGTTCTCATTAATGTTAAAGAATTCTGCTGGCAGATTTATGAATACAAAAGTTCACGCATTTACCAAATTCTCATGATTGTCACTTGTAGTATAGATACAGTTCAGGTCCACTAGAAGTATTAATTTTATTCACACTCCATACAAAAGATATTGCTTCAAATAGATAAAATCTAATTAAAACATTTTGGTCACATACAAGATCCAATGACTGTATACTGGAAGATAGAAAAGTTTTCTTCAATTTTTCTTTTTCTTACTTTCAATTATGCTTTCAGCACCGTGACTCTAATTTCCAAACACATTTTATGATGTGCTACATCGTTAAAACTCGTTAAAGAAGCTTTTTAATATCAAACTTTTGTATAAACCTTGATGCTGCTCGGAAATGAACATCATTATATTAGGTTTCCATTTCATGTTCGATAACTTTGAAGCTCACAAAAATTAAGAGCTTAGGCTGAAATATAAATGGGTGTCAAAAGATAAAAAGATGCACTTCCAAGGCATAAGTGATCTCATCCAAAGTTCTAGTATGGGATTTGTACGCTTCTTTCTATCTGTTTTATAGGAGGCACACACATTTAGTTTGTGATAATACATATCTTTCAGGTACCTGATGTTAGGATCGATAAAGCTAAGGGTAAGTGACCTATTCCGAACATCACACTAGGTTTAGGCAGTTATGTCTTCAACTCATTTCATTAATTACTTGTTGTTACATCCTGGTCCAACTGTGTTACACTTTAATTTTAGGTTTCAAGATATTTTGCTCACACAAACTCTTGCAAAGCCTTTGGTTTTTTGATACCTTGAGTTCACATACGGAGAAAAGACTACCAACTTTTCTCTAAGAGACTTCTTTTAATTTGGTGAGAAAATAGGTGTTTTGGTAAAAAGGGTTTTAGAGAGATAACACGCAAACCAAAGAAAAGCATTTCTCTATAATACCCAGTACAAAAAACCCAATTCACAAAAGAATTACAACAGTTTACTAGGACTAGCAAGCATTGCTATGGAGTAGAGACCCTTTGTTATACCCAGCAAACACAAAATCCATGCAACTTAAGTGAAATACCCAAAAATTAAGTGAAATACAGAAAATAGGTGTTTAAATTGTCCACAAGAGGAAGGAAAGAGAGATTAAGGTAAGAAAGGACAAAGAAAGATAGGAGAGAGAAATATAATTTGACTATGCAGATCTCACCTTGGCAGCTTTGAGGACAAAAGGCTGATGGAGACCTCTTGCGCGTCTGTTTACAGACTTTGGCTATTGTGGCCACTCTCTCTAGGAGGGACTTTAGGTTTACTGACCACTCACTGTCACCCTGTGTGGGTGGGCCATCAGGCGGACCTTATCGACAGCCCAGCCACATGGCTTTTACTGCCATGTGCTCTCAGCCACATTGACTGCAGGCCTAGCCCAGCCCTTCCCTCCTCCCCCACTTATCCCCGCTTACAACCCAATAATTACTGGTGTGGTGTTTAACACTTGTGACTGTTTATAACACAAGTTACAGTCGGCCTCCTTATATCAAGGAGGCTGACTGTATTATTTCAGAAGACCAGCAGTCTGCCTTACATTGAATCCAAGTTTAGATGGCTTCCCACCAGATTAATTGTCCATGCAGGATTATACTGATGTTTTTTTAACGAATCCTCATTCATAAATCACAGTCCAGCTGTTCTTCACAGTAGGATGCCATATGACTGAAGAGCTATTACCAGGCCAGCACCTGCCCTCGTCACTTTACATCTTACAAAGTCATTTTGATTACAGTTACTTTCACTTACTTTGAAGTAGTTTACAGTCAGAAATGACATTCAGATAATCAGAAAGGTCTTCAGAATAGTCAAATCATTTCTAGACAGATTATGTAGGTCAAGAAATTATACATATATAAAACTCTTTGCAAATACTCTCAAGTCCTTGTTATACTACAATAAATAATCAGTGAAACAGAATAAGAAATTTTAATGGATAAGTTAGTCAAAAAGCTCACTAACATAAGCTTTCATATACTACCATTAATTGATAAACAGCCTGTTCATCTGACCATGAAAGTTATATCATCTTGAGCATCTTGCAATCTTATTTTTTTAAAGTGCACATTTGCTAACAAAATGGACTTGCTGGACTTCAGCAAGACCTTCTGGACTTCAGCATGGCCTTTGACACCGTCTCCCACAGCATTCTCCTGAAAAAGCTGGCAGCCCACGGCTTGGACAGGGGCACTCTGTGCTGGGTTAGGAACTGGCTGGAGGGCCGGGCCCAGAGAGTGGTGGTGAACGGTGCTGCATCCAGTTGGTGACCAGTCACTAGTGATGAGTGGCGGTCTGAAAAATAAAAACTAGACACAATTCCAGTATGGGGGAACTGAAATAGTTTATTGAACACGAGAACACGATTTTAAAGGTATCTGAGGTTGGACATGTTAATGAAGGGGACGAGTTATGTTAATTATGGAATTACATAAGTTTTTACTGCAATTTCTAAATAGTTAATTTTTCTTCTAGTAGGATTACATTTTCTTCTAGAGGGATTACAGGGGTTTAGACATGGTTTGATACAATCATCTCAAAAGTCTTTTCTGATTTCTGCTGGAGCTAGGCTTGATCCAAGAGGTAGAACTTTAACAGGTCTTGCAAGAAGGGTCCAGCTCCTTCAGATCACGAGGTTTTTGTCAGCCCTTGTTTTCCTTTGCTGAAAGCTGGGTTTGGGCTCCCACAGTGATGTCCCCCAGGGATCAGTGTTGGGCCCAGTCCTGTTTAATATCTTTATTGATGATTTAGATGAGGGGATTGAGTCCATCATCAGCAAATTTGCAGATGACACTAAGCTGGGGGGGGTGTCGATCAGCTGGAAGGCAGGAGGGCTCTACAGAGGGACCTGGACAGGCTGCAGAGTTGGGCTGAGTCCAACGGGATGAGGTTCAACAAGGCCAAGTGCCGGGTCCTGCACTTTGGCCACAACAACCCCCTGCAGCGCTACAGGCTGGGGACAGAGTGACTGGAGAACTGCTGAAGGGACTCAAGCACAAGTCCTATGAGGAGAGGCTGAGGGAACTGGGGCTGTTCAGCCTGGAGAAGAGGAGGCTCAGGGAAGACCTCATCACTCTCTAAAACTACCTGAAAAGTCTCTTTTTCCAGGCAACTATCATCAAGACAAGAGGGCATGGTCTCAAGTTGTGCTGGGGGAGGTTTAGGTTAGATATTAGAAAGAATTTCTTTACAGAGAGGGTGGTCAGACATTGGAATGGGCTACCCAGGGAAGGAGGGGATTCTCTATCCCTGGAGATTTTTAAAAAGAGACTGGATGTGGCACTTAGTGCCATGGTCTAGTAACCGCAGCGGTAGTGGATCAAGGGTTGCACTTGATGATCTCGAAAGTCCCTTCCAATCCAGCTGATTCTATGATTCTATAAAAAAATCTCTTCTCATTTTCATAGTTTACATGGAAGACAAAAGAATCTGAGGAGTTTTCTGAACTCTAACAATTATCCTTATTGTTCATCACGATTGCTTTTATGAAGGACCAAAGTTATCCCAACTAATATTAGAAAACTAACCTTTCCCTTTCTTGTGTAGGCAGAGAGAGATATAGAACATCTCTAATTGATACAGAATTTTGGAACATAAAATAGCCCTTTGGATTTACATCAACTAGAAAAGAAATCTATGAATTCTTGCTTGGTGCTCAAGATTAGACAAAGAAAACCCGAACCTAAATGTTTGCAAACCTGCATGTAGGCTACAGGACATGTGAGATTCATTCCCGTAACCCAGGTAGGTGAGATAAGGCACTATTTGGATCCCTCCCAGGCTGAACACCTGAGTTTCCTTGAGAGAATGATGTCATAGAGGAAGGAGGAAGTTGAAAACTTTTTGTTGACATACAGCCAGGTTACAATATCCTGACAGTATAAGACACTCACATTAAAGAAATACATGACCAGACCATTTGTAAAATGAATTCCCACACAATAAGAACGTTATTTTTCTATAAATCATTGAGAATAAGCAGGTTTTTGAGAAATTCTATGCAAAATACAGTATGAATTCCAAAAGAAAGAATCTTAAATGTCTTGCAGTTCATTTTCATAAATATATAAACACTTTAAATTGCTCAATTTTTACAGTGGAATCATCTCAATCAGTAGAGTTTTGTTTAACTTCACAGTGAAAAGACAATTGCAAGAGGACTTTTTAAATATTATTTTGTGTAATTTAGACAACAATTGCACTAACTCATTTTCCACTCTTATTTTCTTTCAGCTTAGAAGGAAAATAGTTTGACCTACAATAAAGATTCTCTTGGTATTTTGTCAAATTTATTTTATGCCAGCAGCAGTCACTGATTTTAATTGAATGGAAACAACAGCTCTCAGCCTGTGTGTCACATTGCTGGATTTTGTATCATTGAATTTCAATCTGGTTTCCCTGGGACCTGCCAAGTGTGGCTTAAGCCAACCTCTGAGTCTCCTTGCTATACTCCTTTCCAGGGCAGCATTGTTTGCCTTTTGTCTGTTCACTGATTAAATTGACACCATTTTACCTTTTGTGACTCCTGTGTCATTTTCTGTTGACAGCATCTAGCGATGGTAACAAATCAGTGTCCTTGTGGAAGGGGTAGAAACCATTGATTGTCTGGGTGTATTAATGCAGACCCTTTAAAAGTCATGCAGACATGGCTTTGTGCTAACTGGCAGCTGAATGGGGGCTAGTGAGAGATGCTATTAAGCACAGATAACAGTCAGCACCTTCTATTCACTAGCAATGTCACTTTGTACCATTTGAGGGACAGTTGGTAGTGAAATTTCTTAAAGCAATTCTTCCCCTCCCTATACACATCCTGGACTGATGCTATTTAAGGCAGAAGAGTGGAAATAGTTTTCTGATTAGACTGATGTTGGTAGGATGCTCATATAATTTCCAGGGAGCTGAAACACTTAATTCAATTCATCTGCACTTTACAGCTAAAATCTCTTTAGAACAACAAAGATAGGCCCTGTTGACATGAGAGGTTAAATGTTTACCGTGGATAGGGAATTCGTAATTGCCTTTTTAGAAATGAATGATTAAAAGTGGTTACAAGAAGAATCTGGCTATATAAGTCTTATCCATAAAACACAAGGGAGATGTAATAATTATGTCAAATCCTTAAACAAGATAGCAAAATGAAAATACCAAAGTCTTAAAATTACAAACTTTACAAAACATCTGCATTTAGGAATAAAGTATCTGAGACATGGAGAATGGTATTTGTTTAAGCTTACATGCTGAACATGAAGCATTAATCAGCCCCACTTCTGTTCAGCAACACACTGAGACATTTCTTTGTCATATTTGTAAACAAATTTTAGCATGTTTTCTAGATTAAGAAATTTTCCAAGCGTTAAAGTAGAAATTACAGAGGGAACTTCATCTTCTGTGCAGTTTACATTATACTGAATAGCACAAACTAACCGATGTAGTTTGAACTTTCATCAGCATTCTGAAAACACAACTACCCTCATATTTTCCTCAGAAACCAAACATTTCATCCTGATTCTAAGTCACCCTGTGAACAAATTAAAATAATATTGGCAAATCAACATTTCTGACCAAAAGTTTTACTGTATAGTAGGGTATTCTAGCTCATGCACAGTGAGTGCCACATCAAAATAACTACTTTCCCCACTATAGGTGTCTCACATAACCACCTCTAAGCACGACTGGAATAAATTCAGCCTGTCTGCATTTACCCATTTAAACATTTCCCTAATTATTGCAAGATACTGTAGAAACTGAAGGGAAGTGCAAATCCCCACTGATTCTTGGAATACAGGTAGGACCCACATATAAATAAGCAGGACCTACAAATACTTACTGTCATGTGATTAAACCAAGTATGTGTTGTATATTATTTTGAGGATAATTAAAATACCACCTGCTGTGACATTATACATATACTATTCCACAAAGTCAGTACAATGATATTTACTTTATTGAGTGCTTTTCTTCACAACTGTTATTGTTTTGCTCCACTGTGGCACAGCGATGCCTACACAGGTTATTATTCACTACCTGTGGTTTTTGAAAAGATATTTCCCATTATGAAAAATGTCAGCCTTTCTTTTTTTTAAATTTTACTTTTTAATAGCAATCAGTGATTTTGTATTTGGTAAGGAAAACATCAAAACAAAGGGAGTATTATGTCATTTGTATTCGTACTAACATAGTAAAGTTCATTCCAGTCTTAACAAAGCATTTAGCTCTATATCAGAAAAATGCATATCAATATACTGGAATTCTGTATACATGACCATAGATTGTTACTAGAATGCTATTACTGAGAATATCTTCAGTTGAGATGCAGCATCTCAACAGTGGGGATTCTCAAATGAGAATTCAGCAGGGTGTGTGTTTTTTCCACATATGCGACAAAAAGCGAGTACTCAGAGCATCATTTTAAGTAAACTAAGTCATTAATTCTGCCTTTGCATATTGACATTTTTTTGCTGCTGTACTTTAAATACCCCACTGGATATCTAAAAATAGACCTCTATACAGGAGTAGGGATATTGCAACATTTTTTGGATGTTTGGGTGACATAAATGAAATAGCATCTGTTTGCAATCATAACTGATATAGATCTGTCAAACTAGTTCCTGATGGATATTTTTGTTACTGTTTCTCCAGCTCTAAGAGAACAACGATGTCTATGACACTCAGAGGTTACTGTAATTAAACTCTCAGTCCATCTGTACAGAAGATTTCATAATATTTTCAAGAATAGAATGTTTTCAGTGTTTGTATATCTTTATTTTGGCTCGTTAAAGGACACCTTACCCTGTGTGACTTTCAAAAACAATTTGTAAGGCAGTTTCCTTTGGTATGTTTCACTGACACAGAACGCAGCAACTACCTACAGTATTTAAAGGTTAACTCAGACATTTTTCCTCTACAGACCTATGTTCAGACTGTAAGATGCTTTTTCTTTAATAGTTAGTGACAGTAGTAGAACATAAAGTAGGACAGAAAGAGATTGTTTTTTTTTTCTTTTTCTTCTCTGGCATTAAATATTTTATAGCTATCAAATGTGTAGGCAGTGAAACTACAGTAGGAGCAGAGGCCAAGCAATTGTAAAGACAGAAAAAAAAACATGGGAAAGAGAAGTTTACTGATTCAGTAGATAGTTGCATTGAACTTTTTGTTTGTTTTTATGAGAAACTGTGTCAAGAAAGCTCTATTACTGACTTCAACAGCTGTAGCAGAAGATACTTTGCAATCATGAACTTATGAGTTAGCAGATATATATAAAGTCCTCAGAATAATTGAAAACACTTTTGGACCTCAAATAAAAGTGTCAATGGGCCTCTAAAGGAAAAGTAAAAAATTCAAGACTTGGAAATTACTATCAAAATAGCACCAGAAAGTAGTGCTCATCAGAGAACAACAATTTCATTTTCCTAAACTTAAAAAAATACCCTACTAAAAAAAGAAAACCTGAACTCAATACTTCTGTCAGAAAATGAAGTTCATAGAATTCTAGTATCCATATTCTGTACTATCAATATAAGATGCTATGTTCTAAAACATCTGCCTGAACTTCCTGTCTACAAAATTGAGTTCAACTCCTTGTACTACCTCACTCAGCTGTGCTTTCACCATTACAGATCTATTTGAGTCATGTAGGGTACATATGCTAGTTTTCATCCACACTGCCCAGTGTCTCACAAAGAAAAGAGGAATGTTCTTGGTTTTAGCTGAAACTATCAGACTTCTGATAGGTATTTCTGATTCAGAAATATATTTCATCAAATCTATTCTAAATTTTTCCATTGATGAAGGAATAATTAAATTTAGCCTGTTGCCTTTCTTCTGTTATAATAGATTCAGGGAAAACAAAAGATTCTTAAGTTAGACAAAAGTGAATTCTTTTTTATTCAAAAAAACCAGTAGAAAAATGTGAGAGCTGTTTTGACAAGCAAGAAGTGATGGGCAGGGATATTTTAAAAAAAATTACAAATAAATCTATTTTATCAATTCTAAATACTTTGTCAAGAAGGGAATGCATTCCTGAAAGTAAATGTTTATAATTCATTGTTTGATAGTCATCACAGTTCTGAATTGTTTGGACATCTATAAGGTTTTTGCTTACCTCACTAACCCATCTGTCCTCACTTCTTATGTGTGCTCAGTGACACTCCAAACTTTGGCAACTGCTTAATGTTGCAGCTGCTTTTAAATTTCCGATAAGCTGCAGTTCTTCAGAGTTGCTAGTGTTGTTTGTCTGTGACCAGCTCTTACAATTTTGTGCAGTTGGTTACTTTCACCAATAATATTCAATAAAAGGAAGGAGGAAACATGGGAAAGCAAATTATTATCTGAAGACTAGGAGCTACAGCCATCACTGATTTTTCATTCTGTATTTTACCTGTGTAACATGCAGCTAATGAGAAACCAGAATTTATAATACATTATGCACAATCAACCACCAGCTGGAAAACATTTCCCTAATATTTCAATATATAATTAAAAAAAAGGGACTTTGGGGGAAAAAAACATTCATAAGCAACCCACAGCAAGAATTGTCTGTATCAATTCCCACAAACTAATTTAAACTGTTCTATTTTTTCAGGTATATTCTACTGCAGTAAATCAGTAGAAACTGAAAGGAAGTTAAAAACCCAACAAATGGAAACCGGTTTCAGTTTGGTCCTCAGGATTATTTTTTTTTATTAAACTGCATTATAACATACTGAGAGGCGAGAGGGTAAGTTAAAAGAACAGCACAGATAAAAAAAGGAATTGGGGAACAAAAAATCATTTAATCTACCTATGGTATTCATAGAAATGTAAGCTGACAATTGGCAAAAGGCCACTGTATTTCATAAATCATAAGTTTAGGAGGGACCCCAAAAGTTAAGGTATTCAATTAAGTAGATGTAGTGACCAACAACACATCTTTGTTGGCCCTTCAGATAAATAGTTTCCATTTTCTGAATGTTTTCTTCTTTTGTTTCAGACCAGTGAAAAGCATGTAATTTAACCGGGTTAATCACTTATAACACCTCTTATTTCTCTTCAAGTCTACTTCCTTGTTTCAGTTCTACTGCATTTCCAGTTTCCTATTCTGAAGACTATAAATTTCATACTTAACCTTTCTAGATAGGTCCCACCTCCATATTTCCAATCAGTTCTCTATTAATTAGAATACAAACTATTAACCCGAATAACATCCTCAAGATGTTTTCTACATCTGTGCAACTAAATAGTTATTGATGCCTTCCAAGACTTTGTGTCTCAGTATGGCCGGGGGATTCATCTTGTCCAGCTGTTGAAATCAACAATACAGACTAAGAAATCTGACTGTGTCATTCAAAGATTCAATTATAGTCAGTGGAGAAAAAGAAGTACTTGGAGTACATAATTCACCAGCTGCATGCCAAGTGAGGCGCTGCTGTTACTCACTAATCATGTCAACCAATTGAGAAAATAGTGCTGATTTAGGGAATAAATTTTGGTCCACTCACCAATTAGACCTTTAAAGAACTACAGCTACTCTCATCACAAAATGTGTGAAATTACTTTTGGCTAAATAATTATCTGTATATTGCTCACTGGAAAGCAGTGAAACAATTTAGGGCTTTCATCCTACTGTATCACATAACCACTTTAATTTACCCGATTTCCTGGTAGATGTCATTGATGTGTAAATTTGAAACTTAGTTCAAATTTACTCATTTGCCTAAAATTTCAAAACTGATGGTGACTGTTATTACTCTTCTAGTTGTCTCCAATGTTTCACCTGAAAGTTGAAGACATTCTAGTTACAAAATTTCTGGAAATGGTTTACTTGGTTTGTAAACAGCTCAACATTTCTGTTGTCCTAAAAGTCTATATTGGAAAAGAGTACTTCATTTTTGTTTGAGGAAAATGCCAACTACGAAAGCAGGTGACACAAGCAATTAACCAAGTGGGTTTTGCCTTTTATTTTTAACTGTTTATCAATGAATTTACCACCCACAGCCTTCTCTGTGGGTATATGTGTACGTGCAGAGTATCTTTTGGGGTCACTCAAATTCTGCTATGAAGATAGTGTGGGAATTATGTTTTTAATTTCTTATTCTTTTATTTCACTGATCTATTAATTACAAGTTCTTTTTACAAACAAGACATAGACTCTGTGCTGGGTTTATGAATTCTAGAATGGTATGGTAACTGAGTTTCTGTTATTATTAAATGAAGACTTACGCAGCCTGCAACTGGTTATTAAATGAAGACTTATGCAGCCTGCAACTGGGGACAGCTTATTTTAATAGGATCAGAAATTTTGTGTATTCAGTAACTTCAGCAGATTTTTTTTTTTCAAAGGCAGTGGATCTGCGCTCCTTGACCTTTCTAGATTTATTGTATATATTTGATCTATTAGAAAATGTTACCAACTTTTACCTCACTCTACTATATGAGATAGTCTTCTAAAATCATGAGCTGGATCACAAGCAACATATAGGCAGCTATCTCCATGACATCAAAGAACTAATCATCAAAGAACAATAAAAAGAGACAATGACGTGTGAAGTTTAAAGGATCAGTTTCCAAAATTTTTAAATCTCACCAGCTGATATTTATTTTTATTAAAATTAGAGATATATACTATATCTCTATACTAAATACTATAAACACAATAGTCAATAGCAGACCTAAATCAGAAGACAAGATAGGATTTCTAGGCTAAAGACTATTTGCAGAAATCACTGAATGAGATCCTATTGCCCATGTTATACAAGAGGTCGATCTAAATGATCATAACATTTTCTGAATCTACAAAAGGAGATGTTCTTACCTTTAAAATAATACAACTGTAGCTTCCTAAAGATATTTTTTTATTGCAATGTTTAGTTCTGAGGTCTGAAAGATTTTTCTCTTCAGACCTTAAGAAAGTGTTTGATACTTTTTTCTTATGCCTTCTATTTTTGGGTATACCATTGTTTTTAAATAAGAGAAGGGCAACAGTGTGCAAATTCACACACTGGACTACTGATTGGACACCCTGTTTCATCATCGTGGTAGAGTGATTTTGGTCAGTTGCCAGACCCCTACTCACCGGCTCTCTCACTCCCCATCTCCTCAACATGACAAGATGAAAAAACTCACAGGTTAAGATAAAGAAAGAGGTATGACTTGCCAGTTACTCTAGTCATGAAACAGATTCAACTCAGGGAATAATAATTTCATTTATTATTAATTTAAAACAGAGTAGAATGGTAAGAAACAAAGACAAAAAACTAAATCGCTTTCTCCCACGCACAACTTCTTCCCAGGTTCAGATTCACTCCTTTATTACTGAATCCTCCACCTCCCCCTCCTGAATGGCACAGAAGAGATAGGGAATGGGGGATTGTGTGTGACAGGTTCTCTCTGCTTTTCTTCCTCCCCACATTTTTGCTCTGCTCCAGCATAGGTCTTTCCCACAGGCTACAGCTTTCTTCAGGGCATGTTCATCTGCTGCAGTGTGGTGTCCTTCATGGGCTACAGTGTGAATGCTCCTCTGTGGTCCTTCATGGGCTGCAAGGGATTCATTGCACCACTGCCTGGAACATCTGTTCCCTCCCTTCCACACCATCTTCTTTTCTCTCCTTGATGTCCACAGGACTGTTTCTCAGTTTTCTCCTCACTCCTCATTGCTTGTGCAGTATTTATAATCTTTCTTAAATATGTTATCACTGAGATGCCACCACTTGGGTTTGTGGGCTTAGCCATGCCCTGCAGCTGGAATTGGTTGTGTGGGGCAGTCACAGTCTCTCTTCACAGAGGCCACCCCTGAAGTGCCCTGCTGGCAAAACATTGCCATCTACACTCAATAGAGTCATTAGCATCTTCCCTGACTGTTTTTGGTTTTTTTTCTTTCCTAGAATGACCTAGCTGTAAAAAGAGATGAGACCGGGAATGCTACTAGAACTTGGAAAAAGACACCATTCCTTTATCCTCTTTTATTTAGCGGTGTTATCGAGTATCATTTTTCCAATGTTACAGCTTCTTTTATCTTAGGGCCAATAGCAGCAGGTGATACAGATCACTAAAATGTCTTCTGTAATCCTTCTACACCACCATCCTTACATTTGCATAATTTGAACAAATGGAAATGAAGAACTGCAATGGACTGCCTAACACAGTGTTTTTATTCATCCTGAAGAATTGTCGTAAATCACTATAAACAGGTAGCAATGCGGGTATTTCAGAAATCTGTTGCAAATAAAGTGTTAATAAACAAGCTTCATGTGTTTTATTTTGTAGACAACAATTTCTGCATGTTTTGCTGTTTTGCAGTTTAAAGATATTTAGATTTGTAGCAAAATGAACTGCAATTTGCATCTCTATATAGGGAAAAAAGTCAAAGTCAAACAAACAAGCAAATTTATCTAAATTAATCTAGAGACTTAAGCAAATTAACTAGTTTATATTATCTTATCAAGTGAATCTGAAACTCTCCACAGAAATTTATTTTTTCTTTTTCTCTTTCTGTTTCTTTTTCCTTTTTCATTTTTTTTTTAAACTTTAATAGTATAAACAGTGTTAACATAGTTTTGTAACGTGTATTTCATCTGTTCAAGCACTGATTTTAAGGTGACTGTCTCCCTGTGGGACACCATGCAATTATGCATCAGTTTTGCTTGTAATTCCTGCAAACGGTTCTCTATTTTACTCAAAGTTATTAAGTTTCTGTTTCAGTGTACCTGCAAGCTAGAAAATACTTTTCTTCTTTTACTAAGTACATAGTTTATTCCTGTGTGCTTTTTTTTTTTTTTTTTTTTTAAACTGCACATCTTTATTGTATCCCAGGGTTTGGAGCTTGCTAGACCTCAGCACCCCAGCATGTGCCAGTGGAGGTTCATAAGGAAATAGAACACTGGCATCCAGTGGAAACATGGTTGAGGCCAAGTTGCTGTTATGGCTAAAGTACTAGGGTTATACTGCAGAGAAAAAGAAGTTCTTATCAGACTATAAAAAGCTACAAGATGTTGGCTGGCTCACTGTCTTAGAGTACACAGTTTCTCATTATATTCTCAGTAAAAGAATCTGAAATACTTTGAGCAAGAAAAGTTATCATTGCCATCCTCATCATCATGGGGTCACCCACAATAACACCTTTCTACCAGCCTTCTAGCACATGAACATTCACTTGCATTCTACAAGGTTTTGTACTTTAAGTATTAAAATCAATAACATAAAACTAGTTTGAACTGAATCACATAACCATACATTTAAACTTTTTTTTTTTCTTTCTTATACTTAAGAAAGAAAAACAGTCCTTCAGGCTGAAATTCTCATCTGACTCCAGCCATGTAGTGTAGAACAGCCTAGTCTAAAGTAACCACCTTAAAAATATCCATCATACCTTCAAATGACCGCATTCTTCCTACTGGAAAAAGAATGTAACAATGCAGATAGTGTAAACTAAATATTTTAACTTTAGACTGGAACACAATATAAAAAGTATAATTTACCGTCTTAAAATACCCACAATGGCAAAAGGCAAACTTCTTTATCACCGATTCAAAAACATTCTGTAGCTTGGTTGTTACAGCAATCACCTACCAGGACTTTTTCCTGGGTTAACTGAAGTTCATATCCACAGTTTTACAGATTTACAAATATATTTGTACCAAACAGTCCCATCTTCCATGAATGTGTTCTAGCCAGTAATTCATGCTACTTCATATCCTAACCTTTCCAATACCACTGTTGCTGTTTTATAATATACTTGGATCGATATTGTTTTAATTTTTTTTAGAGTATTTTCCCTCCTGGAAATGAAAATAAGAATACTACTGGAGAGTTGTAGTATGGCTTTGTTGTTTGCTTTTTTTTGTATACCAATAGGGCTTTGCCCTCAATAGAACTTTGCCACTATGTTATAACCTTCAGCAATTTGTTCCATCTCTTACTTCTTTGTCTTTCCCTTCCTTTTTCTTCTGTGCCTTTGGAAGTCTGATTGTAGCACATTGCATTTTGAACAGTACTGTAGTTTTTGATCTCCTGCTTAGCCAGTGAATTTACACTACATGGTGAACTGAAGCACACTGCCACAATCTCCTTAAGTCAGTAAAATCCCAGGAGTAAAAATTAACTCTATTCTCCCATTGGGCTGAGCTTGTTTAATGGGAAAACAACATCTATTTATAACTACTTTAGGAAGTCTAATAAGATGCTCACTATAAAAGAAATAGTTCTGAAAGTATGAGTATATCTGAACTGAAAGTACTTATCAGAAACTGATTCCTATTTTCTGTGTGGAACTGATATTTTTTTCAGTGCTTCTCTCTTTATTATGCTCCCCTCATGGAATTTCTACTTTTCTTGGATCATAAATCCATATGATTGCACAGATCATCTAGGTGCCTTGGCAAGTCTGATACTGCAAAAATTGGGTTAGTCTGCATTACTTATACTGTTATGAAATGTATGTGAAACCTACAGATGTCTTCTAGGAGATAGGTGTGAGCAGTTCCAATATCATAAGCTTACAATCAGTCACTCAGTTTAAGGTTACTTTTAAAGGTCCTTTGGATACAGTTTTTGTTGATAGACTTTTCCATTTTTTTCATGTTTCAACTTGTCAGTAGCTCAAACTAAAATACGATGGTTTGAAAATGCAGTCCCTGAACGCGGATATCAGATTATTACCCTGAGATGGAAAGCAAAACATGGTATTTTCTTTGATAACAAAGGAAGAGTCCTACATTATTGGACAAATCTTGTCACAATTTTCTGTGCTACACACAACTTCAGAAGCACATTGTTATTGTTTCAGAGCATCATTAATGTGTTGAAATGGTAGATATTGAAGCACTTATTTTTCAATTACAATCACAGTTGGTTTTATTTACAGTTTATAAATATTAATAGAATTATCCACTGAAATTAAAATAAATCATTGCTCTTATGAAGATCTATATATGCTTCTGTACAAAGTGTAGAGGACCTACTTACCTAAAAGAGAAGACTGTGAAGCCATCTCACTATTTTTCCAGCATACTAAAGAACACCTTATTGACACCAGTTATTATATGCTTCAATGAATATTGTGCTCCTAATAATTTATTCATTTCTCTTTTAAACAGGCTGTGCCATAGAACGGCAACACAAAAGGACAATATTAATATTTCCGTATGATAGTAAACTATTTAGGAGACACTCACAGAAGAAATATACAAAAGTTCAAAACTAAGCATTTTGTGAATAATCTCTGAAAAGCAGAGGATATATAAAGCTTACAAAGATATATAAAGCTTACAATGCTATTTTCCAGCCTAGTTGTCATTTTACTATGTTTGTTTATTTACTGTTAATTGTTCCAATATTCTAGGGAGACAGACTGAATTGTCTTTCCATCAGAATTTCTGGTCAAGTGCTTGTCCTGTAGTAGCCGGTCTTTAATGGATGCAATTCCTCAGATTTTGTGCCATCAAAAAACAATTTAAGATGCAGTCATCTTTATAGATTACTGAGACTTTATACAGCAAGTTACGGCATAATGTTCTACAGGAAAGATGATAGGATTAATGTAGGACAAACCAACAACTTGTAGACAGAAGCACAAGTTCCCTTTAACTGAATAGGCAGCTAACAGAAAAAGTCAAAATAAAGTAAACCAGGAAACTATCTTGCAAAATGTATTTGAACCCCATGCAAATTTAGAACAAAATTGGTTGTTCTGCTTGAGGGAAAAAAAACTCCAGCAAACGGGAGGAGTAGGGAGGGGGTGAGTCAGGGAGGAGAATACTGCAAGAATCATTCTTCAGACCAAGATATCCAACTGAAATATTGGGCTAGGAGTGAGAAATACATCAGATATTAGAGATACTCTCTGAACTACTTATGTATTTTAATATAGGAAAACTTGAGATACAGAATAAATCCAGATTCCTCAAAAATTACTTAATGTAAGTTTACACAATTATAATATTCAGTGCAAACTATACTTCACATACCACAGTGTTTTCTAGAAAACATAGGAAAAATGCTCTGAAAAAGTCTTCTCTGTAATAAAATTTTCTCTGACTTCCATTTGCTCTTAACTTTGAGCTTCACTCAATTCTCTGAACAGTCAATTAAATTGAAACCTACCCTTACGTATCTCTTTAAAGTGTACCTCTTTCAAACAGCCTCAGAGGTGTGAACTTAGGAACACAATGTCAGATACACACACGCGGGTGTGTGTACACACTTACGTATGTATCTTAGCATGTATCAACATGCTAAGATATAGTTCCTTCTTCTGCTAAACTCCGTCTGAACACACCTGCTTCAAAACATAAAACTTACATTGAAAATTATTTTTTCTTTCAGAATTATTGGATATCATATCATTCCTTACTTCTGCGATATACCATCAAGATTAACGAACCGTCATCGGTCTTTTTGATGTCACCCATCGCATCCGTTTTATTTTTGATGAATTATTTAAGCATGGCACCTGAAAACCTGATCTTTTTTTTCAAGTTAAAATTCTTATTGTCCTCCTTATTGCAAGTCAAAGGTGTTTCATCTTTGTTTCTAACCAAGGAATCAGAACACTATTTTACTGTTAGTAAACTTGAAGGCAGCAACTATAAGAAAGTAATGAGCTTGATGAACATGGATTATGAAAATTCCAAGATAAGAATGTATGCTTTGGGTGGGGGGGAGAAATGATGGTAAGAATTCCAACCAGCTAACCAGAGTATAAATTAAATTCTGATTTATATATATTGTTTGAATATCACATTTTTGTTTCAGAACCTCCAGTTGCAATTAAGATTATTCCCAAACTTGATGAGATGGCAATAAATCTGAAGATACACTTTCAAGAAGAAAATATGTAAAAACAGAAAATGGTGGGTTTTTTTAAGTCAATAATACAGAATCTTTGTTCCACATACATATGCAAAGGCACAACTGAAATCAATAAGCACTACACAGATAAGAAGGGAGAAGAGGCAGCAAGCCTTGAATTAAGTGATAGGACAGAGGACAAGTTCTCCAGAATGTTGTTTTTAGGTGACTAAATGTAATTTCAGTTTTGCTAATTACCTGAATTCCTTTGTGGTTCTGGATGTACATACAATTATTTTAAAATATAATTATTTATTTAATATTATTGCAAAATTGTTGCAAACTTAATTACAAGTTATAAGTGGCAACATTACAATATTGGTTAAAATAATTATAAAAATAGAACCAGATATTTTATACCTCCCTTTAACATGTTCCCTGATTTCCATCAGTGACACCCTGAAGGTACAAAAATTCAAGTTACGAACATTTATCTGTAAAGAACATATTTTTTTTCCTCTTCCAGTGTATCCAACCCATCATTTTGGCTGTTCTAAGAAATTAGTTTGGGATCATCTTTAGCAGAAATGTGAAGGCAGAGATACTTGAATACGTAGCAGATGGGAGATTTACGCTCTTGTAAACCACACCTGGTATCTCTGTTAGTGGTATCATTTCAGAAAAGTCTTGGAGGTTTTACCATTCTATTGCATAGTAAACCAAGTGAAAAAATGATTTATTATTGCTTTGAAGTTTTATGTGAAAAAAAAAAAGGAGTTGTTTAAATACTGCTATATTGTAGACTTTCAAATGGGTTGGTTGATAAGCATTATTTTATCTTTCTGTGCTTCTTACCTTTTTGTGCTAAACACAAAGTACAATTTCTTCTGTGTTACATAAGGTCCACAGTGCATAATTACATATTTATCAGTAAAAAGAGACATCAATATTGTGTTCACTTGGGTAATTTTCTTTCTAGTCTTTTCATACCTGTATACTTTATCATCTTATATGGAGGTGGAATTCAGATTCACACACGTTAGGCAGGATACACAGAATACTAGTACCATTTTTGATGTTGGGTGGGGTTTTTTTCTGTCCTCCAATTTCTATTTCGGAACTGCAATGATCCCCTGAAAGCACTGTGGCCTAAGCACCATATCTGTGAGATGGTTTGTATACTCTAGGGCAAGTAAATTTGCAATAGATGTCTACATTTAAGTCAACTGATTAAATTTATGTTCAGTGCAGTCACTGAGACTCAAACAATTTGCTTAAATGTGTTCATCTCGTACTATTTTCAAAACTCTCCAGCTGTCACTCCAGGATGATATAGGTCTGCTTTATATCCCATCTGTCACTTCTGTGTGTATATCTTGGATATTCCAGCATACCTCAAATGGCACCAGAGCCTATATTTGAGCAAGTTAACTAGACCTATACAGTCTAAAAAGCTGTTCAGATAACTAAATTTATGTGTCTCTTAAAGTCTCAACTAAGTAATTCCTTAGATTTCCTCAGCTCTGTTTTAATACAGATTTGATTCATTTTTTTTCGAAATGTGCACACAACCCATTTGAAATGCTTTGTCATGCCCTGCTAGACCTTAAGTGCTTCTATAGGACTACACAGGTCTCCCATGCAGATCTTTTGTTCTATCTGCTATCTCCACACATATACACTGGACATTGTTAAAGATCTCATCTGATGCTAGACACCCTTATGTGGCAAGTAAACAAATTTCCAGATCCCCACAGACTGTAATGATAGCACAGACAGCTCAAGGTCAGTGTGTGCATGTGGACTGCTTAACTACAGTTACTCACTTCAGGTGCTTACACGTAAGTGTCTGCGAGGCACAGGGCATGCACTCTGATCAGCTTTTATTGCTTTTCTTGAGGTCTTGTGTCATAACTGTTAACCCAGTGTGATACCTTGAGTAGTCCAGGATGTTTCAGTGCCAGTAGATATCTGATATACAACAGATAGATATATAATTAGGCAAAAAAAATTGGACCTATCTGATTACACAGGTGATACCAAACTGAGAAATCTGTTGGATTATTCCAAAGGCTGCAAATCAAAGAAACTGTAAGAACAGAAATCTAATGAAACTCAAGAAAGATGAATGCAAAGTCCTACATCTGGAATAACTCTATGAAACCGTACAAGCTGGGAACAGTCTTTCTAGAAAGCAACTTTACACATTTGGAACAATAGTTGAACATGAGGAAAGTGTGCTGTTGTAACAAAGAAGACCCACAACGAACTGACAAGTATTAGTAAGAGTCTAACCAGTAAGTCAACAAGACTATTTTTTTTTTTTATTTGGCACTGGTGAGTATGCAAATAGTATGGTGAAAACAATAAAGACACAGTACAACAATTAGGGTCCTGAAGCAAAATATATAAGGACAGAAGACTAGGGAAGATCTAACTAATGTCTTCGATTCCTTGAAGGTCATTTATGGGGAAAACCAAAACACAGTCTTCTGAATTTTAAAGGACAAAAATCAGTTAAAGTTGCAATTAGTTAGATATTAAGAAATGTGTTTTTCACTATGAGAACAGTCAAACTCTGGATCAGGTTGCCCAAAATTGGTGAGGAATCTCTATTCTTGTAGATACCCAAAACTCAATTGGATAAAATCCTGATGCACATGCTCTAGCTTCAAAGTCAAATCTAGTTAAGAAGAAATTTAAATCCTATGACCTTCATAGGCCACTTACAATGAAATTACTAAATTATTCTATGAATCTTAAATACCATGGTGTAAAACTAGTCCTGTAAAGAAATTTCCAAAGTATGAACAATCTTTACATAATGCCAGTAGAAGAAAATTGATCAAGTTCACATTTCTCTTCTTCTCATATGTTACTTACAAACAGATAAGGTACTCAGCCTGTCTTTTTTGTTATTTATTTATAGACAGGATATTCTGTCTCAAAATCAGTGTGTTGTTCATGAAAGAAGGAAAGGAGGACTGGCTTTTGTCTTTTCCCTTTTTTTTTCCTTTTTTCCTTAGCTCAGCAATCCTGTACTTGTGATTAGGTTTGTTAGGAAAGCTGCCCTCTCATGTTTTCTGTAAGTACTAATGAATATTCTTATTGCAATATAAAAAAGGTGGATTCCTATGAATTTTGATGACTGTCACTAGAAAACATATTTTTGGACTCAATTATTGAGTTATTTGCTTTTGACTTTTTTATACTACTTTCGTAAGTCTCTGTAAATTTGGCTTTAATCTGATGAGTAACATTGACAAATGGGAGCATATTCTAGCACTACTAGACTCAGTTGTGTCTGGATTACTTTATAGTCTTCACTTACTTCTCTGTCATAGTAGCGTTCCTGCCCATGGCTATTGTAGCTAGATTTCCCAAAGATAGACCGCTTATAAGTGTACAGTGTTATCGTCCTCACAAAGTCTTAGATGTTCATTAGAAAATGGAATGTCAGTAAACTATATATTGTTTGTTATTTAAAGTATGAATAAATCTACTAGAAGGAAGGATGTTAGAGCTCTATAATTGTACAGATTTTAGAGTAAATGACCTAAGAGGAAGAACAATTTTGCTTTTGGACTGGGTTACCAGAGACAAATGCTGAAGGGCACCTAAGAAGAGTCAGTCTAAGCTTTTTCTCTACAACATGTCATGAGAGTAATAGGATATTTAAAAATAAAATTATAGAAGTTCTTGATATTGTGGAGATGCAGCCCAAAACTCTTCAGATACACAGTGTAGTGCAGCATCATCAAGATGGGTGCATATAGCAATGCTTTATGAGCTATACCTCAGAGTTTTCAGGAGGACTAAAGCAACTGGTAACAGATCATGCAGTTAAAACTAATATTGGGGGCGGGGTTGAATGTGTTCCATTTTAAGCTATGGTAGACTGTGTCCATTGGGGTTCTTAACCTGATTTTCTCATACTTTAAATTAGAAGAAAACAATGGTCAGGTGTTGGTCTTGCTGACTCTGAAATTTACTTTCCTATTTGAAGTACTACTCAAGCCTGACTATCTTAACATTCACATTTGCTGTTAACCATGTCTTTGGAATTTGCTGTTTGATCTTTGGAGCAAATAATTATTAGGGCAGAAGGAGTAGTGAGGTAAGTGATATTGAGTTTTTATTATGAATAGTAACATTAGCTAACAGTGCTCAAAGCATGAACATAGTTTAGGAGAATTAAGAAACAGCTTTAAGTACAATTGGTCACATGTATGAATACACACTTCACTAGGCATATTCTCTAATACTTGCTCAGAATATGATATTTCAACACAAATTCCAGAGGGTAAACTCATCAATAGACTATTTATACACAAGAAATAAAAAAGCGAGAATTTTTGCAAAAATGAAATTATTTCTTTATTCAGAATTACGTAGAGTACTTGTTCAGTTTTTGTTTTGGCTTTGGTTTTTGTACTTTGTTTGTTTGTTTTTTTGTTTTGGAGAGGTTTTGTTTGGTTGGTTTGGTTTTTTTCCTAGCAGCAAAAATACCATGTGCATAGTCAACTGGTTCTTCACATTCAGTGAGTTTATTTTCTAAGTTTAGGATCAGTTCTGGTCTATATTCTAGTACTAAAAAAACCTTTTGAGATGTGACAATTTTTAAAAATCATGAAACAAGAGTTACAGCAGTTCTTCAATTAACTATCTCTCACTAATACCAAAGAAAGAGTTTGTATTTTCTGAATCAATTTGGAACTTAATCGGAGCCTCAATACTGCATACTGTCCCTACCATAACTAAAATCATCTTCTGTTCCATGCAGATTTAGACAAATTTTCAAGATTTGTAAATGTATATGGTATGATTCAGTATCAATAATTGAGTTTCAAAAATCTTTTGAGAGGGCACAGAAGATAGATACTGGAAATGCCATGGGCAGCTGACACAAGGACATACGGTAAGTCATAGACATGATGAAATTCACTTCTGAATTTCAGTTATCTGAACAAAGACATCTGCAGCTATGTGAGATGTCCTATCATATCTTGTGCTAACTTAACTTTTTCTCCTGTCCTGTTACTCTACACCATTACATGTCTGTCTTTTTACTGCTAAACTGCTGTGCAGCTTTACCATAAGTCCTATCTATTTAAACTTTAGATTCCCAGTCATTCTATAATGAGTATGAAGGCTCTCAGAAATTAGTAGGGAAAGGCAATATGCTTTTGATGGATCCCAGAAAGAGGTATTGTCCTCCTAAGTTTTGAGTGAATGTGATTTTCTCTCTCTAAATCTGCAAACCAACCACATTTTAATTTGTTGAATGCACATGTATTGCATGACACATTCACAAAGCTTCTAAAATTCTATAAAATTATCCCGGGGGCTGACATGGAGCACTACACCAGGGAAGGCAGAGCTCCAGAGGGGCTGGGAAGGGGCATTGAAACCTGTGAGTGCCCTCAGGCCCTGTCGAGTGGAGCCCAATCTGTGTTAATCTTACCAACTAAATACAAAAAATACAATACATACTGGGGTATTAATTTCAAATTGATCATATCTGTTTGAAAAGAAGTCTTAACAGAAGGATCTCCTTAGGAAAAAGAAAAATTTTAAAAATATGTAAATGAAGATATGTGTCTGGCATATGAAGAAGTTATTCCTAATAGGAGGCAAATCAAAGAACAAAAATTATCAAATAACTAGACGCTTCCTTCTTTGAGATTGCTTTCCCACATCTTCACTAAGGAAAGAAAACCCATAACTCAGGCACATGAAAGAATTCCTAAATCCATCTACCAATTAGTCTGATTTTTACATACATAGCACACTTGCAGCTTTACTCTTTACTTTAGAGTACTTTCTTTACCACTTCCTTACTGTCATTTCTCAAGAAATGCCCCAAACGATACAATGAATATCAATGTCACAGTATATATCAATGGCACAATGAAGTCCATGTGCCTGTCTGTATCCTGAAGAAAAAGTCTCTTTTTTTGTTTTTTTTCATACGATCCATGTTTATGGCTTATATCTCCAACTCAGAATTTTATTAATTTTTAAAGCAAAAATTACTTCCAAAGTTTTTTAGAGCAGAATGAAGCAGAATCCCAACATATTTTAGAAGTATACCATTTCATCTGATGAACAGAAAGGAATATCAAAGAAATAATGGCTAGTACCATTATACAATTATATTTCTTAGGATTCCTAAACTTATGAAAGTATAGTCTTAGAGGTATACGATGAATTTGGAATATGCAACCACAGACAGAAAAAAGGTTTCAGTAACTTTTGTTTACTTCTTTAAAACTTACAATTTCCTTCTTTATTAAAATATCTCAGAAATATTACAGAAATAATGAAATATTGAAGCAGTTACAGGTTTCAGAAAACTTTGGGTGTGATCCTTTCTAAATTTTTTTACTTCCATTATAGTAGTATAATTATGTATATGAAGTTAAAAAACTAAAACTGAATGAGACATGCATTTAACACTAAGATGAGGAAGGAATCAGCCTTCTGATGCTGAAAAGCTGCCAGGAGTAAAGGAGGACCTATGTTTATTAACCAAACTTCTGACATCTTCCCACCACTGCTGTCCTGGAACAAGTAAGAGAACCAGCGTGGGCTTCATCCAGTGTGAAATACACCACCAGATCAATATAACTCCTGCTTAATATCGGGATTTTCATGGAAGTTCACAAAAATCCCCTGAAACACTGACAGCTACAATTCATCTCTTTCCAATGTCACAAAAGAACAATTAAGCCTTTTAAAGGAGATTAAAAAAAACCATAAATCTTAAGATTAAGACACAAATCTTTTGGAAACATAATATTATGTTGAAGAAATATATAAATGAAACTAACCCATACTGATCAGAGAGACATGTCTACCTGGGGAAAGAAAACACTGGCCAAGCAGCGGGTTTTTTGGTTGATTTTTTTTTTGTGAGTGTGGTAAATGTATGATTATTTGGGGTTTTTTCCATTTGTTTTTAGTTTTAGGGGTTTTTTTTAATAGCAAAGAGAATGATGGGTGTTAGGAGGAGGGTTTGAGGGGTGGTAGTGGTGTTATAGAAGTCCTTCCTGTTTCTTTCACTGTACAGACTTAGTGTATAAGGACTAGAAATCAGTCAGCTATGTCTTTATTTAAAATGCTGAGCTGACTGGGGCACAAGACCAAACTATACAACAGTTAGTATAGATTTGGTCCAAGTCAAACAGTGCTTTTTTCTAGAAACCTCAGGCATTCCTAAGACTAAGCACAAGAAATCACTATTGCTAAAAATGTTTGAACAGAAATCTCTTTCAACAGAACAAACTTATTTAGGAGAGGTAGAGATTAAAGCTGTATGGATAAAATAATTTCCATGTTCTTTGGCCTCAGGACCAAAGAACCATGCTACTTTTAATTTGCTAGGATAGACGTAGATCTCATCCCTCTAAAGCAATAAAACACCAATTTTGCCTGTAGCCTATTTTAAATCTAACGCTTAATATTTTGAAGAAAGGTATCTGTCAGCACATCAGTAGGATGTGTTTTACCTTCAGTAGTCCGTTAGCAGAGAATTGACTCTGCTGAATAACTAATTCTACTAAAAAGATACTTAAGAGCAGTAATTTTGCCTTGTTTCATACACTGTATTTTTGTGTGCACTATTCATATATACTATGTGACTTGAAATTATGAATACAGTACTGCAGCTGCTTCCCAAATAAAAGTTTGTCTCAGGAAATTAATAATAAAAAAAATCTGACATCTGAAGAATATAACAAGTAATGATATATATAAAATTTTTAGTTAAGTGCTGGAAAGTACAGATGTGTAACAAAAGAGTTTTAACCAAAATATTTGCCTGCTGGACCAAATTTTCCAGCTCTTTATAATGTAGCTCTGCCATAAATTGCAGGAAAAATGTATATTCAATAAGAATTCCATGTATATTTAACGTGATACCAAACTGCTCCATTTGGAATCATATGTACTGTTTTCAACCATGCCTTAGGGTAAACTGTAGACCTAAGCTTAAAGGTCAAGTTGTTCCCCTCACTGTATCTGTTAGGAAACTCAAAAATCCTCCCCAGCTTCTTTCTCTCTCCCTTCTTCCACTCCTCAGTGGAAGGTGTTTTCCAACAGACTAGACTACATATATAGACCACTACCAAGACATTGTACTATACATATGCATGTTTTTTCTCAAAGTTACTGTATACACTGGTGCTAAACAGATCTATGCACTCCAAGATTGATCAGAATCATGAGCCATACAGCAGCACAGCTCAGAAACTAGAGATATGACCTGTGAATGCCTATGATTGGACAGAACATCAAATGTCTATGATCAGAGAGAACATCAGCTGTCTTGTGAGTTTTGTAGTTCTCTCTTTTTTCTGCCAGACTATCCATACATTCCATACATGGAATATCTCCTTAAGTAGCGTCTGTGGAGTTATGATTCCTACCACATTTACTGTAGTGTTAAATGTAAGTGAAATAAAATCCATCAATATGCATTCTTTCTACACAATTTATCATTAAAAATGAGTAACAGGAATAATAACGTAATCATTGTATGATTTAATGTGAATTTATCTTAATTACAGTAGAATTAATTCTCCTTTTACTTGGACCACTTAGAGTTTTCAAAAATTAGATCTCTAAAGTTTGCAGTGAACATGTGTCTGCTGTTATGCTCAGATGGGATTATCTAGATTCTTAAAAATAGTGGGTTTTTTCTTAGATTTTTTTTTTAATCCATTGGCATACTGTGCCACACAAACTGTAGTTTACAATTTAGAATTTGGTAGATGTGATAGCTCATCTTAGTACCTACAGAATACCAGCAAGTTAAGTAACGTATAGAAAAGGAAAAATTAAAGGAAGAGTTGTATCTATGTTTTCAGGAAGGAAACATCGTTTGATGACTGACTAATAAAAGTCACTTTTTAAAGTAATCCAAATGTATTTGTCCATGTTTAAACATTCAAAGCTAACCATAGCTGAAATACTCAACATCTTACCAAGACCTTAAACAGTCTTGTTGTAGTAGTATTATTATTAAAGTTATTTCAGAACAATTTTGTTCTGAAATTCCTTTTAAATATGAATTTCTTATTCATACCTTTTATCAATATCAATAACTTCAAAAATGAGTAGGATTCATCTTTTGTGATCATTTCTTCTGATATGAGGGCCTCCTCCATTCTGCTTAACTACGAAGTTTTCTCTTTATTCTGCAAAGTTTTTACAGCATTCTCAATCAAGTAATTTCAGTTCCTCTATCCCATATTAATTTAATCAGGCATAATTTAATTAGCATTATTTATTATACATTCAATGTGTAATAAATCAGAACATCAGTACATAAGTACATCAAATACATAATCATAAGTTATGAACTGCATTAACAAATATTTGTGTTTTGATTTTGATCTTAAGCAGGGATATATAATTTAATCTTTAAATGGTTTCTTTCATTTCTCCTTAATTTAACTGTCATTAGTCTAATGTCAGTCCTTTTATATCCCTCCATTTCCATCACATACACACTCCAGAGTTTTGCAGCTTATTTTTTACCTTACAGCTGAAGTTTGTCTCTAATAAGCTTAACTGAAAACACAAAATCTGAACTCCTTTAAACTTAGAAAAATACAGATTCACATCTGAAAAAAAAACAGATTTTTAATTCAGACAGTTTATAGAAAAAAAAATTATTTTCTTTAAAATTTCCCCTCTGGAAGATGGAAAAAGGCCATCTGGAAGACTGAACTACACTGGTACAGATTAAAAAATGGATATTTTATCTTCTCTTGTTGTTGAAGTTCAGCTAAAAAATTGCTAATATAAACACAAAAAGAATTATTAGTTTATCATGAAATTGCATCTTTTTACATCAGTTAGGCAAGTGAACAGTTGGGAACAGTGGAGGACAACTAGATATCTGGTAAGATACACAAATATTTCCATCTTTAGGGAAAAGTCTCCTTATGAGTTTGTCTCTAGTATATTTATGAGTGTGGGTTATCATAAACACACAAAACTGTATGTGTGTCTGTGCACACACTATGTCTTTGTCTTCATATATGCACGTGAGTATGTGGGACACAAACAAAGCATTCTAGCAATTGAATTTTTCCCAGGTAATTTGTTTACTAGATGTTATTTTACCTTTTCCTTTTTTTTAAATTTAAATCTGATATGTGTAGATTTACAGATGAAATCAAAATGTTATTCTAGTCATACTAGCAAATGACAAAATCTACTCTTCCTTTTTTTGTGTATTCAATTCTTTGTTAGGCATTCATGGTCCACATAAAAGAGAAATGAAACAGTATTTTACATAGTATTTATCTGTGTTCAATCCTGTCCTAGGAAAGAACTCAAATATCTTAGGAAATATATAGAACACAATTATATCCTTTTTTTTCCATCTCTCCTCACATTCTGGATAAATTCTTGATTATTTTTGTTTGTCTCTTACGGTTTCCAGGTGATGTCATCTATCATTATCTTTAATACTGCAACTTATCCACATTTTTTCTATATTAATATTCTTGAAACAAGATGGCTACCTTATAGCTTCTACTGAATTATTTTAATGCTATGTGTGGTGGTTTGGGCTAGGCCTTCCTTGGTGACCAGTTTGTAACCAAGGAAGGGTCCAGATTTACCCAGTATTCCCTACGATTTTTACGTAAACCAGATTATAAGAAGAAAGGAGGAGAGACCTTCGCTCTTTTTTCCTTCCGGCGGCTTGGAGGTGCAGGTTCCCTGCTGTTGAGTCTGCCGTGTTGGGGAGCGAGGCCTGGTAAGGCCTTGTCGACCTTGGGAGGTGGAGGTTGCCAGTGATCGTCCCAGAGCGACTCTCGGTTGTCCCAAGGAGAGTGGTGGGATATTTTCTTTGCTAACTCTTTAGTTACTAGATCTCTGGCTACTGATTGGGATATATATATATATATATATTGTTTTGGTTTTGTTCCCTTTCCTTTCCCCCTTCCCCTTCCCTTGTGAAATTGTATATATTTTAAATTGTATATATTTCAATTGTAACATAAGTGTAAATATATTTATATATATCACTTTAGCTGTCTCTCTCGTTTCGGCTTTTCTTAGTTGGTTGTTTTTCTCCCTCTTCTCCCTGAGGTTTGGGGGGGGGAGTCTTCTGGTGGTAAGGTTTGGAGACTTGGCAGGGAGCCAGCTTCAAACCATATCACTATGTTATTCATCTATTAGAGAAACAAAATACAAAAAATATTATTTAACAGAATATTTAATGTCTTAACAGGCTTTATAAAAAGAAACAAGAAAAGAAATTATTTCACTTAATTTCATTATCTCTTGTCCTTCAAGAAAATTTCTTTTTGAAAATGCCTGTCTGAAATTAGTTGGTTTGTCATTTTCAAATGATTTTTACACCCTGGAATGTGTTAAAAGAAACCAACCTAACACTGTAAAACAAGAAATAGAGAGTCAAGTTCCAAGAAGACTACAATGATGTACATGACTTAAATTATTATGCCGAAACCTAAAAATGCCCATCATCTTTAAAAGTATATATCGAGGAGAAAAGTCATTGTGGTGGTATTTCGTACATCATTGTAAAGTATCTTACTTTTGACAGGCAGTATGAAACTAAATTTTTTCTTTCATCAAAGGAGAAATTCTTCTTAAAACAAAAAAAATTACACTGCTCTCTGAAGGTTATTCTCAAGGGCAAATAATTTTACTTTTTTCTTTAATCTACAGAAATAATCCAAAATTATTTTTTTTTTAATACTATCTTGAAAATAGGTTGGATTTGTTTGTTAGAATGTAGACTTTTTAAACATGCACAATTTAGCTTATAAAATGGTTTAGGATACTGTAGAGGTCTGAAAACGGAACTTTGAGCCCATCCTTTGAATGTTTCTGTCAGGTAGAATAGATTGGGTCACACAAAAATACAGACTGTGGAAAGGGGCAAGAGGTGTGCTAAGAGAAGAGTCTGGTTTCAGCTACTGATTTTTACAGGAATTTATACTTCTGCCTGTAGACAGTCAAATAACCCAATAAGAGGGGAAAGACTCGAAGTAAAAGGCCAATGGACAAAACCCAGGCTAGTCTATGTAATTCCCTACAATCTTTCTTAAACCTAATAATGCTATGAGGCGTTGAATAATCTGCTCTTCTGCCATAAGAAAACAGTACCAACTTACGAAATTTGAGAGGAGTGATAACTAAGTTCCCTCATCTATTCCTAGTGAGTCCAAAGTCCTGTTGTGCACTGAAAAGGAACGCCTAAATACCTACAAAAATGTGGGCTATATTATCTGTTTCAATGCTCCACTGCAGGACAGTAAAGATGTGGTGGGAGCTATCATGATAGCTTTGGGAGGTAATACATGAAATCTAATTCCAGTTGATCATAGAATGGTTATTGTTGGAAGTGACATTAAAAGTCATCTATTTCCAACCTCCCTGTCACGGGCAGGGACATCTTGCACTAGATCAGGTTGCTCAGAGGTTGCTATCTAACCTGGGTGTGCAGAAGTCAAATGTTTCAGCTATTATATAAAAAAAAAGCAAAAAAGGAAAGAGAGAACTTCTATGTTTTCAAATTAGTTGTTTAGTCCTCTAGCAGAAGATTACATAAACCAGATGTGTGCTCCTTTTTTATTTCAAGGAATGAGAAATACAGAAAATAAAAATAATATTTGAGTATTTTATTGAATTAGGTTATACCCACTTTCCAGAGAAGTCATTAAGTCAATATGATCTTGGTTACTTCAAACTCTTAGAAAGTTAGTACTTTTCTAACACAGACAATTTTTATTGAACTGTGTTAGGGATTGATTACACAATCAGATCACAGGGCAGATCTTAAGATGGGGTAATGTCTGGTGGGTGGAGAGCAGGAGACGAACACCTGCTCTTGAGCTGACTGTCACCACAGTTTGTGCTGAACAAAACTCGATTTTTTGCCCTTGATATTGTATGGAAGTAAAGAGAGTAAAAAAAAAGGAGAGAATGATAAGATATGGGTGAGCAGGATGACTTTCTCAAGTACACATTTAAGCAGTTGATCTAAGACAAAGAGGAGCAACATACAGTGGGGTTTATTTTAAATGCATTTCAATGAAAAGTACCACCGATGGAAAGTAGGCAACTTAAAACACTGATGAACATCTCATTCAGTAATTATTCACAGTATAACACACAGAGCACAATGGTCTCTTGTAGTTTCTTTAATCTTTATCAAATACAAACCAACAATGAGGTATCAGGTCAGGGAGAGGGAGAACAGGGGAAGGGTGAGGGTAGGCAATACAAAATCAAGATATCAGTGCTTGTGTTCCAATATAACGTCCTTTTTTTTTTCTTTTCAACATTTCAAGTGTGAATGTTTCCGCACCAAATTCTCTTTATAGTAACACTTATTTTTTTTCAAAATATTTCTCATTTATTTCTTCACCAGTGCAAATACAGGTTGCTTTGACTGACTTGTCTTTATGTTAGAAATTAAAATATAAACCTCTAAAATACCAACAAAGCTGGCATAACACCTTTTTGGTTGTCTAGGATAGAAGGTAGAAAGATTGTGGCCTCAGGCCTAAAGGCTCATAGAGTCCACTGTCCCACATTGTAATCATCATCATTACACTGTGTCTATTGACATAATGCTCTGGAGATTTTCATAGGCCTTTGAACACGATCTCTAAGATTGCTCACAATTTAGCTAGTGCACGTTAATATACCACTGCTATAATACTCATGGGTAGGCCAAAATTGAAAGTCTTTTCTTGCATTGGCTAGTAAGAGTGTCAAGTCGCCAGCCTAAACCAAGTGAAAGGGAATGCTAATTAAAAGGGCAGGATGTGTTCCAGTTGTTCTAATCAAAGAGCTTAATCCCTTCATAAACTAGATGGCTTTGTTAGAGGAAATTCAGAACAACCTTGTTACTTTTGATAACAGTAAGCCACTGACTCATGGCCCTTTGGCAGCTAGCTGAGCATGTAATAACATTTCTCTGTATTTGGGGACTGGCTTAGCTGGCTTTATAATAGATTATTGTGGATGTTAAAGTGAAATGTTAGTCATTCTTTAAAACACTGTATTCCCTGGTAATTAAGGTTATAATAAGGGCACTGAACACAATGCAGCTTCAAGGTCGCCAAATGTCTTCAGTTTGTATAAATAAAGTATTAACCATAGATTTATTCTGCAGTGCTATTATCTGCAAGACGATTCTTCTATTGCCAGTACATGACAAATTCACTGAAAGATATTTTTTAAGTTGCAAACAAGTGCCTTTGGTTTCAGTTAGAAGACCCAGCATAAATAAGTTCTTTATCACATTGGGCCCTGATCAGGAAACTGGTGCTACCTTTCAGGCCTGTTAATTCAATTGTCTGTTTGACAGTACTCAAAGAGAAATGTGTAAAATTACTTTAAAGAAAACAGTTCCAAACATACATGCACTAATACATCATATAAGCACAATATGAAATGCACAAGAAAAACCAAGTAAGGATCAGATCTGCTAGAAGGAAAAACTTTTTTGTAAGGAAAGCAGTGAACCAATGTCCAAAGAGACTGGCATGGGGTTTCAAGACCGGACTGCATAAAGTCCTGAAGAACTTTATCTGCCCAGCAGCTGACCCTGCTTTGCTAAGTTGGCCCAGAATCCTACTGAGGTCCATCACGAATATTAGGAGTTGGAAGGGACCCATAAGGATGGATCATCAAGTCCAACTCTTAAGTGAATGGCCCACAGAGGGATTGAACCCACAAGCTTGGTGTTATTAGCACCATGCTCTAGCCAACTGAGCTGATCTTGAGATCCAACCCAACACTTAAATACTTACTCATCATAGCATTGCTTCTGTAAGAATGTAAGTAATTTTTAAACCTTTGAACATTGATACAAATATTGTCCAAGTATGATGTTTTTAACAAAACATGTTAACACAAGCAAAATTCAGACAAAGCACTGGAATTCTCTTTTTTTCATAGGAGTTTTAAGAGACAGAAGGAAAGAAAAATTAATATAGAAATGAAATATATAATATAATATAATATAAAAAATGAAATATATAAGGCTTTAACCCACAGAAAAAAGAGTACCGTGTCAGAAAACTATTTAAATCTTAACTGTTTTGTAAATTAAGAAAAAAATTGCATGTATAGTAGATACCTATCTGTAGATCCAAGATCTGTGGATCCAAAAACTTTCATAATGAAGACAAATAATCATGACTATAACTTTAAAAACACAATGCCCCAACATCATGTAATCATCCAAAGTATTCTCATCATGAAAGCATGTTTATAAAGGGTAATAACAATACATGGTGTATTTATGCTTAGTCACAAAGATTAATCACTGTCTCCAAACAGAAGAAAGTGCTGTCTCATTCCTGAATTTTGCATACAAGATCTGATTCTACTCTTAAATGACTTCAACCAAGCAAATTAAGTTGTACAAAGGCAAAGTATTTTTATGCAGAATAGAATAGATGTAGTTGCTGTGAAGATGGCTGTGAGGACTCAAGCCAGTAAGCACATAAAAAGCAAGGAACTCTTTTTAGAACACTCCAAAAGGGACAGTACCGCTGCATGTTGTAAAGGGCTCAGTCTTCCTAGTAGGCTTGTTTTTAAAAGGCCCATTAGACTGAGTCCTTCAGAGGATCTGGAGTACACTGGATTTTAAAATTCTGTCTGAACCTAGAAACCAGACAAGCAAACTGCTCTGTTGGATGAAATTGTTGACGAATTATAGAAGTAGTATACAGCAGAATATTAAATCACCTGAAGTCTGGTGTCTTCATATGTGCTGACAAATGCATATTTGCATATGCTGTCTTTCCCGTTCACTGCTTGCTCTATCCTGAGGTTCTTCTCTTTCCTATGAAGCCTTTCAACTCATTCAAATCCTGTGACCAGGTAAAGACAAACAGTTTTCTTCTTTCTGCACTGCTCATCATCACAAATATTATAATAAAACATTCAAGCCATAGATACCTAAATGGTAATCTGTGAAAATTTATGGTATATATAAAGTAAAAAGCAAGATACCTATTCTTCATACATCAGTTTTCATGCACCAAGAATTTTCTATTGATTAGAATAAAGCAACATTTTTTAAGGGAGAACAAATCTGTAGAATGTGTTTTTCTACATCAGCTGGAGCTACTATACGTTCCCAATTATTCATCCATTGTACAGTTCTAATTATAGTTGTGCTTTTCTAAGATCTCTCAGTGTAGACTACATTTCCCATTTTGCGCTGAAATAAAAAAAATCCCAGTCTGAATTGCTCACAGCAGGCTATCAATGCACCAGGCTTGTAGCAATTTAAAAATGTAATATCAGGTAGGGTCCCAAAGCAGGTACATTTTCTATGATATCAAGAGCCAAGGCCTCAACTGCTACAAACAGATATCACTGACTTTGTTAGATGAAAATCAGTTTAAATGAACTGAGAATTTGGCTGGAATTCTGTGAAAACTATTTACACATGTTTTGATTAATATATTTGTTTCTGTTTGTTTTGATATTCTATTAGAAGTATAAGGATTAAATTAAATTTACAAATAAAAGCCAAACTTGGCAAGATAATAGAAAATTCACTCTAAGGAGTTAACGAAGAATTAAATTATTCACTTTGTACCTAATAGTTGTCTACAGAATCTTCATCATTTATATTTATGACCCAGGTATTCATTAGTCAGTTAATAATAATTTTTTCCCCCACGGGAAATTCATCAAGAAATAAAGAGACAAGTTTCAACAGATTTAAGTTTTCCTAAAGGCTAGGGCAGCATAATTATTAATTTACTTACTCACTTTTTACTTGACTCACTTTATCTTCTGTAGTTTGTACAAAGAGCAGAAAATCAGAAAAAGAGGCCAGGAAGAAAAAAAGACATTTTGGGGAATTCTGCTTAGCCGTGCTCTTAGAGTCTTATGAACTTCCCTCTCTCATTACTAGACTGAGGCCAAATGCCTACCTTCTGCCTTAATAGCAGCATTCATGATCTTGTTCTTCCCTTTGGATTGCTGCACGTACCCTTCTCTAGAGTTATGGTTGCAATTTCTTGGATTTTTGTCAAAAATGATAAAACCACAAAACGTTTATATTTTCTTTGTGGTGGGATTTTACAGATGTTTCCAACACTTTCTCATTTAACTACATAATTGTAGAACGTCTGGCAACATTTTTGTTCTGCATCAAGAATGTGACACAGATGGGAATGTAAGGATTATATAAACTTACTGTGTAAGGTAATGTTAATAGAATCATATTTTGCACCTTCTTGAACCAACTGTATTCATATTGTCAGTACCAAAGAGCAAAATAGTGTGGCATCAAACATAAGTGTGAAGAATGCTACATTTGCCTTGCATATTAAACTTGGTCTCTGGGCTTTGACACAGAAATTTGCTGATTACACACCATTATGCCAGCCGTGACAATCTGTTAGTTCAGCTGACCTAATTAAACAAATCTGATATCACTATATAAGAATAAAGGTATAAACACATATGTAAATATTTATATGAGACTCACATTTTATTGATTATTCTTTTTAAAACCAATCACCTAATGAAGTCTCACAAATCAAATCACCTAAAGAGCTCTTTCTCCTGAGAAATTAATAAGCAAAGGATGCATCACACGAGCACATTACTGTAAAGTAAAAGAATACTGAGTTTCTGGCTCAACACCTAAAGAACTCACTTTTACCTCTCTAAGAGAGACAGCCTCGATCTCTCTCAAGAAGTGCCAGTTAACACCATGTCTGAGCTGACACTTCTCAGCTAAGCATAGAGTCCAGCTGTAGGAACAAACCTCTTTCCCGCCATTCCTGCAGAGTAATAGAAAGCAACACACCTTCATAACCATAAGCAAAATGTTTGCTGCTTTTCAGGAAAGGAGGAAAGAGGTGCACTCTATCAGTAGAGTTCCATATTCATCTAAGAAATAGCAATTGATAGCAATCAGCATCCCAATTATTTTCTCAGATGTGCTTATCTTCCTTTAACCATAATTCTCCTTGTTAAGGACACTTTCCTGTCTAACCATCCAGGAGTCTCTCTGGCAGTCACAACCACACAACTTGAGCTGGGACCAAAGCCCCTTCACAGCGTGCATCTCCAGTGAACCAATAGATGCCACACTTGATTCCCTAAACATCCCACTCTCACGCTGTCAGACCAGATACCCTTACCATCTAGCCCCGAAGTTTTCTATAGCGAAGTCTCAGACATCTCAATTCTTAAAATAATTTAGTCTTGGTGCAATAACTAAATAACAAAATAACAACCAGAGCTGGGTGTCTCTGAGGAGGGACCCTGAACAAAGCAAAACCTGGAATATTACACTCTTACAGTCCAAGCATGCAAAAGTCTGGGGTACTTGGCTCCTGCTCTGTCCCTGAGTGTCCTGTCACCCGGCCAACGCCACAGGTCCCCATGCTCTCCTACCACTCAGAGTTCAATCTGCAACTGGAACTGCAGCTTGCCAAGGTACCTGTACTAAATGTATTTCTCAACATCCCTGAGTGTATTATGATTGTTTGTCTTTCATCTGTATATTCCAATGTTTCAAGGAACCATCTAGAATATATCTAGGATCTAGTAGTTTTATAGTAAGTGGCACAATGTATGTGCAGTGTCTATTTTGTAACATTTAATAACTTGATAATGGAAAGGAGAAACATCTTTCTACCTTTGTACATCTCTGTTTCAAATCACCACTTCTTTTCTTTTCTGAAGAGTATTTGGCTTAAAGTTAATACTTAATGTATTTGTATGTTTTGGCTTGACCCAGAAGCAAATGAGGCTGATTTTCTGTGACATTAGAAAGATTAGAAACTTCATCCATTTTCTGAGAGGATAATGTTCCTCTGTTACCCTGACAGCCACCCACCCTAAACCGCACTCTCTCTGTCTCACCTTCTCTACTCCTTTCTTTCCCTTACCTATGTCTTTCACATTTTCCTACTTAAATCCTTTTAAATGCTGACCAGCTCCAAGGAGTAGTTCTTATTCTGGTATTTCCTTATAACTGTATGAGGTACACAGTGTCACAGCTTAAAACAGACCCAATTCCTTTTCTTTCTCAAAATGCTCTTTGGTTTCTCAGATATTATCGGATATTATTGCCAAACACTGTTGTGCAGTAACAAAGCTTAGAGTAACTCCATTTTATATGACAGCCTAATCCAGGAGGTGCACACTAAATGCACTATTCTCAAAGTGCTTCACAGACTGAACCCTTTAGGGAGCATAGACATTTTTCCAGTTATTTTCTGGAAACTGACAGGGTTTAGGCATATGGTCACTCAGAACGGGGCAAATTTGGGCATCTGAAGAGGTACAATTCTAGGAATTTGTATTCATGGCATTTAGCCATGCCCTAAAATTTAGGTAGCAGTCATCTTCCACATGTATTTTGGCAGAAGAATTGAGAAATATTCAGACAGTCTTCCTAAATGAAAAGTTTAACTCTTACATGACTCATCAAAAATAGCACAGCAACCAAAACTTTGGTATAATCAGTCCAAAAATCTGTGTTGTGTAGCATTTAGAATTTATTCAAAGTACCGCCAGTCCTGCTGGAATAAAAAAAAACCACATTAGAAATAGCAGGTTACTAGAGTGTGAGCTTCTTTTCATAGGATTTACAAATAGATTTCTCAAGTAAAATGTCTGTGTAAACACAGTACAAGAATAAAGCATTTGTGAGTGTTTCTGGCATCACCTATGACTAAAAGAGCCTGCTATCTGCAATCTTATGATATCATTACAGTGAAGAAAGTGGGAAGTCTTACTTCCTTACAAAGTAGCATAAATGAAAGTGTAGTTGTAAACATAAAAAAGGAATGATACCCTTGAGCAAAGAAGGGGTAATCAGTAATAAAGGATAGTAATAACATGTTATCATCAAATGATGACATTTTATCATGATGGATTAAACAATTGCAACATTTTATTTCTTCATATCCCTCCTGCAGTAACATTAGAGCAGCAATCATGTCATTTTTTTCCCTCTAAATTTGGCACCTGCTGACTTAGAGTCATTTATAGGATGTTGTTAAGTTGGTTTCTTAATACAGGTGCTAAGTTACCATTAACACACTTAATGACCACAAGGAATATGAAATTAGATCAATTAAAAGAGGGGGTTAGACCTCCCACAGTTTCTAATCACATGTGGACAACCACTAATGAATTGGAGCTCTCCTGGGTACCTATTCTGAAAATCAAATCTTCTAGACAGTTAATCAATTGAGATAGATATCAGTTGAGCTTGTGCTCTGCTGAATTCCACTGCATCACTGTTACTTAGAGCAAAAAAAAATGGCCAAGTGAATGAGGAGTAGTGGTAGAAAATAAGTTTACAGATGTTTATCTGCCATTATACAGAGTAAATAATTATGCTTGTTGTTACTCCTGATATACCATGAATGTTAAAATAGAAGGACTTTTTAGACTTTCTTTCTGCTATTTTCCATGCAAAAATAACAACAAAAGTCTGCAATCAAGCAAGTTCTGTTCCATCTCTCTCAGATCTTGGACACTGATAATGCCATGAAATAGCTGTAGGCTAAACATATTTTTCTGGCATAAACATAGTAAACATTCCTTTTTGCTTCCAAAATATGTACTATCCCATATTGTCAGATGTATGGAACATTACTAATGCCAGGACTACAGCAATGATTTGCTTATTTCCAAGCTTAATCATATGTCACAAAAGAGTATGTCCTGATTAAAGGAAAATAAGATGGAAAACATAAAACCCCTATAAACCTTCCAAACCCTCTGACATTAAAAATATTTTAGTGCTTTATCTTGGACTGCATTCTAGTAGTAAATGCTAATTACAGTTGCCAAGTTGTGCTTTGAAGATTTTCTATTCATATATGACTTTACGCACTGGCCTGAAAATAAGTGTTTTGACAGTATGTTGCCTATGCAAAACTACAGTGTTTTGAAAGTGTGTATTTCAGCAGTGTTACATGCATAGACGACTACAAAGCAGTGACTGCTGACACTGCAATTCGAGTCTATCTCAAATCTCAAACATGAGTTTGCACAACAGACTATGGCTCCAGTCTCATTCGGTTTATTTTTCTTATCAGTGCATATGAAATACCAACCAAAAACTCTGAAAAAGAAAAGACGGTGGATTAACTGGCTATGCAGAGGTGATATACCCAGACCATTCCACATGAAAAGCCTTCCAATCTCTGTGGAGATTTGCCTCTGCAAATCCCCATTTTTGGAAGATTGACTGAAAATTGCTTGGTGAAGGGAAGCTCAAGAGTACATAAATAAGCTATCCCAAAAAGTACATATGACTTTGCTCCTCAGCCAAGAGAGTGCTGCTCAGCAAAAAGTGGGAATACAGCTCCAGATGGGAGCTTTTCAAATTTGAAAGAAAAGATATTTCTCAAACATATTGCAGGAGCTGCCTGCTATCTAACGGAATAATCTTCAGGCTTTCAGCTCTTCTGCTTCTGCTTGATCAATGATACAATGAATCTTTAATAATTTAAGTTATTAAATAAAATTGATACCCTTCTGACTCATCCCAAATTCCATAAATAATTAAAATTTTTAAAGAACTTTGAGTCAATAAATGCAATGGATTCTTCCTGCATTACTGAAGATAATGAAGATGAAGATGTTGTTTTTCTGAGCTGTCTATCTGGGAGCAAGAAAACACTTAGACCTAGAAGTGTTGTTACTGCCACCAGTTGTTGTATCTCTTGACTTTCAAAAATCTGGAATTTAAGTATTAATCACCCTTATTTCCTCAGTATCTGAGGTAAAATTATATAGAAGAATTGTAGGAAATAACAATTCATACCTACATTGTCAAAGCATGCTTACTCATATTTACAATATTAAAGGCATTACATACATACTCATTATAAAAACTTTAGTTTTTTAAAGCATAAATTTTACCCTGTGACCAGTCCAGTAAAAGTAACCTGTCTTCAGAATGTCTGTGTTTCTCACCTTGAATATCTAGTTCACGGTATTTTTTTTTGCTGTTTAATAAATTACAAAGTTAAGAGCAGCTGGGTACTCTACTGATCTTTGTTACATGCATAGACATTTTTCTGAAGAAAGGTATTTGTATTCCTGTGGATACTCTCAGACTCTCAGCCAATGTGGACATGAAAGAATAGAGGTCTTGCTGTTTAAATGTCACAGAGTGTTCAATGTTTTTTTTTCAACATATGCAGACTACCTTATGTCTTTGATGGAAGTGAATTTACCAAATGTTTGCTAGATGGGCACCTTATTTCTCTAAGGTCAATGGTAAAGAGTATATGCTATACTGGCATGGTACAATGTATATGCATTCATGCTCAACGCCTTTACTAGATAAAAAGTAAGGGGGAGAATATAAGTACATCTCCAGAATAATTTTTCTTCTGTTTCCCATCTCTGGTTTCCTAGCTAACGACTAACAATTGTTTCATAAGATTTTAATTTCTTTTTTTTTGTGTGGAAAGTTATCCACAGTCATTCTAGTCACATATTTTCGTGTTCTCTTTCTGGTATTTCCTTAAGCTAAATAGCATTCATAGCTAATGCAATAACCATTGGTGAATATGAGTTCAAATAATGTGCAAAACTTCCTGCAGCCCAGTCTTGTCTGCTTAAATTTCTTGTCTGCTTAAATTCAGCTCCACGTGGCAATCACTTATGAAATGTCATTGTGCCTGTCATTTTACTTTGTCCATCCTTTCTAATCACTTTCTCTGACAAGATCCTCTTATCATACTCAAATGTAGGATTTGAGACATGGAGATATTAGAAATAAAGTCCTTTAGAAGCAGTTATTGCAGAAGTCAGGCCACACGAAGGGACAGGAGGGAGGGCATACAGTAAGAGCAACAAATACTTTACTGCTGCCAATTCCTTTTTGCTCTCCTTATCTCCATTTAGAGAAATGAGAAACGCATGTAAAACAAATATGCTAAGAGTAGAAATGGTATTGTCTCAATGTATCCTCCCAGAACATTTAAAGGTCACAGATGAGATAACAAACAAGAAATGCCTAAAGGGTCAAGTTGAAAAATTCTCATTAGAAAATACTGTCTCAAAATTACAATATTGAGGTCTGAGAGGGTTTCCCCCTAAACATTTAAACCCCTTCAAAAAAGCATGATATCTGAAAATATTATAAATACCAAGTCATGGTTACAGAGTATAAAGGGAATTCAAGGAGTCTAAACTTTCGTTATTCAAACAGCAAAATAGCAATTTACAGTCTTCAATGGCAATTAACTGTGGTTACTTATATCCTAAAGAGATTTTATTAGTTTCTAATATAGGTAGTACTTTAAAATACATTTTTATTGTCTTTATTATTTATATTGAAGAGTAATAGTTTGTTTTCTTCAAAACTCGTTTCCCACTCCCAGAAACAAGGTGACTGATACCCATAACAGGTGAAAACATAATATATGTTAGAAGCAACAAGCAACCAAAGTCCTTGGAGTGGGAATTCAGCAGAATTTAGATATCAGAGGCTAAATTTGTTAGTTCCTGAGCATCTCTCAAGTCAGAGTCACTTAACCTATATTACTACTTTCCTTTTATCGCTGATGCTCACCTCACTACTTAAGTTGCACCTCTGTATATGTTTCAGATTTGTGAGCCTGAATAGACAGAAGCCTAGTATCATTCAGAACATACAAATTACATATCAAGACCGGACAAAATGGAGATGATTTCAATGTTTGTTATCATCAAAACTTATGACATTTTCCCACTGAGTAGAATTTAATACAGGTTATATTAGCTCTCAGAGAAGGAGAGAATTGCCTTTTGGTCTGCTTTCACCAGAACAATTTCAGACTGCCAGTTCCAAGTGACAGTCCTGTTGGTAACAATTTAGGAAGAGATACACTCTGCTTCCATATTTTGTTTCCTGAATGTTGGTTTCTACATCCTGTTTTGAGGTATCTTGCTGTCCTTATATTCTGCATAGGTGTTCAGGTACCTAAATCAGAGATTGTGTGTCCCACTCCAGAATAAAGTTAGATAGTTCAAAAACAATATTCAGAATCCTCGCATCCTTCATTAGATAAAGCCATTGATAATTACCAGAAGATATACTCATTAGCCCTTTTTATTAGCAGTATAAATAATAGATAGTAATTTTAATGAAAAATATATATCTAACTACGAAGACAATTTCCATGTTACAAATGATGGAATTTGCAATATTAGCCAAGCTGAATTTCTTTTAAATATCTTTAAATAACAACAATAAATATTCTATGATAGGGGAACAAGAAAATATCTGGACTGCTTTGAAATTACAAGTTTTATCATCCAGGTTTGTAGCATGCAAAATATGATAACATTTATTGGGCTGAAAAATAAAAAGATCAGGACAAATTGGATGACACAGGAAGAAAATATTTAAAATATTTTAGATGCAAGTGTGATTATCTGCTCTAGTATTTGGATATTCACCAGCAGAAGTGTTGTACTTGCAAAATAACTGCTAGATTGAGGTTTGCATTTTACCAACAACATTCCTAAAGCAGTTCTTAACTGCAAGAAATTAACTTTTTTTTTGAGAAATAAAACATGTTTTTTTGAATTTCAATCTCATTCAATGTGAGAAATGCTGTCCTGTATTCTAGACAGGGGACCTCTACCTATATATACATACATATATATATATATATACATAAATTGATATTAATTGAAACATTTTTCTACCAGAGCAACTGATGAAAGTTACAAATCAGAGGACTACAGAATTCTCCATTGCACACCACTAGACAGAAATTTGCCAGGGTATATCTAACTGCCCATCAAAGAATTAGTAATTTATAAAAGTTGAGGCATGTAAGATAGATGGGTGAGTATGGAAGATGGAAGGGTTAATTTTTAAATTGCTTAAGACTAAAGAATTGCAATAGCAATGATAATGTTGTAAAAATGTATTCTTTCAAGGTTGTCATATACATTCATCATTGTATCAAGCAGCACAAAACATCCTAAACTATTTTGTGGTAAAATAGATAGGTGAAATCAATTGTTTGCTGGTTTGTGTTGGTTTTGTTTGTTGTTTTTTTTTTTTTCCTAAATGCATTTTAGTTTTTTGTCTTGCTTCAGAGGAACCTACAATCAAACACAAAACAAAAAAAGTTTCCTCTTCTTTTTTCTCTTCTCCTAGGTTTTCAGCTGATTCACTCTCTAGTTATGGCATACTAAAGAATACTTACTGAGGCATCAGCAAAATAGAAAGTTAATGCCATGCTCCTTTCCCAAGAAGAAGTTCAAAAAAACAAGGAGGGAAAAAGAAAAAAAAAGAAAAAAAAAAAAAAAAAAGCCAAAAAAATGTCACTGCTGGAAGTTTGTACTCATTTATAGATTTTCTGACCAGAAGGAATTATTGTCTTAATCTATTCTGACTTGTACAACCAAACCCACTGGAATGTCACCTGAAAATTCCTGTGTCAAGTTCATAGCTTTGCAATGAAACATGGAATTTTCAGTGAAAAATTTGCTTTCTTGGGTTAAAAACTTCAAATGCGAGAGAATCCTGCATATCCAATCATGATTTAAAAAGCATAATTATTAAAAAAGAGTGGTTTAGTTCTATTCTAAATTCTCAGTTTATCTAGGTTTATTTATTTCTACTGGATCTCAGAAATATTTTCCTCATGTTTTCTCTTGTTAGGTATTAATGAGGTGTAATCAGCCTGTCTTTTAAGGCTTAAATACATTGGTTATCTTGAATCTTTTGCTCCCAGTCAGTTTTTAAAACCTCAATATGCAAGAAGTGATACACACGCAGGTAAACCCAGATGACCAAATCATGGCTAAGTTTATTCCAAAGTCAGAAACCTTGGATACACAGCTAAGTCAAACATAGCAAGGTCAAAAAGCAGTGGGAAACCTGTTTTGGTGCTTTTATAACAGGTGTGTGTAAGGGTCTAATAAAGCTACCACAATCCCAGCTATGGGGGCAAAAACTGGAATGATTTATTGAACACGTGAGTGCTATTTAAGGGTCTCGGGGGCTTCCATGCTAATGAGGAGGCAGGGTTATTCCAAAGAGGGGATTCCATAGTCTATTAACATTTCCAGTAACAGGAGTGACATAAGAAGAAAAATGGATTTACATTTCTCAGATCCAGTATTTACATTTGGGGTAAAAGGATCTGATATTTTCAGTAAGCAAGATTATACTGGAGAAGGGTAGTCAGCTTTTCCTGAAATAAGGATTTACACAGGGAGGGAGAAAACAATGAGATATTTGATAGCATCATGCAAAGTCTCTCTGCTTCCTGCTGGGGGAGATCAGGACAATTCACATGAAATAAATGTCAATGGATCTTGTCTGGTCTTTTAGATGGTGGTTTTTTTCCCCAGTCCCTGTGGCCTAAGGTTTCCTGTTTAATCCTAGTGGTCCTTTTTCTGTTGGTATCCAAATTTCGGACTGCAACAGTTGTGTATTTGCACCTTTTGCATGCACATACAGACCTTTCCCAAATCTTCATTCACTAAACCCAGCCATGACAGCTGACAGCATGCACATAACTTCAAGACTGTGTTTTCCCCTGTCTTTTTAAGGTCTCCCTCTCTCAGCAGGGGCCTCAAGATGTCTGTGAGAACTTTTATCTCTTCTCGCAACAGAGGAGTTAACTTCTTAAAACAGACAGGCAGAAAATAGGTAGCGCTATTCATGGGAAAGAATTTTCTCCCATACTGGGTTTTTCGTAGGCATAGTTTTCCCAGCAGAGAAAATCTTCTTGAGCAAAACTCTCTTTCCTCCTCAAATAAATTTTCCATATTTAACTTTCTTTCCCTACACAGTAATTTCTTGCCTATTCTTTCAAATCTTTCTTTTTTTTTTTTTTTTTTGGAGAATTCATTTATTATTTAGATCATAGAAGGGTGAAAAGTATTAAAAGAATTATTATGACATGGTCACCTCTTTTCAGTTATTCATAACTATGGATTTAAGTGAATTGTTTGCTTTGCTATAAATTTCCATTAGTTTGCAGTAAAATTATCTGTCTTGATACAGTGATATGCCACACACATTTCCATGTCTACACCACAATAAAACTGACCTTCAACAGCTGGCAAACATACTAAAAGAAAGCTAAACATATACATAGAATAAAACTTCAGTATCAACAGAAACAGAAATCCACTAATGAAATCATTATCGTCATCATCAAAGCCTTTATGATAAAACGCTTTCTGAACCTTTGAAATAATAGTTTTGCTGTAAGCATATACATCAGTTTAATGCCTACATGGTGCTATGTCTCTGCTTACCCACATATAAATATATATATACATATCCACACATGTACATACATATAGACATATGTCCATAGCTATCATGCATCTGAAAAAGTCTTAATAATATGAAACCTTATCCTATCATTTAACATGAATTATGCTAATAAATTTTGAAACCTTAAGAAGAAGACATATTCTAAAAGTTCAATGAGTCATTCAATTTTCAGATGTACTTCCTCCATGTATCAGTAGATTCCTAGTGTCATGCTGTCATACTCTGGAAGGTTGTGTTAGAATTAAGCACTTCAACTCAGGATTTAACACAAGATGGAAAGTTTATCTAACCTGACAGTACTCTAGAAATAATTGTTCTGACTTGTGAAAGATGGTATCTACCAGGATCCTTACATGGTTTAGAAATGAAGAAGTTTAAGAAAAAAAGAAAATAAAAAGGGGGAGGGCAAGGGAAAAAGTCAGCCTATGGTTGACTATGGACATCTAAAATGTTTTTCAAAGACAAAAAAGCTTGATTTACTTTATCATTCATAATGCATTTAGTGTAAAATAATTTGTGAATATGAAAATAAGTGTCCCTTTTTCATGACAGGGGCAACCCCTGTTCTAACATTCTCATAAAAGTTCAAAAAATAAACCAAAACTAAACCAAAACAAAATGAACTTTGGTATTATTTTCTTCCAAATATCTCTTATTCTGACCCATTTTCTATTTCTAAATATATGGTGAGTTTGATACAAACAATTTTTAGTGAGTTAATGTCACATATGACTTTTATTTCTTCCTCTTTTCTTTTGTTTCCCTTAAGACATTTGTTTATTGTGAATTCACCCTCTGTACTCAACAATTAAATCAGTGTTTGAGAGGTTCTTAGGATTAAAAAAAAGATGAAGCAAGGTCACCTCTTAAAGGTTCACAGAAGCAAAGAGTTATCTTTGAGTTAAACTAAAAAAAACCAACAAACTTGTGGTATTCACTGAGGGCTAAATCAATCTCTGTCTAACAGAAAAGACCAGCATTTAATCATGTGACATGGAGCACTGACCAGAAATTTTTTGGCAGCGGTTGTCTATGGCTGTCAATGTCTTATCTATGTAGTATTGTTATCTACGTCTTTGTTTTTGCCTGAGTGTTTCTTAACTCAAGGTCATTAGAACCTAGATCTACTTTCTATTAGATTAATAAAATGAAATAAAAGAAAATATACACCCTTGTAGAAAATTACCTAGCAAATGAGTTTCCTTCAAACTCTAGTCTCAGGAGAAATATTTCACTCCAAGGCATAACTAAATAAACACCTGTTAACAGACTGCGGTTAACACTCGTACTTTAACATTCATTGATAGCAGCCCTAAACAGTGCTCAGAGAATTGAGATTAAACTGATTAAAAAACTCTCATAGTACAACTGAATTGATTAATTGCAACCTTAGAGTTCTGCAATATTTATATATGAAAATTCATGTGACCAGATATGCCACCATATAAGAATACTAAATCTGTATAGGTTTATCACTTGGTACAGAACTTAAAATGAAATAAGGTTCAGTGTGTTAGCAGTTCTAATATCATTACCATCTACCTACACAATACAAGATTAACTAACACTTTTTTTCCACAGGAGTTTGTGCTTTTTACTCTGATTAGGCTGTTTCATATTTTTTTGCATGTATTACAAAAGTATATTTGTTATTTTCATTATTTTTCTTCCTCTCCTCCTAATATATTTTTCATCATTAATTACTCAGAAATATATTTTTTTCCCCTAAGGACAGTCATTATTCTTTGTAATTCTTATGTGATGGCCTTTTAATGAATGTTTTATTTTTCTATACAAACATAGGTAATATAATTATCCAACTAGTTGAAGTGCCTGTTCACTATTTTTGTTTTATGGTGATAAGTAAGGTAAGGACTGGAAAAGTGAGAGTTTCCATTCCTGGGCATTTCTTTTTTTTATTTATTTTTCTTTTTCTTTGTTTTTTCCCTATATGTTATCATTTTTTTTTCTGCCCTATGAAAACCTATCATTTATCATCTCTATATTTCATTATTAACTGTAACTACTGCCATTTAATATTGACTATAACCTTTAATATTACATAATTTTATATCTATAAGTAGATTAAAAAGTAATGCAATTTAATTTTAGCTAAACTAGTTTCCTGAAAGATAATAAAGAGATTATTACTACTCGTACAAATTCATACAACACATTCAGGGACTCCAATGGTGGTGAAAGATGAAACACTTACAGAACATTTCTTAAAAGTGGAACTAATTAAATAAAATAACATCCTATTAATGCACACAGCTCCTCAGAGGAAATTTGCATGTGATCTTAACATATTAAAAATATTCACATTATTTAAGATATAAGTGAGCATGCAAGGACTGTTCATTCTTATATTTTAAAAATATTTTTAAAATGCATATATATGTATAGTGCATAGGGTAAAAATTATATAAACCTTAATTGTTTGATTCTGATAGGAATGATAATGTGTGCTGCCGTGTGGACAACAATTTTTTAAAAGATCTATTCAGCATTGTCCAGCCTACTGTACTTAATTTCAAAATCTGATATTTTCATAATGTAAATTGTTTGTTCACTTCTCCTTTATATTGTATGAATTCATATCCAACATAAAAAACAAAAATGAAATCATACTCACAGAACTGTAGTAATTCAGAGCATTGCTCTTAGTTGCAATTTCATCCTTTTACTTACTTTTCCATGATTAAAAAGGACACTGTCAGAGCCTTTCTGAGGTTATGACAAGAACCACACTTTGTGATATCCATTCATCCCAGAACGTGAAGGAAAATGAAAAATCAAATACCTATAATCAGAATTTAAGTAATTCAGGAAAATTAAGTAAAACATAGTACAAGAATCAGATTAATAAAGAATTTACTATATTGTATATATTACATAAAGTTACATAGAGAGGTATATATTTCATAAAGACTTGATAATAGGAATAACAGAATAATATAATATAATATAATGAATAATACAATGATAATATAATTCAGGATCTGAAAAGTCATTTAATCAAGACTAGTCCGTGAATGAGAAAAATCTGTGGGAAACTCAGCTTAGAGTAAACTTACATGACACTGGTGAGCTGGGGAAAACACCTAGAAATAATTGCAGAAATTATATCAGTATCTAAACAAGTGATTAGCCCATTCTTATCACTTGGGCTCTCATTTAAAGTTTACTGCAGATCCCAACTGCTAGTGGACGGTCACACTGCAGGAACAGTCAATTGTTCTTTGTCTGATGTCTGAGAGGCTGTATTTTCTCCAATTAAAGTGTCAGTGTGTCTCATATAAGGAGCATACCTAATTATAATTAGGAAAGTGACACAAGCCACGTACAACAGTTTGCTTGTTGAATGGAACCTCTACTTTAGGACACACAGAATCAGTGCTCTGGGAAGTACAGCAAAAGCTAGATTCATCCCATCTACATAAGCACTGAACTCAGAACTATACTTGCTGAAATCTCCTTTTAATGTAAGTGAAGACCAATTTCCTTTCAAGAGACAGTCATTTTTACTCTCTGGATGTTTTTAGCTGGATATCTTTAGGCTGAGAACTACCCTGTGCTACACTGACTTCTATGTCACATGAGACACTAGAGAGTCCAAAACTAAATTAGAGCTAAAATTAAAACTGTGGATCAGTTAACCTCTAAAATAAGGAACTAACTGTATGTCATTAGGTGTGGTGAGTCAGGGACTTGATTAATTTAAGTCTGCCCATACATTTTAGTATCTAGGTGGCTTACCCTTTCTAGTTTTTTACCTAACTAGTGATTTTTCAATATATAAAGTATCTGATTGGAAACTCTTCATTAAAAAGAAGAAACTGTGAGAACTGAAAGTAAAAAACCTCTCAGCGCGGTTGTGAAAACTGATCCCATATTTGGTCTGAAGCAGAACGCTAGGCAAGGAATTTTGCTCTCACAACAAAAAAGAAAGAAACAAACAAAAAAAAAGTAAGAAGAAAATTGAGCATCTTGCACTTAAAAAGTTCAGAGTCATTTGAGATACCTTAGAGTATCACTGTTGGCATTCAGTTGCTGCTCTAGAAGTTTTTGTGTATCCCACAAGGGATACACTGTGTATTTCAAATCTTTGTATCTGGGCTGTATATTTCAAATCCTGTGCAGACATCCCAGACATTTTCAGTCATATAAAATGACTCTAGATGAGTAAGGTTAGACAATTAAATGTAACTTCTAATGTTTGATGAGTGCCTTCTTTGTTTAGCATAAACATCCAAATACCTTTTATAGCCATGGCGTTTTACTATTTTAAAAAATTATTAAACCCACAGGGGAACTTGATACATATTGACTCTGTTTTGTTTAAATTCGTTTAAAGATTATAAACTCGTGGTGCCAAATTCAGTGAACTACAGATTGAACCAAAAGCACAGGGTCTTTAATGACTGAGGTTTTACCAAGACCAGATGAATTCTTTCTTGTTTCTTCAATGAATAAGAAGATGCACAAATAAAAAAGAACACATCAAACAGTTCCTGAAGGTCACCTGATGTATCATCATATCAACACACTTTTTCATTCATGTATCCACTTCTTCAGAAAATTTTCATTACAAAAGGAATGGAAAACTGATACTTTAAAATTATAATATTCCAATAGGCTCAGGATTTTACTGAAAATCTATTTTCTTCAAAAATTAATACAATAGTTAAATAAAGGAAATGCTGGGGAAAACGGATCTTTGACTGCTAAGATGTTAGAGAAAAGACTTTTGTAAGGTCAGTTTCATACATGCAAACTAGTACATCTAATTCCACGATTGATGCATGACTGTCCTGCAGTGGTTTTGCTGTTTTCAGAACAGCTCATCTTGCAAAAGATGACACAGAGTGTCCCTCATTAAGAGTCTTCAGAGTCAGTTTAATGAAGATGAAAATATGTGTGTTGCAGTTAGGCAAGTTTTTTTCATATTGCTGCCAAGAAGACAGAAAAACCTGAAAATTCTGTGTCAGTCTTTCAAAACAATAGTCACAGTAACAAGAAAATCAACATCTGTTGTGTGCTTTTCTTTGTTTCTTCTAATCGATCCAGCAAATCTTTGCCAAACATTTGCACAGTGTGCCATAGAAATGTCACTTGAGGGTGAAAAAGACTGTCACTTTATAAGTAAATATCATCTTGCAAGTAAATAGCATTGAGTAGGGAAAGAAAAGTGACACTAAGAAAAGAAGCTAAATGGCTGATACAAACAAGAAGCAGAGCATGTAATGAAGATTCCAGTTAATTTGTACCCCATCTGTCTGATGTCTTGATAATAGTAGATGGTAAAGGAATTGATAGTCATGGTTTTCATAATCTCAGCACTGGAGCTCTACCATTCAACAAACATCTGCAGCAATCAACAATGTTTCCACCTTTACCAACCATGGTCATTGAAACACCTCTTCTTTTCAATTCTTTCTTTTCGTTTCATTGAGTCAAAGGTTTTGTAGAGTTCTCAAATAACCTTTGCCTCTGCTAGAATCATAGAATCATAGAATGGTTTAGGTTGGAAGGGACCTTGAAGATCACCTAGTTCCAACCACCCTGCCACGGGCAGGGGCACCTCCCATTAGAGCAGGTTGCTCAAAGCCCCATCCAACTTGGTCTTGAACACTTCAGGTATGGGACAGCCACAACTTCTCTGGGCAACTTGTTCCAGTGCCTCACCACCCTAACAGTAAAGAATTTCTTCCATATAGCTAATTTATATTTCCCCTCTTTCAGTTTGAACCCATTACTCCTTATCCTGCCACTACAGTTCTTGATGAAGTGTCCTTCTCTGGCTTCCCTGTCAGCCTAATTCAGATACTGGATGGTTGCTATGAAGTATCCACACAACCTTCCCTTCTACAGACTGAATAGCCTCAACTTTCTCAGCCTACCTTCATAGGGGAGGTCCTCTAGTCTCCTTATCAACTTCCTGGCCCTGCTCTGGACTTGCTCTTATGTTGGGAGCACCAGAACTGTATGTAGTATTCCAGATGGGGTCTTGTGAGAAAGAGAGAGTGGGAGAATCATCTCATTCAGTCTGCTGGTCATGTTTTTTTTGATGCAGCCCAGGATATGGTTGTTGTCCAAATCTTGCCTCTCCTTTAGCTCCCTATATATCCAGATCTTCTTTGCACTCACTTTTCTACTGTAAGTCCTGAGGTCCAGATGATACCTTTATCTAGCTACATTACCCTTGAACATTTCAATTTCTCTACTGTGCCATCATTCCGATCTCCACCTCAGAATCCTGATTACTTTTCCACTTGCCTTCTGTATGCAGTCTCAAAGATACAAAGCTAGAAATTTATTTACCCTTACCAGCAAATTAAACACAATGTTTGCTAAGCCTTGGCAAACAGAATTCATATCTTACACATTTATTATATCTAGATGATCTTTGAGATTTGCAATTCATACTTCACTGATTTAAGTTTGTCTACACAAAAGTTACTTGGTGAAGCACCTACATACTCTATGTTCAATGAAATTATTGAGAGTAACTGTTGATCTTTTATCCAGTTTTTAGGATAGGAATAAAAATAACAAGAGCTTAAACAATTTGCATAGATTTGTAAAGAAGAATGTTAATAAGAAGTTTCTATTCTATATCAATATATTATCTCAATCTTCCTTTTCCCCTTGTTTTTACATAAAGTACCATCTCACTTTACTAAACTTTAAAAACTTCTGTCCAGGTTAAGTGTTGCAGATTTTAGGAACAAGTACTTGTAAGTTTTCAAAGTAGAACTGTGGTTGGTATCTCCCAGAAAAAGAAGGAACAAGTCTGGAAAGGTGCTAGTAAAACACACACACACACAGAGAAATTCCATTATGTTTCAGGAAACAGTGTGTAACTGCAGTGCTTGAAGAGATATGAAAAAAATGTGGATGTGAAAAAACCTTCACAGCAGCTTTACCCTAAGATCTCAGTCCTTTATCTAGTAATTTCCACACAAATACCAAAATCAATACATCTGTCTCGTTATTTTGCTTTCTGGCACCCAGCCTTCCAGTCAGTTCTACACGTTTAGCAGTTCTTTATATTTCCCACTTAAGACTTTTCTGCCTTAAATTTTTGTCTCTGCTCTTTGTTTCTTACCATCCTGGAGTGAAATTTTGTCATACCTTGGGAATGCTGTAATCCAAGATCCTCCTTTTCCCAAAACCTATAAGTGTTTGGGACAGAGAAAAATGCTCCTTTCTTACAGAAACAAATGATTAATTTTTTTTATTTTTGAAGACGTATTTTTGTTCCAAACTCTTTTCTCACAGAATCACAGAGTTTTCAATGTTGCAAGTCACTTTCAAAATCATCTAGTCCCAGCATCAACCCAGTGCCACCATACTCATCCCTAAACCATATCCCCAACTGCCACATCTAGACACCCCTTGAACACTTTCGGAGACGATGACTTCACCACCTTCCTTGGCAACTTATTCCAATGCCTGACCACTCTTCCAGTGAAAAAATTTCTGTTAGCAGGTGGCATTAAACCTAAACAGATACCAGGGAAATAGAATGAATCTTTGGAAAAGGAGTAGTTATCATATATACTGAGCATGCACAGGTGAGAAATGGAGACTGTGGAGAAAACTTGACCCTAACTCTTTTATGTTATACTTTAAGTCCTCAAAGCCCAAAAAAAAAAAAAAAAGTTTTGCTGCTACAGTATGCAACTTTTGTTTACTGCCAAACTGGGGACATCACCTAAGTTCAATTCAAATTGCAGTGTACATGCACTACATGTACATGTACATGCAAAATTATTCTTGTGTACAATTTCAGCTCTAAGCTCATACAGCATTTGAAGTATGCCACTATGTTAGTTTAAGGCTGAGAGCTGCCCTTATGGCTACATCTATCTGCACAGGATAAAATTTTTGTTGAAGAACAGCAGCGTATAAAATGAAAAGGAAAAAAACCTGACCATGGTCTAAAAGACCATATCATTGCTTTCTTCTGACAACAAAGTAATGGTAAATTAACATTATCAGAAAACAAATTTAATATCATTATTTATGATCAGAAGTTTCTTAAGACAATCAGAAAACAAGAATTTAATATGGAAAATTTACTTGAACTACTAGTTAAAAAGGTTAGAAATTTGGATTTAAGCTACAAAGTAAATGTTATCAAAGAGTTTTCATGAGATTTTGAGTTTCTGCTCAGGCCAGGAATAAAAGTCTAAAAAAAAAAAATAATATTTTTCCTTAATTTTCTATATTTTCATAGCTTCAAATGGACTTGCAGGCACTTAATTCTTTCTCTGGATTACTTTTGATACCCTTTAGAGGTGCAGAATGTATGGTATTTGCCATCCAAGTTTTTCACTCTCTTTTAGTGCAAAATTTATATTTAATAAACGGTGTTACCGTAGTGCTGTAAATTCTGTAACTCTTATTCAAACTTTGTCTTTCCAACACACAGCACCACTGGAAAGCTCATTTGACACACTATCCTCATAGAGAAAGCTCATATGATCCATATAGTTATCTCATTAGTTAATGCATTGAATATCTGAGACTCCGTGGAAAAAAACCCAACCAGTCAAACAAACAAAAAAACCCAGACAGAAATCCCCAAGCAAATAATAATGCAGCAGTGTGAATCCACTAATGAAAAGAAACAAAGCCAGCACCTAAAATGAAGCTAATGGGTCCAGACGGATTGTTTTAGATGAGATTGATCAAGCTATGTCAAAGTCTTAGAATATTGTTGCAGAACTCAAGTTGACCTTTGGACATATTTGATCACAATGATCATTCACTTGTACAGAATTCCAAGTGACATATCACTACATTTTTCCTTCAGTGACTGCCCTATGTCGTTAATGGAATTTGATACTTAAGCACCAGCTCTGTAACTCTGGAAAATTTCCTTGGTAAGCAACTAGTTCAGCTGTTCCAATAAAGCTTCCAACTTAATTCAAAAATTAATTTTATAGAGCTGTAATTGGTTTATGTGTGTGCCCATGTGCACCTGTGCTTCTGTGCATATCTAAAGAACTGGAATAAATTCTTGTGATGAATATGTAGCTTTCTAAAGAGGGATGCAAGTGTAAAGATGGAGTTATACCAAACTTTCTTTTTTCTTTTTTTCTGACAAGGAGATCTGTTCTTAGCATAGTAAAAGGGGCTAAATATTTCCACCGATTGCTTAAGTCACTTTATCCCTATGGTGTATGTGATGAAAATAAAGAAGTCCTTAATATGCTTGTAGATGCAAACATATTTTCAACAGGTAAGCTGAATTTTAAAACGATTTCCACCACACAAATCATTAAAAACAGGTTATGCATAAGAATTAACCCTAGTATGCAGCTAAGCTCCAAATAGCTGCTTGCTCAGTTCCCTGTGGTGAGATGGCAAAGAGAATTGGAAGTGCAAAGACAAAAAACCCTCATGTGTCAAAATCAAAATGGTTTAATAAATGAAGGAAAGCCACCTGTGCAAGCAAAGGAAGACAAGGATTCCAGTCATCACTTCCCACAGGCAAGCAGGTGTTCAGCCATCTCTAGGAATGGAGGGCTCCATCACATGTAACAGTGACTTATTAAGACAAATGTCATAAACCTGAATGTTCTCCCTTCCTCCCTCTTTCCCCATATTTTATTGTTGACCACAACATCAAGTGGCATTGGATATCACTTGTGGTGAGCTGTCCCAGTTGTGTCCTCACCCATTTTTTTGCCTACCACTTACTGGTGGGACAGTGTGAGAAATAGAGAAATAGAAAAAGCCTTGATGCTGAGTAACCACTTCTCAGCAATAGCTAAAACATCCCTTGATTTATCAATCCTATTTTCACCCCAGATCCAAAACTTAGCTCCATACTATGACAAAAATCAACTCTAGCCCACACAAAACCAGTATGGGAATTAGGTTAGTTATATGGATTTATTTCTACTTTACCAGTTTCTGAATACATTTTTTGGGTAAAACCTCAGTGTAAATCTCCAACACTAGAAATAAAGTTAGATATCTTCTTAGCAAAGAAAGAGTACTTCCGCAGTTTTTATTCTGTGAACAGAAAGAAAAATAGGCAAAAAAGTAAAAGATAATCAGTGTATCATCTAGTATACTCATAGCAGAGTTGAACTCAATTGAGAATGTAGGACTATATGTTTCCCCTTTAATTCACACGAAATAATTATCCAACTTCCTTTCTGTAGTGGACAGAGGAAAACAAGAACTAGGAGGGTGATTCATGCTGTCATCAGAGAAGTGTCGTAGGGGATGAATTACCTGGTCTTAGTTCTTTCATAATCAGTGGGAGAAAAAAGAAAGGTCCATACAATAATTTATCATTGTACTTTAAGATAAGTATCTGAGATAGCTGAGGTAATTTTTGGTCTGACAGCTGCATTGTTTATTGGTGCAGCTAAAACAATGAGTTAAGATTTAGACATCTGAGAGAGAGATATTGAAGTAACAAATACCACACTAATTGCTTTTATTACCGAGAGCAACATATTATGACCATGCATATAAAAAATTAACAGTTAAAATATAATTCTTGATAATGTCTATTTCTTTGTTTTATTTACCTTCTTTGTACTGCTGAAATCCATATAAATCTGTGTTCAAACAGCATATGTTTTCTTTGTATATTCATCTGAACAAAGATCACCTTTATCTGAGTTCTTGTACTGTCTTATCGTGGGGAATATCTTAATTTCTAAGTGATAATGTTGCTTCAATCCTTGCTATCCTTACTCCAAACTCTATGAGACTACATAGAGTCATAACCCACTTCTTTCTGTACTGCAATACTTCATTTCATTCTCGATATTGCATCAATGTAAATCTGTCTTCAGAAGACAGCTGGAAAAGTTTATTCACAAATAGCAGTGTTATCTTGAGAATTTACCAGTGACCAACTTGCAGTGGTAAATACATTCTCATATTGATCCACTATTTGACAAATTACACCCTGCCACTGGAACGCTCTCCTCTTCACACTGGACACACCAGAAATACCCTATACTTCGTGCTACTCGGCCAAGTGGGAGTGCTCAGACACCATGCAGGAACCTAAAATTATCAAAGAAAAAGCAACTGCTTAAATGGTGACACCATTTATTTTATTATAAAGAGCATTCCCATTCTGTGTCATGTTACTTTATACACAATCAGTCATTTAAAAGCTTCTCTTTAAAAAGATTTCACTTGTCTTTAGTTACAGTATCCAGATTCCTTGTAAATGAAGACATTTATACCTTTGCTACTTATTTCACTAATACCAGATGAAAGATTTGCTGTTCATGTGTTTGTACAGAGCTTGTCATTTTATATTATGACATAACATGACATTTTGCCTCTGTGGTACATTTTGATAATGTCAAATAAAAGTACAGAAGACTAGAATTTGTAGTCAGATATTTTTTTCTGTCTCACCCTAAAGGCATGGAACCACTCAAACATGCAAATTATTTGTGAGAAAATATATTAAATAGGGTTAATTGACGTCTACAAATAATAAGATAAAATATGAAAGATACATTTCTTCAAAGTGCAGCATAGGGCTTACCTTTTAGTTACAGTGTTTGAATGATAATTTTGTCATCTTGATCATCAAAAGCCAAACTGTGCATACAGAAGAAGCCAATCAGTAAAAACCTAATTTTATCACACTAATTATTAACTAAAAGCAGTATGCTCAATAGAATATCTTTTACATCAATATATATGTAAAAAGAATACACTGTCTTTGTACTAAACCAAAACATGACAAATAGTACAAAGAAGACTCTTTAGAAAATTAATTGAGGATAAACCTGTCACATTAAAGTGTGTTCTTGATAAGAAGGTTATGTACAAAACCTCTCTGTGATTAATCTAAAAGTTTAAGCTAAAGAAGTACTGTATAATTGCTTATTATGATGAACTTCTTACAAAATCTTAAGGGAAAATATAACTTGCACAAACATATGCTCTTTTTTAGATTACTAAGTATTTCTTATGGGAAAACAGAATATTAATGAATATTAACAATATATAATTTCATTTTAGTTAACACATAAGCTTTTTTTTATCTGAAATGTTAATTGCCACAATATATGAAATGCAGTGATTTAGTAATGCTTTTGTCTCATGTGTTTTATTGAATCTGACAAAAAAACCCCATGTTGTGAATCATCAGATTGATTTCTGTCCTTTTAAGATTTTTTTACAATTCACATCTATACAGGGAGAATAAATGTATCTTATAAAGATAAATAAAATTTAAATGAAGTTTAAAATTTTGTATAATTTAATAAATTGTAAATATTCAGAGGCATAAGATAAGAGATTGAAAGTAGCATTCCTTAAAGTTACAAGAATAATAAATGTAAATGTAATACTCGAGTTGGTGGGAAAAATACCTTCTCCTGCCTGATTCTATTTCTTACCTTTTTTTCGGTTAGTAGAACTGAAAGAAAAAGCACTTGAAAACAATCTCTTGAAGCAAGTCTGACTGCATCAGCAAGATTAGTTTCTGTATTGTTTTACAGTAAAAGGTAACCTATAAACCATTTGATAACTGATACATGAGATCAATTGTTTTTTTCTTTAATGTGGCAGCAATATTTTCATTAAGCAAATGTCTACCTTATAGGACAAGAAAGCAATAGCAAAAATACTATATCAATGGTCAACCCTTTTTCTAATCTTTTACTTAACAATAGCAGGTCCTACATGCTATTTAAAAGATTATTTCCTTTTCATACATTTAAAAGATAGTCAGCAAAAATACATTTCCAATCAGTTAGAGACTGGGTTGTTTAAATCTAATTTTGACATTTCTTCTAAAGTTGAAAAATTTACATTCACCAGAGTAAGGACAGTCCAAAGCTTCAAAAGTATTAGTAGGATTTACAAGAAAACTAGGTTTTCACTTCCTTAAAAGTTTAGGTTCTTTGGAATGTTGTCTTACATCCCTTTGTTTAGAGATCTCCCTTGGGATGTTAGATAGGAAAACCTCACTGTACCTAAATCTAGGTGCCTTCCACTAGATTGTCTAGAACAATATTCTGTCTTCAACAGTGAAAGTGCCTCAGGTATTTCTTGCTATTGTCACTGTAGCTGTTGTTGTAATTACAGTTGTTATTATTAGGGTTATTATTATTATTGGAGGGGACCATTGCTGTTGAATGAATTTACATTCTTTCTTTATCTCCATTTTTTGAGAAGGCATTCCATCTTGTAAATATTACAGCTCCCAGATGATTTTCCATTGAAAAGATATTAGCTTAAAAAACAGTTTTTTTGCTTAATGAAATGTACATTAAAATATTCTGGAAAAACTTCACTATTTAGGTGCTCTAGTATTAAGACAGATAGACCAGTGATAGAAAAAAATAATTTAGTGTTCTAAATTCTCAAAAGATCTGTGCGAAATTCAGGCAATAAAGGGCCCTGTATGAGCATGAGTGCCAAAACGAAAACCTTATTTTGTTTTAATCTAGTTGTCAAATCTTTTTCTTCACTTGCTTAAACTGTTTTCTAAATCATGAAATTCAACACACTTTTCCATATCATAGCCTTAAGTTTCAGGAAATTTGTAACCATTCAATATGACTCAGTAAATATTCTGAAGTTTCTGTAGTCTTTTATCTTTCAACAAGATCACAAAAAAACTTCAAAGTAAAAAATTTCTTTTCTCCCCCACGCTATGTGTCAGTTAATGATATCAGATTAAGTACATGGATCATAATATTTCTATTGTAAGAGGGGGATTTGTATACCATAGACCAGTGTGAGGGACACAACAGGTGAATTGATTTTTTGTAGATAACAGTGGTCCATCTTCACTTCCCCTCATATCCATTTATGCCTCCTTGTACTATTGTTCCTGGTAGATGGAAAACAGTAACTAGGGATGACACTGTCTACACCATTTCAGACTTCACATGTATCAAATATATTTTAGAATTGTATATATGTCACAGCCCTTTTAAATCAATGGATTATAGGTGGATTGAACTATCGCAACAATGTTTTATTTGTTTCAAAATATTAGCAAGTAACTCATATTATATTATAATTTACTGTGCCTTTAATCATAGCACTTATGGCTCCCGACCACTATTTACACCATTCTTTACTGTTGCCTTCTTACTCCATTTTTACTATTTCTTTGTGTACCTACTGTTTCTCTATACAGTAACACAATTCTCAAGATACAGTAACATAAGTGAGTTGTGGACTGTGTACATTTGACTTTATTGTCTTCTATTATTTCAATAATTTATCATTGTTGCCTTAGTCATTGGTTAAAATTCAATATAGATTAGGTAAAAAGTATTCCATGTTGGGCTGTCAACACAGTAGTTTAGGAAAGAAATAATTTACTAAATCTTAAATCTTTCAATTTGGTCTCCATTCTAAAATATACCACAAAGAATTCCCAATTAATGCCAGGGTTGTTGAAATAGGTTGATACCAAATAATCCGTAAGAACAATCTTTTTAACCTAACTTGTCCTCCTTATATTTTCATACAAGTTTTCATTTCTGTTTCTTTTCCCCCTCCTTGGAGGTTTACTGTACAGAGTACCCGTCTTATTCTCACCTCAATACCCCTATGTATAAACTAGCTTATTTCCTGAAGATGTCAATTTATTTATTCATATACTTAATTTTCCTAACTTGTAAGAGTACAATAAAACCTGAAAAAACCCAATATTTCTTGGAAAACTTTCTGCCATAAGAGAACACTCTAATGAGTATGAGGTGATTATGCAGGATTTAGATTGTTTTTCCTAAACAATATTACTTCTAGAATGGATCCAAGAAATCACATGGTAAAATATTTAACTTTTAGATTCAATTCAATTACATATTTTTATTCTTCTAGACAGTGATATTTGGTTCCTATTGTGTTGAATCTTCACACTGTCACTCACTGTTCAGGATGCATGTCTTCCAGTTAGTCATGACTTTTGTTTCAGACAAGAGTGGACAGTTTTTCATAAGGCTGCTCTTCAACTTGTGAACTGAGTAGAGGTCTAAACCCACAGAACCATACAAATACAACCGCCTTGAACACTCTCAAAACAAACAAAAAAATACTTTCATATATAATACCTCTATTTTGCAGGTGATTCTGTTTGAGTTTTCTTGTTTGTTTGTTTTTCTTTCTTTTTTCCCTGTGTGGATGATAATACTTACAAACAGAAAAACCAGTGTTACAAAAAGTTTTAGCTAAATAGTATTTTGATAAAATGTGATAGCCAGTTTTGACCTCTAACAGGACACAATATGAGGTAGGCACAAAAAAACTCTGATTCAGTTCAAATATTTTTTGTTACCGTTCAATCAGAAAATTATAGTCATTCCTATACCTTTGATTATTACCTAAGGACATATTTTTCTTTCCATTCCTATGAGAATACCAGCTTGTAACCTTTCCAGAGATAACAAATGAAGCACAGTTCAAAATAAATTAAAGAGAGTAAGAACAGACTACAGAGAAAAGAGACTTGGCCTATAATCCTCCAGCTATCTCATCACAGAATCATAAAACACCAGATTGGAAGGGACCTCAATGATCATCTGGTCCAACCTTCTTTTATTCTGACCTCTTTTTATTTTCAATCACCTTAAAAGGCAAAGAAAAAGGGCCAAATCCTGCCTCTCTCTATATATATTTCTCACTGTAGTTTATCTGAAGGTAGAACTCAGGCCCAACTTCCTTACAGTAGAATCAATTAACATTTAATGTAGCATATTTCCCTTTCTCCTCAGGTCTTATTTCTCAAATTAAATCAAAATCAGTTTTATAAAAATGTCTAATCTTATCTTCTATCTTTTCACATGAATACCCTGACTTTAGCACTTTGCCCCTATCTGAAGTTGTTATTTTTGTTGTCCATTTGTAAATTTTGTGCACATGGTTCCTTTTCACCCTTTTCCTTTATTTTTTAGTCAGTTTTTCTTGTCCTTCTTGTTTTCTTTCCAGTTGTCCTAGAAGTCCCTAGTACAATTTTCAAAGCTTCTCATTGTGGAATCCCAGGTGTCTAAATTTCCCTGCTAGTTACTTGTTAATTTTAATTGACAAAGTTTTTAGCTGCCTATGACTGGAAAAGTTACTAAGAAGTCATGCTTAGGTGTTAAAGCATTCATATTATGTTAACTCTAATATGCAATTAAAGTATTTTGTGTATTTCAAACAAAAATAAGAACATTTTTAATAGTATATGTTTAAAAAATAGACTAAAGTGAAATTTGTAAAAACATATATTCCTACTTTCAATAAGTTCCTTATATTTTTACCTCTAAGCTCTTACAGAATTACTAATTGCTTTACAAAAACAATAATAAGTCAGTAGCTTGTGTATTCTACAAAGGTAATGTTAAGGTAACATACTTTTTAGGTATTTATTTTTTTTTTAATATGTCTGTGTATATATATAATTTTTTTCTGCAAACAAGCTTTTCTACACATCTAGAAGGCAGGTAAGGAACACTCAGATTTCTGAGGTTTCTGGTACAGTAATTTCAAAGACATATTTCTTCTGCCAGTAGACACCACCAATTGCTGTAACTGATGTTTCACCCTTTACACCAGCTCGATTTTTCAGACAATGGATAATTAGCGAGACTTTTCTACTGGATTATTATTTCTATCTTTTGAGGAATCTCATGCTATAATGGACAAAATGTCATGAATAATGAGGTATTATGTTATTGAAAGTTACATCACTAAACTGAAAAGTATATTGTTCTTTGTCTTTGAAGAAGGAAAGAGATTTTTATCCATTAGTGGTCTCAGTTCTGTCTCATCTCTTCCTTTCGAGAGAATGTTAACACTACCTATAAAATTAAAAACTGAAGATAGAGATATATAAAGCTCATATCTGAAGAAGAAACTGAAATAAAAGGACTGATGCAATTTAAAAAAAATCCTTAGTATGCTCAGGTAAAATTTGTTATTTAATCATGCAAAAAATTTTTTTGCCTCTGAAATGGCTTGTTATAACTTTATAATTGTATTAGGTGACTCACATTTATGCAATTACCTTAGGATATTGCACTATATTTCCAAGGATATATTTTTACTAAGTGCTGCCTATTGAGTTTATTCATATTATCCCATAGATATAGATAGGGCTCTTTTATTGTCTATGTAACATACTTAAAATACAGAAACAGGCTGCTTCCCCACATGCTGCACAGCATCTATTCTGCGTGGCATCCCCTGGTTCACTGCATGTCTTACATACAGAGCAGAAAAGGTGGAATACTCTCTCTCAGTTTTTTCCAGACTACCAAAACAACAGGAATATATTTGTGTTCATAAAAGTTTGTACGGAGGTTGGTACCACTGAGCAAGCAGTAAACGAAGCCAAACCAATAGCAATTATTAGAGTTTCACTCTGTTACAGAGTTCTTGCCATGTGACACATGCCTTTTACTTGGAACTCCTTGCAAGCTTTAAGACTCAGGAAAGCTAGGGAGAGAGAGAGAGATTTACTACTGGAAATATGTGACATTGAAAACTCCTCATGACTTTCTTATCATTCCTTGACAGTTTTCGTTCATTTTGATTCACTACAGCACCTGAAGAGTAATAGGCATTCTGTAAGGGAGTTTTTGTGTGATTGTGCTGGTTTTGGTTGGGGTAGAATTTTCTTCAGAGTGGCAAGCACGAGGTTGTGTTTTGAATTTGTGCTGAACACAGGTTTGATAATATAGACATGTTTCTGTTATGGCTGAGCAGTGTTTACACAGAGCCAAGGCCTTTTTTGCTTTTACTACTGTCACACTGATGAGAAGAGTGGGGATGCATGAAAAGCTAGGAGGAGACACAGCCAGGACAACTAACTCCAATGAACCAAAGGGATATTCCATACCATATAACATCATGCTCAGTCTATAAAGTGGGTGGAAGAAGGAGGAAGTGGGGGACATTTAGTTATGTTGTTTGTCTTCCCAAGCCTCACATAATGGAGCTCTGCTCTCCTGGAGATAGATGAACACCCTCCTACTCAGGGGATGCAGTGAATTAATATCTTGTTTTGCTTTGCTTCTGTGTGCAGCTTTTGCTTTCCCTATTAAACTGTCTTTATCTCAACCCATGAGTTTTCCAGCTTTTACCCTTCTAATTCTCTTCCTGATCCTGTTGGTGGGGGAGTGAATGAGCAGCTGCGTTGGGCGTAGTTGATGGCTGGGGTTAAACCATGGCAGTGATATACAGACAGTGAGATCCCATCTAATCATATAGGTCCTAGGCATATTTGGAACAGCTTCCATGTCCATAATGGTTTCAAAGAAGACAAGAAAAAAGAAAGATTGTTGTCTATATCTTAATAACTGACCCACTTTGGCTGACTATTCTACAGAAGCATAGGTGCACCAAGAGGATGATTCGCTCAGGAATAATTTCCTAAATTAAATTAAATATACCAAAACTATGAGTGGTGTTCATTGCTTTATAACATTCCAAGATAACCTATACACAAATCTGGACAATTTCAAGGTGAATATTGCCAGTATGCTGCACTGGCCATCTGGTTGACAGGAGCAGGTCAGCCAGAGAGCACCATGCATAGTCCCAGCACTGGATGTCTCCTGGCAATGGAGGCAGACCATGGGGCCATGGGTGGTTCTGGTTTAGTGGAGCCTGTGATGAGGCAGGGCAGGGCTGTGGGGAGCTGGAGACCGGTCCTGCTGTAATGTCACTGGAGTAGGAGCTGATGGCCCTGGGGGGTAACATGGGGTCCTGGGTCATGGGCAAGGTGAGGGGAGCCCGGGGTGGATGTGTGTTGGCAGCAGCAGGGAGGTACTGAGGGTCCTGTCACAATTGTGGACCCAGCGTTATCTTGCCAAAATGAAAAATATTGAGTGAACATTGTTAAGTAAGCCATCATAATGCATTGACAAAATTACCTAACTAAAAATGCAAACTAGCAAAATAAGAGTAGTGTCAATAAAGCAGCAAGACACTTCGTGGTAGACCAGCTGGCGTGGTCCTTCTTTTACACTACAAACAGAAGTGCTCTCATTGCTCATGAGTGCCAAACAGACAGGTGGCCAAAAAGTTATTTACTACAACTCATGACATGAATGCAAATCATGAAGAGGTCTTGTATATGGTAATGTCTCAAAGTAAAGAAATTATATTGTCTGAGACTCACTCCAGTATCTCTCCTTCATGCTGTAAATGTGTAGGTTACAACACACATCTACCTTCCCCCTTTGATCTCTTAATATCCTTCCCTACATATCCAACCCCTAAATACCTCTTAATATACTACAAAATTAAGACCTAAGCATGTGTTATATACAAGCAAGAACTCCAAAGTACTGGGATACCTCAGAGATTACTCTAAAATGGCAAAGTATTTAGTGAATAGATGTTTTCATTTTCTCAACTTCCTGTATTCACAAATGTTTGAATATAATTCTTTTTTTCCCCTAGATTAATTGTCCCATTTAATGATTAACAAATAAAATTTTTATTTCAGTGGAAAGGAAAATTAAGAAGTACTCTGATGCCACAGCTGACATACTTAGTAATGTATGAGTATTTCGTAGCCTAATGCTTCTAACTTGACTCTTGTAACAGTTTCAGGCTTTGCTTCTTTTGTCTTCATGTCTTATATTCATAAAATGGATACTCCATTGATTGCTTTCTTTGCCAAGCAATGTTTTCAAATGGTGTTCAGTGAAGGTGTGTTGTCTCTTTTAGTGATTATAACCTTCAAGAAAAAAAAAGACAAATAAAATGTTTGTATATTTGGGATTTTCTTTCAATTTTTGTTATTCTATATTTCTCATTCTTGGATTCCAGATATTTTAAAAAAAATACATTGTGTACAGGAAAGTGACCTCAGACTTGTTAATGACTGGAGATTAAAAGCAATATCTAGAACAGGTATGGAGTTTTTTGTTTGAGTTTTTTTTAGAGGTTTTTAATGACGTATCCTTCTCTTTCTCAGTACTTTCCTTCCTAATTTGAAAATAACTATGCACTTTGAGACCCATTCCATATTATCCTAGAACTCATGAATTAGGGGATGATGGTTTTACAAATAATCAGCAGTGCAGACTTAAAAACTATAGTGTCCCGTGAAGCATACACATTGCAGCTCAGCAAGCTGAGCTACTTAATACCGAGCAAGTTTAATGACAAACACTTTTTGTAGCCACTGAACTTTTTTTATTTTGTCTCTTGTTCATAAATTTTCAAAATGGCAAGCAAGTATTTCAGTAGTGCATTATCTATTAACTTTAATGGGAACCACATAGCTAAAACTCACTGTATGGATTAAAAAACATAGCTGTTGTTGGAAGGTATTGTATGACAAATAACTGAACAAAATTCAGACTGTACAGAAAGTAATTCTATATAATTAGTAATAAATAGAAAAAGTTTTGATAAGATTGCAACAGGATCCGAGGGAATGGCCTGAAGTTGTCAGGGGATGTTAAGATTGGATATTAGAAAAAGGTTCTTTACCTAGAAGGTGGTTGGGCACTGGAACAGGCTCCCCAAAGTGATCACAACACCAAGTCTGACAGAGTTCAAGAAGTATTTGGACAACGCAGTCAGGCACATGGTATGATTCTTGGGGATGGTTCTCTGCAGGGATAAGGGTTGGACTCAATGATCCTTGTGAGTCCCTTCAAACTCAGCATATTCTGTGATTCTGTGATTCTGTGCAACAATAAGAAAATAATAGGATAACAGAGAATAAAAATATTTTTAAAATGTATTTTCATTAGTGAAAAATATTATTCTATCAACTTCAGCAGAGTTATGACAGATTAAAAGACCTGACTCATAGATTTATATGACTGGAGACCCTTCTTATTCACTAAAACTATGCCTTTGTAAATATTTAATGGGTTTATTCTGTAGGTATATTTCCTAACTTTTTAAAGTTAGATTCATTTATTTTATGAATAATAAGGCACGTTTTTGTACCTGACTTTTGTATTGAGGCCTGGTTATTTATTTTTTTAGTGAGTTCAGGGTTATACCTTACAAAATCAGCAACATTAACAGGTATAACAAGTAAATATTTGAATATGCAGTACTGTTAGTGGTATATCCAACACCATCATTGTACAGGTAAAATTTATTTATAACTTTCTAAATATATGTTTATGAAATTTGTATTCACCTTATATTGATTCTTGCATTTTATGCCTCTTTTGAGGTATCGTAGGTTTTTTTTCTTTCATATTTTTTTTCACTTTTTGGGTAATTAACTTATAGACATGAAATATTACAAATTATTCTTTTCTGTTTTTCAGAACATAAACATTTGAAGAGCACAAAAATGTGTGGAAAGGTGCATGTTAAATAAAACAATACAGAAAATATCAAGATCTTTTTAAAGATATATTAAAACTCTATGCTGAGGCAAGTGTTCCTGTTTCTTCATATCTCCATTTGCCTAGGCAAATCCCAAGAGCCTAAAAGCCAAGAAGACCTGGTTTTATGTGTAATTGTATTGTATTTTTCGGTAAATTGAGCTCAGACTAAGTTCATGCTGCCTACAGTTTCTCTCTGTTCTTTTATCAGGAAATGCCAAGGAAGGATTCAGATGGTCTCGGTCTCCCAACACCGTCTACGTTACACTGTCACAAGGACAATTGTCACAGGCAAGCTGCCAAATCAGAAAAGGAGCAGTGGGACACATCTATAGTACGTGGGGGAAATCTGTAATAATATAATTAAAGCAAGAAAAAATTGGCTGGTCAAATGTAAATGTCTACTTTGGGCTGAGATTAATTGCTCTCTGAAGTCCGCTGGCTGTAACAATGAATTAAAACCAGCCAACAGGACAAGCTGAGACAAGTGTTGAGACCCTGCAGAGTCAGGTCAGCGCAAGGTCTACAACCTTCTACTACTAATGGCCAAATTATATTTACCGGGGTGCACTACTATTTATGTCCTTAGCTACAAAAAACATTAAATATGTGATGTGAGCAGTGACCAAGTCAGCAGGGGCATTTGAATTATGCATTAATCTTTAAGCTACTTATTATTAATATAAGTTGCTTTGAAAACATGATGAGTGCTGAAGACTCGAAATTTTGTGTGGCAATTTAAAATTTGGTCACTTTAATGACCTGAGAGTGGACATACAACCTGCTGTGTCCACCATAAGAATGCAATGACAACAGATTTGCTGTAATTTTTTAAATTTTATCTTTTATGTAAACCCTTACATAACTCAATATTGTTTGTTTATTTGTTTTTCTAAGTATGCGGCATGCTGAAGATGACATCTTTTCAGGATCATTAAAAGTAGCAGTATTATTTTGAATTAACATTTCTTTGGCCTCTCTGTACTCTGAGGTTTTATACCCATTTCATAACAATGCCTAATAAAGCTATTATTAGTAAAGAACAGATTGATAAATATCAGTAGTTTCTATTTTTAAAAAGTATTGATTACTTGTAATGCATCCACTTAACTTTTTCCCCACAGTGTTATTCAATAGCATAAATTGCTACCTCCTTTTGAAGGTTATTGTTGGCTGGTTGTGTTAAAATTTCACTACCTGTCCTTCCAGATTAAAAGATGAATTTAATACACCAGACATTCAACATATCACTTAATCCAACTCAAATATGAATCCTATAGAGAGCATCATTAAGGTCATCCTCCATAACCGTTTGAGACCTTAAACAGACCAGATTGTAATCATATTCTAGTCCATTTTTAAACTCTCATCATGTGATCACTGAGAGAAAGCATTTCAAATACTTTAGATATAGGGTTAGCAGGTGCATACTGTTATGTATTTGTCATGAAAATTAGCACTAAAGGTTCTATTCACTGTTCTGTTGATAGGAAATAAATGAGCTGTTTACTTGTCCCTTTAACAAAAAAAAAAAAAAAGGCAAAAAGTGTTATATCCTGTCATCTTGGAGCTCAGCTGTTCTTTGTACCCTTCTCTTTTCTTTGATTTTCATCTTCCTTTCTTAACTGACAGGTAATTTATTATTGTGTGTATTTTTCAAAACTAGTTGTTTTTTGGAGACATGTATGATCATTTGTTACTTCTAGGTGTCTGTGGGGGAATATCCACATATTTACAGATTTTAGTGTGCGTTTGGTGGTGTTTGTTTTTTTTAAAACGCAACATCTAGAAATGATTTTCTGGAGTCATAATATATATGCTTATGATTGCTAAATATTCCTATTACAAATTCTGCTTGGTCTAATCTTACCTTTTCACTTTTAATTCAAGTTTAATGTAATTTTCAGTTATGTATTTGATTTTCCAATAGAATACCAGTAAATAACATATTTTCACCTTAAGGAAGTAGTTAAACACAGCATATGTTTTCATGCTATCTATCTTATATAGCTATACAGCATACATAAAGAGAGGAAGAGGTAAGGAAAGGGAAAAATCAAGTAGGTTGTACGTTTTCCTACAACAAAATCCACTTTCCACTTTTTTTTTTTAAATAAGTTGCTGCAAATACATATCTCATTTCTAACAAGAGGAATTTTTTCATAACCTTGGAAGAATGTTTAGATCATCATAAGGCCATATGTTCTATGTAACACCCCTTAATTTATTAAGAAATGAGAAAGCAGTTGGTTACTGAGAATGACATTTTCTGTTATGCACCAGATTTGCAAGCCTTCAAGTATTTATTTGAAGATTGTATTTAGAGATGTCATTGTTATTGTTACATATCAAAGAATTTCATTAGGGTAGAAAATATTTAATGTCTCAGTATCCTGCAAATTGCTCTAAGACATCTACTAATGATACATCTTCTCCTTTGACCATGCATTCATAGCAAGTCTGCCATCCTCATAATGAGCATAGATTAATTAAAGCAATGGACTAAGACTGACTTCTGGCAATAGCTGTGAGAACCTAAATTTTTCTGTGGATAGTGCAATGTTCATAAGCAAGAAACTTCAAGGTGTCAGTGGTCTTAATTTATGTATTTGTTGTGGTTGAGCAGCCTATTTGTTTTATCCTTAAACTAACATGAAAGCTTTCTTTGTTTCTACCTTTCTCTTATGCTTTACAGCTTCTTTGGTATATGTCTCTGGTGTTATCTTCCACCAATTAAATCCAATATAATTAGTAATAGAATATCTTTAAAGTTGTGGATTTCGAGAGAACTACTTGTTCTCTTAATTTTCTTGCAGACAAGACTGCCAGTTGAGTCCTTACTGAGAATAATCTTAATAATCTTTTTCAGTAGTGGAAAATAAAAGATACCCTTCTATCCCATCCTCATAGTGATAGATCATCACATTTTGGCATTCCCCTGAAATCTTGTTAATATTCAGATTTGTGGTAGCAGCACCATAGCAGTAAAGCAATTAAGCAAATTCAGAATGTGGGCATCTCCTTATTTATAAAAATAAAATAAAATCACTACCATCTTCTCCCAGAACATTGCTTAATGTGATGACTCCTGAAACAGTCATCTCTTATCAGGCACCTTCAAAGTTAATCTCTGTTGATCTCTAATACCTGACATATCTCATAGAGTATGTCTGTCCTCATAAAGATGACTTGCATTTGTAACTGTTTTCTGTAGGACATGTCAGTGTGATTGTAGCAGGGAGAATTAAAAAAACACGGTGCAGCATTTTTCCAACAACAAAACCAAAACTTTATCTGACCAGACTAAAATAAACCTAGATTAAACACCCTTTCAATTAAAATGTTAACTTCTCCAAATATCAGTGAAGATGGCATTGAGGAATGGAAGAGGTTTTAAAACAGAAGACAAGAAAAAGAAAGATATAAGATGGGGTTAAAACCACAATAAATAAAAATATATTCTAATTGCCTTAAGAGAAGTGGAGAGACTAAAAATTGGATTACTGGCCAGTTGTTAGAGCAGTTACTATTTCCTCACTGACACTTAGCTGCTGCAGTGATAGATGCTATTATAAGAACAAGAAATTAGAAAGCTAGATAGAAGAAATTAAAATAATATATGACCTGACTTCAGTGGCAGCAGGATTAGATCTTTAGTCAGTAGGTGTCTGATTAGAATTTTTTTAAGAGTTTGCTGTTTAAAATTTATGTTTTAATTTATGTTAATTGCTTTTTGTACCATTTAGTTATTCAAATATGATTGTGAATAAGGTTAGCACATTTAAATTTCTTTTTAAGGGTCAGGTCATGGTCATTTTGCAGAAAAAAAAGTGAGACTACTTTATGTTTTGATTCCAAATAGAATTCAACATTATCAAGATATTGAAATTGAAATCTAGTGCACCTGATTTGGCAATGAGGTAATTCAGGCCACCTAAAGTAAGTTTCTAATTTTTCAATAAAACTAATATAGAGCTATAAGCATTTTGTACACCAGTAAAGTGAAATCCAGACCATCTTAGTCAGCTGCTTACCTCTTTTCATTATACACATATTAAGGCTTGGACACCAGAGGATGACAGTCTAATCTTTCTTAAGGTAGGTTAGATGTCCTTCAGATGACAAGTCTAGACAGACCTAGACACATGTTCCAATGCAGATTGGATTACATAGACTGATTCCCACTTTTGTTTTACAGTTCAGTGGCTATGACAGTAATCTAAAATGGGGGAAAAGGCAACCTGGACAATCTACTCGGTTGATATTTAATTATGTTTTTAATGTACCATGCTTCAAATAGAAGGCAATGAGGTACAATTACTATAGATCACTCAGTAAAGTGTTTAATGGCTAATACACTCAACTGAGGATTAATACTTTTCCCAGTAAATGACTCCAGAGAGCGAAATGTTTAAACATCACCTATTCCTAAAAATAGTAAATAATGATAAAGAACTTGTCTAGCTGTATTGCATTACATGGGAACACCATCTGATTTAAATTTGGGGTAGGCACTGATCACTTCTCTCTGATGACTAGTGACAGCACCCAAGGAACAGCACGAAGATGTTTCATGGGAGGTAAGGCTGGATATTAGAGAATTGTTCTTCATTCAAAGGGAGGTCAGGCACCGGAACAGGTTCCTCAAGGAAGTGGTCACAGCATCAAGCCTGACAGAGTTCAAGAAGTGTTTGGACAACACAGTCAGGCACATGGTGTGATTCTTGGAGTGGTCCTCTGTAGCATCAGGAGCTGGACTGGATGATCCTTGTGGGTCCCTTTCAACTCATGATATTCTATGATTCTAAATTTGTGCTGAAGATGTAATTGTCTAAGGAATCATGTTCATCTGCTAAGACAGGTGGGACACCATTATTAAGAAATCATCACTATTAAATCTACTGTTACTGGCTATATCAATACTTTTGAGAAAGTCATGGTGGAAGTTCAAGCACAGATAATCCACAGTACTCAGCCAATGTCAGCTTAATTGCTGAGCACAGTTTTGCTCCCTGCAAGAAATATAGCCAAAGTTCTGATCAGAGGACACCAACTGCAAGAGAACATTTTCAAGGGGAAGTATTATTGCAACAAAGTTCGTCTCTGTTAGTGCAACTCACCCTTCCAAAACGACCTCAGCAGACTATGCATATACTGTCGTGTCATACAGTAAAAAACACCACTTTGTTGAACTGCATTATTAAAACATTATTGTACACATTTTACTAGAAAAAAAAAATACACAAAATATTGTCTTATATTTGTGTGGGCTTCAGCTGGAATTCAAGAGACCTAGATAGAATTGAGCAAGTGCTAATGAACCCACTTGGTCTTACTTCTGTTATAATATTGCTCTAAACATTGCTGATGAAAGTCAGACTTTTCCACATGAGCTTTGAGCCAGGGATTAGTCCCTGGTTTTATTTTTATTTTGAAGTAGAGACACAGACTTCTTTTCTGGATTCAGTCTCGAGTTAGCTTCAGTGACATGCATTAACTCCATTTCCACATTGTTAATTCATGTGGTCTCAAAGAATTCTGTGTACAGAGTGGCTTTAGAATGAGAGTAGCTTATTGTTTCTCCAGAAAGGAAAGCATTTATCTTTCAATGGATAATAATGTACTATTAGTTGAGTCAAGTTTAAGATATGACAGTCTACCAAAGGGCTCTTAGAATTTCTAAGGTGGTTAGGATAGTACAAAACCTGAGGTGATATCAAAAGTACTAAAACAGCAAAAATATTTTTTTAAGAGGAAAATACAAATAGCACCCTCAAGAAAGGAATGTAGGATAAAAGGGAGTAAGATTGATCAAAAGCCTGTAATTGCAATCCAGGAGAATTTGCATAATGAATTTGGGTGAGTATCCACAATCCCTCAGTTTTATATAGAGAAGCAAAGAGAAAGCTTTGGAACTGAATCTTGCTTAGGGAAAAGTATGTATATTTTAGAGTTTATTTCTACTGTATATGTCACTTGGCTGTATATCATATATTTTGGATTTTTTAATAAATATTTGCTTTTCTTTAACAAGTCTTAAGGTTGACTTTAATCTTGAAGCAGAGCAATGGTCTAACATTCTGAAATGTTGCATGTGGTAACTTTTTGTTGGAATCAATCTAAGCTATGGAGGCATCACCTAAAATTTCAACACTTTTTTTTTTTTGAAGACTATCCAAATGGTAGGTTGATGCTTCTCAACTTAAGTTATATGGTTTGGAGGCTGATATTATTTGAATCATTAATTATTCCAGTGTCTGATGACAATGATTTGCTGAAAGCAAGGGAGCATGCCTGACACCTGACAGTCACAAATACAGACATGGTAGTTAGCAACTTGGTAATGAAGGTTTTAGATACTGACCAGTTCATACAGCAGCTCAGTGATCACATTAAGGCTGACAGTGTCAATCACAGAATTAACACAGGTATCTAAAAAGCTTAGTAGTTAAAACTTAAAATGCATTGCACATTCAGATGAAAATGTGTGCAAATTAATTTTATTATTAGTCAAATAGGTGTGAATTTATATAACTTTTTCATAATTAATTGTATTGTGCTTTCACTATTCTGGCAATGCAGCATTGATTTCAGTATTTTCCATGTACAAACAGATTATTCTTAATCTACACTTACATTCTACAAGAAAACTGCTCCAAAGGAGTTGTTAATTATGTCGGTGCCTATTATATTTAATTCACCAAGATCATCCAAATAAGCAGTATTCATCTTAAAATGCATTCACATTTTATACATTTGAGATATTTACTTTAGTGGCATTGAAGACTAAGGTGGGTACTGTGAGTGTACGTACAGGATTGTGCCAGAAATATGCCATAAATTACCAAGACTGCGTTTCAACTATAAGAATATAGATGATATACAAAACAGTGAGAAAGTTCTGAGAAATTCTCTGTAACCAGAAATGAAGCTACATATCATCAAACATGTTCTGGCACTTACAATTCTGCTAAAAATACCCCAGTAACACTGAGTTTTCTGCCATAACTTTTTAATCTATCTCCCACATGCTACCTACTTTATATTTTTATTGTATTTAATAAGTTTAATAGTTTAATTTTATAGATCTCCCTAATTGCCTTTTCATTTAGGAATTCATAGCCTATCTGAAATGGGCTGGTGTGGCTCTGAATTTAGGAATCTTCACTAGAAATAATCACTAGGCAGTTCAATAAGAATCATTGTCAAAAGGTAGTGACTGAGGTATCCTCCCCATTGCCACTGCCTCATGAAAAATTAAACTTAGGGTTATGAATTATGACTATTTTCTTGCACCCACCTCTTTCACCAGTGTGATTGGAAATTCTGATGATAGAACAAAAAATCTAGCTTGATGACAACAGATTAGAGGGCAAGAGGTCTGCAGTGATCAACACTTTTAGTGTGACTTGAAACCTACACTGCCTCTTTCAATTTAAACCTGTACAGATGTTTGCCTTGTAGTTTCTACCTTTGCCATGTACTTGTATGACTCTAGCAGAACACAACTAAAATATTATTCATAAAAGGATTTTCAATTAATTGGAAGAATTCCAAGATCAAAACTTCATAAATGCAAACAGCCAAAGACATCACATCATCATCATCATCATGGCTAGGTTTCACGAATGAAGATTTGGGAAGGCACTATCCACATTTGCTACAGGCACGCTGGTGGCTTATGAGGCCAATATGTGACAGACATATCCGATTGCAAAAGGCACAGCAGAAAGACTCCTTAGATGGTGTATTCTGCGAGACACGGTTCTTTCTGCGTTGCCTTTTTTTCTCGAGAGTGATCCTGCGTGTGTTCTCGAAGGAGACAGCTGCGTTATAGATGGCGTGTCTCCAGGTCTCCCAGTTTGAGGCCAGAGTAGACCAGTTATGGTGATTAATAAGGCCAAGGCTGAGATGTTGTTTCAGGGAGTCCTTGTATCTTTTCTTCGGGGCTCCTCTCATGCAGCAGCCAGTGGCAAGTTCACCATAGAGCAGGATCTTCGGGAGGCGGTCGTCCTTCATCCTTGAGACGTGCCCTGCCAATCGCAGCTGCGTTCTTAGTAACATGGCCTCAATACTTGTGACAGCAGCTTGCTCTAGTACAGATGTATTGGTCACATAATCTGACCAGCGGATGTTAAGGATTGTACGGAGGCAGCGTTGATGGAAGTGTTCTAGGAGACGTAGGTGGTGGTGGTAGATGGCCCATGATTCGGAACAATATAAGAGAGTAGACAACACTATGGCTTTGTAAACACTGATCTTGGTGTCTTTCTTCAAGTGTTTATTACGCCATACTCTTTTGTGGAGTTTTCCAAAAGCACTATATGCCTTAGCTAACCTGTTGTCTATCTCTCCGTCGATCTTACCATCTGAGGAGATGAGGCTACCAAGGTAATTAAACTGTTGGACTGATTTGAGCTCTGGTTGGCCAATGGTGATGTGGGGATGATGGGGGACTTCCTGAGGTGCAGGTTGATGGAGGACCTCTGTCTTCTTTAAGCTGACTTCCAGTCCAAAGAGCTCAGCAGCATCTGCAAAGCAGGATGTTAAACGCTGCAGAGTTGCTTCTGTGTGGGCAACAAGGGCGGTGTCATCAGCATAAAGCAGCTCCTGGACAAGATGGTTTAAGGTCTTGGTGTGGGCCTTCGGTCACCTTAGATTGAATAGACTTCCATCAGTACGATATCGAATGTAGATACTGTCCTGATCATCGAGGTCTGCTGTGGCCCTTTGGAACATCATGCTAAAGAAGACGGTGAATAGGGTTGGAGTGAGAACGCAGCCTTAATTAAAAAGGGCTCAGAAAGTGTGTTGCCATATCTGACTTGGCCGTACTGATCCTCATGGAGTGAGATGATCATTTTAAGGAACTTTTGGGGACAACCTAAACGTTCCAAAATCTACCACAGACCTTTTCTGCTCACAGTATCAAAAGCCTTGGTGAGGTCGACAAAGGTTACATAGAGACCTTTGTTCTGTTCCCTACACTTCTCTTGCAGTTGTCTGAGGACAAATACCATGTCTATGGTGCTCCTGTTGGCTCTGAAACCACACTGACTTTCAGGTAGAATTCCTTCTGCTATAGTGGGTATTAGTCTGTTCAAGAGTATTCTTGCCAGGATTTTGCCAGCAATGGAGAGCAGAGTAATACCACGATAGTTTGAGCAATCTGATTTAATTCCTTTCTTCTTAGACAAAGTGATGATGACTGCATCACGAAGGTCTGATGGTAGTTCACCGAGCTCCCAACAGCGCACCACAAACTCGTGAAATAATTACAAATATTTAGCTTTTTAAAAAGATACATTAGATTTTTAAGATATTTCTCTGGTAAATGATTTTGTAAAAGTTTCAGAATGATGAGACAGATGGCATCACTGATTTATGAGTTATCATAATACACAATTTGGAGAATAAAAGGATTGTTTAAAGTAGCTAAGCATTTTATTTTTCTTTTGTCACAGAGAAGCAAATACTGGCTATGCAGCCATCCACAGCATCCCTGTGTTAGCTTTCATACCTCCATTGTGTCAACAGCAAAATGCAATAAGAAAAATCTTCAAAATAAAGTATATTTACTTCCAGACTCCAATAAACTAGTTTTCTGAGAGAAAGAAAGCAAAGAAGTAGGTCTGTGACTCACCCTTAGAAGAACAGTGGCTTGTAGTGTGATATATAGATTGTATTAAGAAGCTCAGATGCATTTGGTTTTACAGTGTCAGTTGTCTAAATTGTAGACAAATATTTTTATGAACAGGATTATTGGCACACTATATCATGCAACAATTTGAGATTTTTCCCCATTCAGACTCAGTCTAATAGCTATTTGTTCCATTGAGACTGCTCCAGTCTTCCCCTTATACACTTCTTTTGTTTAATGGGATAACATATGTTTTAGAAAGATGTGAAATTAATCCTTGCAGCACAACTGTTTTATAACTAAAGAAATAAATAAAAAAAAATAAAAAAAAAAAAAAAGGAGGGGTAGGGTGCAGAGGGAGAGGGAGGAAATGTAACCCTGGTGGTATTCAAAATTTTTTTTGTTATTTCTGTAAACACTGAACAGTTGGCTGAGCAGTTTTGCTGAATATTTTAAGAGGGAACAGTCGATGTTAAGAATGACTTTCTTCTTCTCTTGGACTCCTAGGGTTGTACAAATACGGTCCCAATCAGATAAATTATCCTACTCTAAGTACAGTTTTGACATGGTATTGAGCCAGCAATCTACAGACCATCTACAGGATGGTCTGTAGTTTTGGCACAGGACTTTAAATAACTACAGAATTGATATGCCACCTCACCTGTGTTATAAAAAACCAGAAATTCTCAGATAGGAAATCAGTGGCGATTACATTTAAGTAGATACATACCAAAGTCTACATACTGCATTGCCACAGGCAGATTGTTCTGTTGTTCTTATATGGTTGACAACTCGGATATAAGAAAGTGCAAATAACAAAGCTCACAATAAGCTAAAAATCTAAAATTCCCACCAACCACATCATATGGCTTTATTAATATAATAAATAAATAAACCCGCACAGACCCAGTTAATTGAGGGTTCAACCACCAAATCCATTTATTGGAAGCAAACAACACCTTTTATATGCACTTTAAAACAGCATGTGATTCTCTTAACCAATCACCATGTGGTACCCCAGTGCTCATGTGTGTGGGAGTACATTTGGGACTTCATTTCCCAGGATGCCTCTTCTATCATCCCTAAAACACGCTCCCTACAATATCAGAATCACAGAAGTTTATAACAAACACATTTGAACTTTCTAGCTCCCATCTATAATTCCCATGTATTACTGATATTTGCTAACTGAATTATGGGATCTGAATAACTACAATACTAATTGTATAGCTATCTGCTGTTATTAACCAAGTTGAATACCAGTCTATTTGCCCAAATTTGTCTGTCAAAGCACACAGCCTAATTGCTACCTAAAATTCATCATATTCTCATTAAATTTCCTCTTTCAAAGATCACATTACACATTCTAGTATTCTTTAAGAGCTTAGACTCTTATACACTTGCAAAAACTGAAATAATTTTGAAAATGGATACAAAATGCTTTTGGAAGGGGGAAAAAAAGAGAGAGAGTAATTTCATTTAAAATATATGAAAATCCTAGAATCATTTCTCTAGAAACATGGGAATTCTTAAGTAACAAAAAAGATTTTTTTTTAAAAGGTTTGTTTTCAAAGTAGGAAGATATATATTATTTTCTGCTACCAGTGTTTTCCAGTGCTTTTCTAGGGAATAGGTTTGTAATGAGGAGTGAAATTAAAACCTCGGAGAAAGTTCACCTATTCATTGTTTATCAGACCAGAAAGGATCATTAAAATATATAGTCTAACCTTCTGTATGATATAAGATTCCATGTAGTTACTCTTGATTTGAACCCCATAACTTGTGCTTGTCTACAGTCTATTTCTCAGAAGTTTATCTCGGTGAATGCAGTTACAAATCATATCTACGATACTAGCACTCTGGTAATCAGAATTAAATTAATACAAAATTACTCTGTCTCTCTTGCACTACTAATAAACTTACTGCTCAAAAACGTGGTTTTGCAGTTTCTATGGTACAGACTTTTTTTTGTTTTGCAGTACATTGACTAATTATATCAATATTTCACTTGAGCAAGATAATGGTTGTAATTTAAACACATAAAGGTCTTTAATGTATATTTCAGGTATTTTGTTCAGTACTAGTCATATATGTATGTACCAGATAAATTCTGCCATATTCGAGAAGTCATAACAGTTTTGAGAACAAACACTGGACTTTCTTTAAATTGAGATCACAGAATGTTATCATTTTAAACTTTCCTCTTTTGAGGGAAATTAATTTTAAAAGTCAACAATCTGTAAGTCAAATATAAAAGTTCTAATTTACTGTTGGATCTAATAGCTTTGTACTAAAAGAGATAAATCTCAAGAACAACACCTGAAATATAAAAAATAAAATGATACTTTGATTTCTTTGGCTGAAATTCCTTCATCCATTTATAATTTGGGATTAGGTCCAAAGATGACTGGAGTCTCTGTTCAACTTCTGTTCCCTCAAAAGTATAAATCAGACTGCCATTTTCCATAATAATAAAATTTTATTCTAGTATTTTAATAGCTTGAGGACAAGCAAAATTCTTTAAAGACTTCTAAACCCTGTGGTTATGCAGTGTTGATAGTAATTTGCAAAACTTTGAAATATAAACCCTATGCTTGATCTGGCCTTGAATCCATACTGTCTTTTAAACAAAAACTGAATCCGAAATTCATTTTATTAACCCATCATTTGACATGGATGAGTTCAGCCTAGTTACATAACTAGTTTTAACTACTTTTGTTTGAAATTCCCACAGCTTTTAAATAAGTGCTTAATAATGACACTGACTGTAGTGAAGCATGTTGCATCTTGCTACGGTATTTTGACCATACTCACGAAACATATTTCCATCCTTTCAGCAAACTGTACAGGCATATTGTACAGGCATACATATCCTCCTTTTTGTTAAACACAGTTTATACCTCTGTATGCCACAGAAACCTTACAATATAACATGGTTGCATTGAATAAAGTGAGAATTTATACTATAAATACCTCACGTATGTTTTTATCTTCTTTTTAGATGAAAGTCCTATTAAAACCTCAACATACTCTATTGGAGCAAAATTTTTATAACATAGTGTGGGAAGTTCTGTTAATGACTTCCTGCTGGTCATCTCAAGAGGAAACAGGTGAAAGTGAAAGAGTTTTTCAATATACTATTATGCATACTGCTGTCAAAACTCTCTGATAGTTGACACACTAGTTCAAAATGTCTTCTGGTTTTCCTGGACAACAGGGATTCTATTTCAAATGGTATCTAGAAAATAGATAAGCTATTTAAAACTGTATAATGAACAATTTCATGACACTCTGAAACAGATACTGAGATACAGAAAAAGAATTCAGGAAACAGATTGGGGACAATGGCATTCATGTACTTTTGATTACATGATTCTCTGAAGACTGGATGTCTGAAGAATCTTTTAGCTCTATTTTGCTAGTTCTTACCTAGAATAGACCACCAGTACTATTTTTCAGTAATAAAATAAGTCTAGAATAAAAATTCAGATCTTAGTCTTAATACTTAAATAATAATTAAGAACATGGAGTTAGTGTACTGCACTTTTTTAGTTACAGGAAAAAAAAGTCTCATTGATGGAAAATGCTAAGGGTTCTGAAAATTGCTGTGTCCCAGCAATAGAGCTGGCATTCCTCCATTTCACCAAAGATGTGCTTCTCCAGATAATGGAATTTATTGCAGTCTACAGAGACTGCAATAAATGACAAAAAAATCTGTGAGTGCCTTCCACGGCATTTTGTTGCAAAGAGAGGATGTGTGAGGTGAAAGAAGTTCGATTACATTCCATGTGTGTATACCGGTAAATTTACTGGAAGGAGGTTTAGAGGGGAATATCTACAATTGCAATTTCAGAAGTGTAAAGACTGAAAAAAGAGTAAGTAACTTTTCTTGCGAAAACTTTCTCAATCATTTAACTTCTGAAAACTAACCTAACCAGATGGAACTGTAAATTCTAACTAGAAGGAAGGAACACATGCACGAGTATCTATACAACACTGTCGTCCTGGCTCAGTGACTGCACACATGCACTTGCATTTGAAGTTTCATTTTTTCACAGTTGGGTTTATAATTTTAATTTTACAGTTAATGTTACTTAAAAGAACTTTAAAATAATTATTGGCATTGCTTAGAGAAAATGGATGAAAAACGTGTAAGAAGTATTTGATGAGTGATCATGGCAAACCAGTGACAAAGGGCTAGGCTGCAGCTTGACTTATTTGTCATAATGTGTTCCTGAAAGTGATTGGCACAAACCAGTATGCCTAAAGGGTGTCTCAGAAAACACTTAGAAACCTCTAACTACTAACACTTCATTCCTTCATTCACTATAAAACTCTGCTTAAAAAATTCTATTTTAAAATGTTGTAGGTGAAAATTGGTGTTACATTTTTCTCTCAGGTTTTCAGCAACTTTTTTCGGGTAACATCTCTTACTTATCTCTCCCTAAGGATTTATTGACAACAGGGACTGTTCTACCTTGTTTGGTATAGAAGAGTTTACAATACAAAGTATTTATGCTTGTTTGCTACCTTATACTGAATGTACTTCTCATCTATCCATCCTCTCCCTCGCTAGTTTTACACTGCTCTCTTCTACTGGTTCAGTCAATACCTAACTCAGTTTGAACGAAAAGACGTGTTCTCATTTAAAAAAACATACAGAAAACTAGCATGACTGCAATATCACCAACAATAAAACAAGCATATACTCATGGAAACAATCATGGAAGTGAAGAGGTATCACATTGAATAAGTATTTAATCTTTTATTGTCTCCTTTTTTATATCTGCGTCTATGGTGAGTTGACCCCTGCCAGCAGCCAAGCACTTACACTTGCTCACTCCCCTCTTCTGCAGGCTGGGGAGAAAGTGGAAGGCAAGAAGCCTCATGGCCTCATGAGACAGAGACAGTTCAATAAGAGGAGCAAAAGCTGAGTATGCAAGTAAAGAGGTAATTTATTCACAGCACCCCATTGGTAGGCAGCCTACTTGCTTGTGGGGCAGAGTGGAAAAAGAAAAAAAACCTTGATGCTGTGCAGATGTTCAACAGTAGCCAAAATACTGGCATGTTAACATCACCTAGTAACAATCCAAAACACAGCACCATACAGGATATGATGAAGGAAATTAACTCCATCCCAGCCAGATCCAGTGCAACATCTTTTTTTATTTAGTTAGGTTTAAACTGTGATTAAATCTGGAATATTTTCACCAAGTTAGGCAAGGATATACCCCAGTAAATTTCCTCTGTTTGACAAATATTGATCTATATGAACCACACCAAAAAATGCACACTAACCAATGTGTATCTCCACATCAGCCTCAATGAAAGATTGAGCTAGTGAATGAACCTTTAACAGGTGAAGCTCCACTATATGCTGCAAAAGCACTTATGAAACTTTTAGTATAATTGCTGACATGAAGAAGTCACCTGCTCCTCTGCCAATATTCATCCTGCTGTTCTGCTTAGAATTTTCTGTTCTAGAATATGATATTGCTTAAAATTACATAATCATTTCAGTGTAAAAGCTGAAAGATAAAATTACTCTAGAAAAGAAGTCAAAAGTTGTTATCCAGGCTCCCTCTGCACTCAGTGGAAAGAAATAGACAAGCATCTCCAGACAGTGGTTCACCTGGGATTAGGATTTCCTTGGTCTTTATTTCTTTATTTCTTTGGATTTTTTTTGGTGGTGGTTTGTGGGGGTTTTTTGGTTTGATTTTTTTTTTTTTAACTGAAGGACTGTGAAGCCAGTAGGATGATAGGCCTATTTTTGACAGACTTGTTTTAAGGTTAGAGTTTGAACCACACAATATAGCAGGAATTTGGATAACTAGATTTAAAATCACGGTTATGAAAGACTCTTTCCATCCCATCCCTAAAGTTACCCAATATAATACGCAATAACTTACTGTTATTACTGTTGTTATCCTGAGCAATATAAATACTGTAATTGCTCTCATCTATGTGGTTGGTTTATCAATTTGGTCTAATGATGCTTGCAGCATCCTGTATTAAATATTTTAAAGAAGGATTGAACTAAATGCATAAAAATTTAAAGGTACAATCTCAAGTTCTCTGCAAACGTAAACATTTAACTCTAAAGTAGGTTTTTATCAAAGCATATGCAAGTCTCAGCTTCTGTTTCAACTTCTGTCAGACCTATCTTTGTTTCTGTATTCTAAGAAAGAAAGTAGTTAGCAGATGCTGCATGTGTCCTAAGACTTGCTACTTTTGAGTTGTTTGAGTAGTGCCATTGCCAGGAAGTTGACAAATTTTCAAGAAAATACGTTTCCATATTAGTTATATGTACCTATTTCAAAGTCTGACTTGATCAAGTTTTATATCACTGTCACTCAAGTCGTATGTGAATAAATCCATCACATGCCACTTCAGTATTCTACTTCATCACTCTGTACAGTTATCAAATAGCCAAACTGTATCCTTAAAAAAAACCCAGTCTTTTTATAGAAGGTTTATCATCCTGTTCAGTTCATATTGTCTATTATGAGAAAACTTATAGGACTAATAACCCTGGGTTCCTATTACATCCCTTGATTGAACTCTTCATCTTCTTACAGAAAGAATATCCACTTGTATGTTGCCTTAGTCCTTATTCCAGCCTGATTTCATCCCATTACCCTTCGAGCAACTTCTCTCTTACTGTTCTTCTTATCTAACAAATCATAATATCCCTTCTACAATTCTGAGCTGAACACAATTTTGCCTTGCTCTCCTCACCATCTGTAGCCTACTATGAGTTTCAGATACTATCTTTCCTGAATGTCAGACGGATTTCTCTCAAGTTCTTGTAGCCTGACTGCTAGACTATGTCTATACTGCTAAGACGGGAGTCAGGGATTCCCTTACCATTAATGAATTCTTACAGCAAGATAAAACTAGCCGAGCCAAGATTAGACCAGAGATTTCTAAGCATCCTGAGAACTATCTAGGCAGTATAAACACTACTGCCTTTTATTAGAATTGGATATATGGTATTAAACAGGCTGCAATTTCATTTGTAAATGTACTTGAAATGGACAGTGAATAAATAAATTATATGTTTCAAAAGCTTGCTAAAGAAAGTAAATTCTAATTGATGCACAGTGCATGAAAGCTTGATCTCAAGAATTTCCTAGTCAGGTATTAATTTACCAATTTTGTAGTTCTAAATATTTGGAGAAATGTAGTTATAAGTTGAGTTACTGAAAAAAAGTCTGGCACAAATAAAAAATGTTAATTTCTATTTCCTATATCTAAGAGGTACTATTAGATCTATTTCAGACTAATGCAGACTTTGAAGACTGATTTGGAAACACTGGGGAAAAGCAGCATGAATAAGATCTTAAAATATTTTAAGTGCTGTCTGAAAATACCAAAGGATTAACCTCAATAACAACAATATAGTATCTCTTGTGTAAGCATATTACAGTGTCCTCTGTCATGTGTGACTGTGGCACATTACTTTTAAGGTGAAAGCATCAGAGAAATATAGAAAATTCCTATTGGAAGAAAAATATCTTTGAAATTCCTCAAAGGGAAAACTGAAATCATCCTGCAGAGATCTCTATGAAGTAGTTCCAGACTTTCTACAGAAGATAGGAGCTAGAAAGAAGTGTAGAGTGCAACATTGCCCTTTTATCTGGAGTTACTATATACAATATCAGATGAAAAGTCACTGCACTTCCTCAGAAATCAGTGGTCTAAGAATTCAATGTTGAGAGATTACATTAGTCGTAGAAAGCATAAGACTGGCAAATGTGTTAAATATTAATCCAAATAGCCCCAAAGTTGTATGTAAAACAATGTGGTTATAAGAGATGGTGTTATTCTTAGAAATGCTATTCATTATGATTTCATATTTCAATGTTCTTAGACATATTACAAAGATAGGAAGATTTAGGATGATATTATTCCCAAAATAAGGGCTTTCCACAATATGTCTTATTTAGTACACGTACAAAACCCCCAAAAGAATAAAAAAACAGTTATACCTGTTGAGACATTTAAATTTAAAAGTAAACTTTCAAAATGTAAACATTTGAATATATTTTTTTCATTAAGTTTAATACCTTAACAGTTTAATATTCAAACTGTACAACCTGAAAATGTGAACTATTTTCTTAAAGACTTCTGTGTCAGAGAATCAAATTCTTTTTCTTCAGATGGATATTTGGGATATTGAGACTTACCCATTCACAATATAGCTTGTTTAATTGGTGTACAGATATGCTTATATGTCCAACTGTGCGTCTGTATGTCCCTCTTGAGTGAGGTCTGAATCCAAAAATCCTTGACTGAAATATTATAAATTTAAAAATCTGTGGAATTGCTTTGATCCGTGCATAGGATACTTCTTTTTTGTTAGTTACAGGGCTCATGAATCTACTTGTTAAAACAATACTAGAAAAGAAAATAATTTTGCACTGAATGCAAGATTCTATTCAGTGCTTCATCAATACAGTATACTCATTATTTCATGAAACACTGTACATGGAAATTTTCTATACATCACTATGGAGACATTGTGTCAAAAATCAATTTGTAAACACATAACATTTTGGGGGGAGGAGGAATGGAAAAAAAAAGATAAATACTTGTATAGATTAAAAATAACATTAAGTACAAAATACCATTGGATACCAAGTACACATTTAACTGTGTTTACATTGCTTAACCTGTTGTACTCTAGAAAAAAAACAAGCAAAAAAAAGCAATCAATCAACAAAACCAACAAAAAAAAAATCCCGAAAACAAAGGCATATTGGTTTCTTTTAACTTCTGTTTCCTTTTTTCTCATTTCTCATCCTTCTGTTGAGGAATGGATGCAGTACTCCAGGTGAGGTCTCCACCAGAGTGGAGTAAATGGTCAAAATCACCTCCCTCAATCTGCTGGCCACCCTGCATTTGTTGCAACCCAGGATACAATTGGCCTTCTGGGCTGGAAGCACACATTGCTGGATCACGTCCAGCCTCTCATCCACCAGCACCCTGAAGTCCTTCTCAGCTGGGCTGCTCTAGATCTGCCTGTACTGATACTGGGGTTTGCCCTGACCCAGGTGCAACACCTTGCACTTGGTCTTGTTAAACTGTATGAGATTTCCACAGGCCCACTTTTTGAGCCTTTCTAGGTCCCTCTGTATGGCATCCCATCCTTCAGGTGTGTCAACAGCATCACTTTGCTTAGTGTCATTTGCAAATTTGCTGAGGGTACACTCGGTCTCTTTGCCTATGTCATTAATAAAGATATTAAAAAACACTGGCCCCAATACGGGCCACAGAGGGACACGACTTGTCACTAAGAGGTTTAGTTCAGTTTAGTTTAGTGTAAATGAAAGATTTAGTTTAGTTTAGCTCAGCTCACTTTTATTCACATTTTTATTTATTTATTGTTGTTACTGTCTTCTTGGTATAGAATCCTCATTCTACTCATTTCTGTTGCAGAAAATTTCCTTAGAAACTTCATTGACATAAAAAGAAATAAAAATAACTTTTGATCCAATATCTTGTACTACATTGTCTTTCATGGGTTCCCCTTGTTTCCTCATTTGCTTGGATTTTTTTTTTCCCCCAAGGTTTCTTCATTATGCCTGAAGCATGTCATTGTTTCCAATGTCTGCTATGTAACTCTAATGTCCCTCAACACAGTAGGACAGGCCTGGGAATCTGATGCTGTATTTACTGCATGAACAACTTAATTAAGTTGTGCTTTAGAAATATCATCAGTGCTTTGTTGCTACTATTGCACTTGGGTATGTATCACATTGTTCTGATAAATGTACTGGGAGAATTGTTTTGTAGTTCGTCTTGTTTCTGGAACACTACTGGCTAAGGACTTTGGAACAAATTGTTTCTCTTGCACAACTGGAGATAATGCTCTCAGTTCCAAAAATGAGCACAAAAGATTCAGAATGGGAACCAAAATTTAGCAAAATGCAGCAAATATCAGAATTAGACCTACTTCATTTTCACCAATATATGACTGACATAGGAGATTATATTTTTTTTTTCTCCTTACTTTCGTAATGCAGAAAACCCAGGATAAAATTTCTCCTTCCATTCCTCTTTACATGCACAGATAGGGAAGGCAGGAAAATAGAGAATAAAATAGTTTATTATGAATTCCGTGAAAACTGGATGGGCGTTTGCTGTTCCAGTCAATTGCCTTGTACTCTTTGGTATATTCACTTGCATCACATAGATGTGAATGAAACCAGTTGGACTTGATTCTCCATCAGTTTTCAACAATTGTAACTATTTGTACCTTCATGATATAAATACAAGGTTAATGCAAATTAGGATAAAAAAGATATTTTCACAATTTCTGTCCTTAGATATGTGAACAGACCACAGTGCTAAGAGTGTCAAAGTGGTAGAGCCCTAGAAAAGGTAGGCTAAAACTCATGTTCAGAAATTACTTAAATTTCATACACATTATAATGCAATATATCAATATTGCATTATAATCAATATATGGAAAAATTGTGGATTTTGGAAGTGAGGATGAAAAAAACATGGTCTTCCTAGTATGTTACTGTTGCTAACAGTATAGGTAGTAATAAAAAGTTCCACAAAGTAGAGTTTAAACTAGATGTTACCTTTGGAATCAATTTTGTGCAGTTCATATCTCTTCATATAAAATAAATAAATTATTTGAAAAGTCTGCTTAAAATTTCTGGTCCAAAGTCTCATCATGTATTTGCTGGTTCTTTACATGTTGTGGTTCTAGTTGGAATATTAGACTCATAGAATCATAGAATTACACAATGTTTTGAGTTGAACAGGTCCTTTAGAGATCATCTAGTCCTATCACCCTACCATAAGCAGGGACATCTTTCACTAGGCCAGTTTTCTCAAAGCCCCATCCAAGATGATCTTGAATATGGTCAATGACAGGGAATCCACAACTTCTCTGAGAAACCTCTTTCCAGTGTGTCACCACACTCATTGTAAAAAGTTTCTTCCTTATATCCAATCTGAACCTACCTACTTTCACTTTGAAACCATTACCTTGTCCTGTCACTATAGACCTTGGTATAAAGTCTCTCTGAATCTTTTCTTTAAGCCCCTATGTCTTTTTTTTTTTTTTTTAATCTTCTGTCTCTGAACAAAATGGGAACAGACAGGAAAAGACATAAAAGGAGCAGTCAGGTGCAAAATGGGTCCCATCGGTGCAGCTGTCTGGCTGAGCTGTGGGTCTGATCTCCACAGTCTGTCCTGTTTTATTGCATCCTTTCTTGACGACCTCCTTGTGTAATCTCACTCTCTGTCCTATGTGTGGCACTGCTTCAAGAACTCAGTGTCGGGTCCTGGGGGAACCAGCACGAGGGGATGGGTGCCAGCTGCTGGACTCAAACTGGGCTGTGAGCGCCCCTGGCCCTTGATGTTGACTCCTGGAGCCAGCAGGGTCTTGGTGGCAGCTCTTGGAGCCAGTGGCATTTTTAGCCTTCAGCCACTGGGGCAGGAATGGTGTGCCTTCCAAAAAAGTATATACTAGAGGGAAAACAGGGTGAGTAAAGGACTCAGTACTGGAGCAAGACCATGAGTAACAGCTCATGTGTCTGTCTGCTGCTAGCTGCTGGGGGGGTGAATGTCTGTACCTTCCCCAAACCAAATGTGCATGGGGTGTGCATGTAGATTTGCTGGCAAACTCCAGGCTGGAACAACCAGTAAACTGGGGACCTGTGGAACAGGTAAGGGCTGCCAGCATCCTGGCAGGGTTACTGGACAGGATGTGCCAGTGTTTGGGAAAACCATAAATATGTGTGTGCTTGTGAAGCTGGGTTGTGTGGCCTGTGTGCTGCACTAGTGACCTTCTGACTCTGTCAGCTCAAGAGGAGGAGGAGGAGATGTGGCCATCTGTGCCTGTGTTTCATGTGAATCACTAACATGGGGGCTGCAGGGGGTGGCACCTTATCTGTGGACATCTGTGTAGCCACAATTGCAGCTGTGTCCTTGTCCTTTGTGTGTGTCCATATCGTGTGCATGTCCACAGTGGTGCATTCTCTGCCACCACTCCTCAGATCATTCTACAATTGCAGGAATTTCCATTAACCATTTGTGTAATGAGTTCATATCAGGAACTCTCACATGGCTAAGGTAGGGTTGGCACTGTCACACCATGGACTTCCACTGTCTCACCAAGGAGGGGAACAAGAGATCACCATTCATCTCCTGACAGCCTTGAAACATTACTTACCTGAATTGTGGCCCAAGTGGAATGGTATCATTGTTACTGGACTTTTGAAAAATCCCACCAGTTACTGGCTTGGACTGTGGTCAGGTTGGAAACCGACCGATGAGTAAAACCAACCATATTGAGACCCTATAAATGGTGGTCCTGAGTGAGGTGCTCTCCTGGACAGTAGCAGGCTGTGTCCATCACCTCCCTCTGAGTGGTATGCTTCTCAAAACTGGTGAATTCTCAAGTTTGTAAAGTCTGGAGGACTATCACTGAAAGCTAATGACTAGGCCTGGGCTGATATCCCCACTCCTTGAGGCTCAACCTCACCCACTGAGGAACACAAGGATATTATATGTATTTCACTGAACTCAAGGTGAATTTTTAACAGGTATACCTTTGTACTTTTATGTATATACATCTTTGGATCTCTGTGTGTGTGTGAACTGATTTAAACACCTTATAGAAAGTATAATACAAATGTTACCATCTTGGATCTATAATTTAGTCACTGTTATAATTGTAGTAAATCCTATGGAATCACTCTGTAAATGTTAAATTAGTCAATGAATAATGCAGCCAGACAGAAGAGTCCTAAGCAGGGTCAGCTGGAGGAGGTGGCAGGTTCTAACTTCTCATAAGAGTATGCTTCAAATCTGACTGGATTTTGCACTTGTACTTCTTTCCCTAAGGATCCTATGACAAATAAATAAACACTGGTCCTAACTCCTCTTTTAAATTAAAACATATTTTTTCTTTCTCTCAAGAGGCTAAGTTGAAGAAAAAAAAAAACAAAACAAAGCAACAAACAACAAACCTCATTCCTAAATCAAAAAACACTCTAGTTTTCACAGTGACCAGACAATCATAGTCATATTCATATATTTGTGACTGATGATCTGATCGCAGGTTCTCTTCCTTAGGTAAACATGTCTTCATCAGCAAACAAAAGAATTATACTCTTCTTTGCTCATTTTTCTCCCCAATTTCTTCTTGCCAATGCTTCAAACTCAACAGCAGAGGCAGAGAAATGTTTTCTTAAGATTGCTTGTGAACTTACATATAAATGTGTTCAACTTACATTCAACTTACATTTAAGTACAGGTATATGAGGAACAGTATCTTCAAACAGCTTCAAGATAAAGCTGTTGAGGAGTGCCCCAAACCTTTCCCACATTGTGAGAAACTGCTAAGATAACTACAAAAAGTATTACTTAGTTACTAGACGAACTACAAGGAGATGATTTTCTCCTCTCTATAGATCCTACCTTTCTTCCCATGCTGATGATTTTCACTCCATAAAATTGATATTATTTCTCTATTGACTGTGCTAAAAGATAGATAATATTGCTGTACACAGAATATTTAGGTGGCAAAAATCTGACGGGTGATGACAAGAAAAACTCTAAAGTTCTCAGTATTTAGTAGTTAAAGATAACTGCTCTGCAGTTTAGTACGTAGAGTTTCCTGGGTGGGATGGCTCCCTGGGATCTATAAAAAAATGCTAAAAACTTGGATAATCACGTCGTGGGTCCAGCGTCTCAATAGGTAAGTGTACAATAGTCCTATTACTCCTGAATAATTTAAACTCTGTCTCAGATAGCATTTTTGTTACCAAGCGTGTTACGAGACAGTTAATAATTGAAATCTGGGTTTCTTGTACTTCATTAAGATCACAATATCAGACAGACGTTTCAATATATTATAAATATGTTGCATCCATTCTTTCATAGTAGCCATTATTCCTTAAGGTATAACATTTGCATTAAAGGTTACTTATCACTAGACTATCTTTCAAACTGACTCTTAAAAGGGGGACGGTGTTTGGGAAACTTGGGGCTCATAAAAATTGGATTTCCTTAATGACTTCTGCAATTATTTCCCTGAGAGACCTGAATATTCTGCAGCCTGTCACCATATTAGCAGTACATAGCAACAATGGCTATATGAGCAGAACCCATGGGTACAGAATGGTATTACAAAACGGACTTTTTTATATTAGCAAATTTGCACGATTTCCTTAAGTAATATTAGTTAAACCAACAAAATATCTGGTTTTACCAGCTTACATATTTTGCTCCAAAATGTCTGTACAATCAAATTTATATAAGGTAGTCCTGTTCTGAATTTACTGTATAGATTATGGTGCAGATATGTTCTACTAAAAAACGTAATATATTAAAATATTAAGCCATATAATGCTAAATGATGTTATTTTTACCTTTTCCTTATTAGATATTTTTGCTGTAGAAACATCCACAACATCCTTAAGAACAGTTTAATTCTTCCATGACTTGGATTTATTTAATATAAATTACAATGTCTACACTGCAGAAGTATCTATGTGAGCAGGTGTCTCTGCCATCCTTTTGTATTTAAGGAAGGAAAATAGCCATGTATATGTTGCAGTATTTTTTGTTTGGTTCAGACCTCTCAATTAGGTATGCAATTTAAAAGTACCTATTTCTCTTTAATTGACTGTGATGGGAGACTAACCTGTGGGGATATTTATACTGGAGTATAATTGCTTGTATTTTATCCTATGAAGTACCTACCTTGTAACAAACATTATATCCACCTCTTCTGCCTTTGCAATGTCATCTCTGTAGAGAAAGGACAGTTGTTGATATGTGCTTGTACCATGTAAAGTCTTGAGCACTGGTGTGGCCTCACCTTGAATATTGTGTGCAGTTTGGGGCACCACAATATAAGAAAGATATTAAACTCTTTGAGAGTGTCCAAAGGAGGGCAACGTAGATGGTGAAGGGCCTTGAGGGGAAGCCTTATGAGGAGCAGCTGAGGGCACTTGGTGTGTTCAGCCCGGAGAAGAGGAGACTGAGGGGAGACCTCATTGCAGTCTATGACTTCCTCACAAGGGCAAGAAGAGGGGCAGGTAGTGATCTCTTCTCTGTGGTGACCAGTGACAGGACCTGATTCAATGGCTTGAAGCTGTATCAGGGGAGATTTAGGTTGGATATTAGAAAAAGGTTCTTCACCCAGAGGATAGCTGGGCACTGAAACAGGCTTCTCGCAGAAGTGGTCATGGCACCAAGCCTGAATTTAAGAAGTGTTTGGACAAGCTCTCAGGTACATGGTGTGACTCCTGGGGATGGTCTTGTGTAGGGCCAGGAGCTGGACTCAATGATCTTTGTGAGTCCTTTCCAACTCAGCATATTCTGGTTTTTAGGCATCGTGGGTGCCTTATCACAATACAGTGATTAGTACTAGTGATAAGTAGTACTAGTCTAAGATGAATAGGTATGGAAAAACATTGTCTTCCATAATATATACTGGGATGAAGGGTCCAGGAAAAATAAGCCTACATAAATTAAATTAACAAACTGACTGAATTTCTCACTGAGATGACTGCATAAGCTTGTTTTATGGATTTATAGAAATGGATAAATGGCATACTAAAGGAAAAAAAAGTATAGAGTAATTCTCTTGGTCATGGGGCTGAAAAACAGTTGTTAGGATTTTCTCTCAAAGAGTTCTATTTCTGTACCATTATTTCTTTTAGAGACTGAATTCTATGTCAACAAGCCCATGGGGCATTTCTGTGAATCAACAGACTCTAAAAAGAAATGTAGTTTTTGAAACTGTCATTGTTTTGTCTTTCAGACTGATCATCATTTCAACTTTATATTTGGCCAAAAGCATGAAAAAAATTCTCTCAAATTGGAGAATTGCATCACTTTGGGAAATTTTAGGTAACTATTTTCTGGGATTTTTTTATGCTCTAAGTGGTTGTGTTAGAGACTTGTGCTTCTCTGAAGCACAAAAGCAGAATTTTTTTAGCTGACAATGTTTTTTTTCATAATAAAGAAATAATATACACTAATTTTTCATCATTATTACTTTTATTCATATCACATGTACTATAACAACAATATATTAAAATATTGCCATATCAGCACTTAAAAAGTAATGATTGCATTAAAAAATATGAGGTGATTTCACAGTATTAACAGTCACTTTGCAAAGGCAATATTTTTTATTTATCTTTCTACTTTGAAATACCATTCTAAATATTTTACTCATATTATCATTAAGATTTATAAGAAAACATAACCCCTATTAATTGTGATGTTAACCTTATGAGGGTAATTTCCCCTTTGTACACCTCCTGATTTGTGAACCCTGAAAATTTTTGATCTCTTGCACATAATGTAGTGCTATTAGCATTGTAGGTTATTTTGAAACATTAGCCATTACAACGCACTGCAGCAATTACTAAAATTATGTGCTTTTTTTTGTTCCTATTTTTTTCTTTTAAGCTGTCTGGATAGATCTCATGGATGCATTCAAACATGCACCAGGGAATGTTTGCAAAGCTTTTATAGTGTGCTTTAAGCAGCTACACGTTTTTTGGTTTTGAGAGAGAGCTTTGCCCTGGAGGAAAAATCCTTCAGAGATAAGAAGAAAGAGAACACAAGGACTCCGAAAAAAAAAGGTTCACAAATGTGGAGAATGATTAGTACAAAGGAAGGAGGAGGAGACATCTGTTGATTAAATGATTTTTAGAGATAATTAAGTGCATTCATCCAGAAATAACAAACATTACACATAATTTGCAGGCACACATGACTTTCTTGAAGACAAGAGAGAATTAAACAGAGCCTACAAAATAATCAGCAGCTTAAGGGCAGTCAGAACTGTGTCACTGACATGACCTTCCATACTTTGTAGCAGCTTTCATGAAATAGCAGTAACAATCAGGTGCTGAATGCTGTATTAATAGGATACAGATATAGGAAATGAAATTAAATCAAGCAATCCTTTTCAAAAATATTGACCAACTTTTCATTTCATAAGTAATCAATCAATATTCACCATTAATACTTCATAGTTTCATTTATTTCATGTGATTCTCATGTCAAAAAACTCACACATGTTTTTCAAAATGTTAAGCATTTTTATAAATAATTCATTCTACTAAGAAACTTCTGATACTTTGTCCAATACGACAGATACATGAAGAAGAATTCAAGGACAAAATGCATTGTAGTTCAGAGGAGTAATGTTCTGTGAACTACAGATTTAGGGCTACTATATAACTTAAAGAGCAAAGAATAAACTGAAATATTTTAGTGTGATATTTATTTCAAGTTAATAATTTCTGCTTGGAGTATTTGGGATTATTACTATGTTTGATACCTATTTATACTGTGATATCACTTAAACTGTCAAAAATTATTAGTTCTTCCTCCAAGGGAAAGTACTTCTGGTCAGAGTGATGTCCAGGAGTTCATGGTTCAGAGTTAGGACCTGACAAGGACTCATTTCCAAGTGACCAGAGATATTTGAAATAGTTACTGTTGCATCCTAGTTTCACCATATAGAAAAAATGCACAAGAAGAATTTTCACCCCTGCTTTTCAGTGCTATCCCTCTGTATACATATTTATGCTCATGTAAGTTTTAACTCTGGGCCTCATCATCTGTTCTTGTAGGTTGTACAGAGAGCACTAGTAAAGAACCAGAGACATGTCTATGCACACGCAAAACCAACAAACCCATTTATCTCTGTAGCAATGGTTTAATCTCTATATCTATACATTTTCTCTACGCAATGCTAGTTTGGGATCAAATTCTATCAGAATTTGTCTATGAGACATTGTCATGTTTTAACTAGAATATAGTCTGTGGACGTGTTTGACCAAAATACACACACAGGGGGACATGTTTGACCCTAGGTAAGCAGTTACTGAACTTTTTCCCAAGTGGTGCTTTATGAGAAAAGTGTAGTGAGTTGACCTTGGCTGGCTGCCAGATGCCCAACAAGCCACTCTATCACTACTACTCCATCGACAGGACAGAGAGAGAAAGTATAACCAAAAATTCATGGGTTGAGATAAAGACTGGGGAATCTCTGCCCTGGCACCTGGAGCACCTCTTCATCCTATGTCTTCAGTGACCTTGGTGTCTGCAGGGCTTTTTCTCTCACATATTCTCACTCCTCTCAGCTGCTGGTACACAGTGTTTTTCATCATTTCTTAAATATGTTATGATAGAGGTGCTACTAATACCACTGTTGACTCAGCTTTTGCCAACAGCAGGTCCATCTTGGAGCCAGATAGGATTGTCTCTGTCCAGCATGGCAGCAGTTTCTGATGTCTTCTTACAGAAGACACCCTTGTAGCCCATCCCCCTGCTACCAAAACCTTACCTCATAAACGCAATACAGAGAGTTAACAAAGCCACAGATTGGGGTGAGCAGATGAACTTACGAGCCGGGTCAACCTGGTATTAGATATGACTAAAGCTTGAGGAATCAGCAGTAGCCCATGAAGACATTCTGTTTAACAAGGTTGAAGGAATTATCATTCTGATACACAGCAGTAAGCTACAGAGCAACTTTCCTCACGCGCTTAGATCCACCAGAATAAAATCAGTATTTTATTTATTTGTTTGCTTGTTTAGCTTGAACTTCTCCATTGCAAAACAGGAAATAAAAGTAGTACTGCTGAGGAATCTGTTTACATTGCTACCAGAAGTTACAGAAAGTCCAAGAAGACATGTTCAGTGCATCCAGAAGAGTTCAGGAGTAAAAACTATGCTAGGAAAGTGTTCGCACTCAACATGTTACCTTGTGCTCCTACAGGTTCCAGGCTTGCAGTCCCTGAACTTCATGAGAAGACATTCAATAGGCAAGACACTAAATAGTGTGAGCTAATTCTTTGATTAAACCAGTTTTTAAATGGACCAAAGGATTTTTTTATCTCTCATCCATAAGAAACATGAATGAACCTATTCCCAACATCTAAACACTTCCATGTATGTATACGGCTATTTTACAAAGTGTGGTAAATAGATGGTGTATTCCCTTTAAAGACATACAGTGTACTGGTTTTTTTCCTTATCTATTGAAGTCAATGTTACCATAATCTTTACTGATTAAGAAGGATCAGAATGAGATTACAAATGGATTAATAGATTTTTACTCTTTTCATTTGTAAGATATTTTTTTAGAACAGATAAAACTCTTCTTAATTGTTTCAAAGACGTGACTTTATTTGCTTTTTGACTGCACATGAACAAATATCATATGTAATATTCTATCCTAATGTAGTATCACATGCGACCATTTTCCCAATTTTCTTCATTGGCATGTATTAGTACATGTCAATGTATGTGTCATGTATTAATATTTTCAGTTCAGATAAATTATTATATTTTTTAATAAATTAATATATGTGCATGTTTATTTATCTCAGTTCTTTCAGTTAATGAAATACAACTGCAGGTAGAACACAGACCTTCTAATTTAGGTACATTATCATAGCAAAAACTTAGATTTCTGAAAGAATAGGAGTAATCAAATTCCCTACAGAGGGAGCTGTAGGATTCAAAAATAAAATATCTGCAGAGAGGGATTTGAGCAGTCTCTGCAAAAGGCCATGACCTATGAAAGCTGGGGAAAAACCTTTTTCCCTGGCCTCATCACTGTGGACTCTTCCTACCTTCTTCAGCAGGATGTAAAGAAACTCCTTACATGATGTTATCACGTGTCCTGCCTGAGCCAGAGAATCCACATCCTAATCTCATCAGACCTCTGCATAAAACCCATTGTGTTCCCCCCTGGCATGTGTATACTCTGTAACCCTTTGCATATAAATGTCCAATACCTAATTCCCCCCATAAATCCTGCAAGATAAAATAGGGTTTTTTCCATTAGGCAATTCCTAAGACTCCAAAAACGTTAACCTGGGTTTTCCCCTTACCTCACCTTTGGGAAACCCCCCAATTTTAACAGAATATGTAACCCCCCCATGAATATGTAACCCCCCTCTTAAATATGTAAACTCTGAACCCTTTAAATATGAACTTGTGAGTCCAAATAAACTATTCCAGTTTCTCACCTCCCTGGGATCATGATAGCTTTATTGACTCGCTACAAGGAGTGAAGATTCAGATCCTAATTTCTGCATAAGAACTGGTAAGAGATGATAGGCATATACATCCTGTTCACCTACCTGAATTAGTTTTTCTCATCACTGTCAGAGGATAAGACTTATCAAGTAGGGATTTTTCTTTCTAATAGAAAAAAACAAACAAACAAACCAAAACAGAAGTTGAAAATAAAATCTGAGCCCAACATTTTTATAGTAATCTCTCTCCTGCTAGTTCCATCCCTACATGTGAGCCCTAAGATTACCTTGCTTTCCTCCTAACTCCATTACAACCCTATCCGTGATAGCACGGTGATGTTCAAAAAATATAAGATCTATTACTGAGGATACTCCACAGACTGATTGTCACAGCAGTGCCCTGGGAGATAAAAGTTCACTCTTTTCATCTGACAGGGTCAAAAAAACAAGTTTACAAATTCCTACTTCATGCTAAAGTTACATCATAGCTATCAAATGAGACATAATATTTATACACAAACTTGTCAGTGGCAAATCACATTTATGTTTTGGGGGTTCTTCGTGGTCTTGGATCAAGCATATGAGTCACATTTTAATTCCAACTTGAAGAGAAGTACCTTTTCCCTCAAAACAGGCACTTGTGAGCAGGTATTACAAATTAAACTGTCATTGGTAAGTGAGCATTGAAGCTAAGAAGAAGAGTAAGTAATGAATTTCAGGGTAAAGCAGATGCAGAAAGCAGGCAGACTGAAATGCTGTGTGGCACTAAAGAGGGTTGTAGGTGACTAAATTCCAATTATTGAGGATTTTTGTTGACTGAACTCCATGACATGAACAATCTTCTCCTCTTATTTGGAATCTCAAGACAATCTAAACTCTGTATTTCTTACTTGATACTGCCTTAACATATACTTGTGTTTGGCTTCATTCTTCCTCCATCTCTAGTATCTATGTCATGAAATCAAGAGATTAGAAGTGATTTAGTTTTAAATAGCCATTTTTTCTACCTTTCTCATCTACAGTTATCCCATGTCCTGTTTGACTTATTTAATCCCATTAATATAGCATTTCCCAAAAATAATTATAGTCTAATACAACAGATCAAAGACTTGGAAATGTCTGATTTTCATATCAATTTTCACTGATTTAATTTCATCATACTGTTTTCTTACTACATATACAATTTTTATGTGATCCTTTCCATTTTTATCTCTGGTATGTACATCTTTGAGCAAAAACCAGGAGATTATCATGCAGTTTTTTTGCTATCTCTTAGCAAATCAGTGAATGCTAATATTATTTTACTCTCTGCTTGTCTTAAATCAAATCAGCTTTATTCTCTGGTCACTTAAGTTGCTTCATTCTTTTCAACTCAATGTACTTCTGGTTAAGAAGTGGCCAAATATGAATACAGACTTGAATCTTATCACTATATACTTAAAGTAGTTCTGTGAGATGAGTTTTGAATCAATGAACAAAGACTTCACAAGGAGATATCAGTCAAGATGACTTATTAAGAAGTTTATAATAGCTCCAAAAAAAATTTACATTTGCCTACAAAATGAGAGAGATACATCTTAGACTTAGGAACAGCAACTCCTGAACAGAAGTAAATAAATCAGACTTGATATCTTCTAAAGCCTATAACCTACAGAAGTTGAGGGAGGACCTTATTTATAAACTCCAAGTAGTTTCAAAAAAACCCTAAACCATATATTAGATAGCAATCAAAAACACATAAAAGGGAGAAAATCACTAGAAATTACATTAGCATATCTGAGATGTTTGGGAACCTCATCTCTCATTGAAAACGAAGGCGATGGATCAGTTTATGAAAAGGACCTAATTAGATCACTCTCTTTTGTCATCACTACGTATAATTCAAAAGATATGAATAGCTTAGCTATTGTTACAACTTTTAATTCCGTAAGTGGACATGTCACACCGCCAGAAGGTCAACTCCTCATCAGAAAGGAAAAATAATACTTTAAATTTGTTTGATTCCTAAATGAAAATATTTATATGTATTTACATATTCTTTCAGAGTAGAAGTTGAGCTCATATATAACTTCTGGGTTCAGTTTTCTACCCAGTTATCAGTAATTGACATATTTCAGAAGTTCTACAATCAGGGATTTTTCTCACATCTCTTTCCCATAGCTACATACAAACCTCCTAGTTTAGAAACAAATAAGCTGTTTTTGTAAGTGTCAGGCTAAAAACATAGGCCTAGTAGCTGTTTTGACCATGTAAATCACACAAACACATGTACATGTAAATTATACACAACTATGTAAACATATAGACCATATACAAATGTAGATCAACAGCATATGTAATACATATATATTTTAGTGTACACGTTATATTTCATGTACATATAACTTATGTTATGTTCTTTAAATAAATAACATTAAAAAAATAAATAACATTAAAAAAAAGATATCTTTCTTTTTTCACTTTTAACAATGGTGTGATGCAGGGATATACCTGTGACCAGTCTTCCAGTTAATTTAATTTCAAAAACCTAACTGTTATTCATTTTAGCTTAGCAAATGTCTTTTCCATAATGGATATGTAATTGGTGCTATATAAACTATGCTGATGACTGTGTTATGTTTGCTTATATATTTTTCAAAGGTGTGGAGAATAAAATCCGCTCTTTATGACGTTTTTTCTCTGTTCAAACCTGTTAATCAGTGATGAAAATCAGTGACAATTAGTGGGTTTCTTCTTGTTTATTGTAAGGATTTTATTTTCCTTTTGGCTGAGACCACAGATTATTCCCGTGTTTGCAAGTGAATAGTCCTTACACAATAAGAACCTTGACTTAACATAGCCTTAGGCCAGATGGAATTCAATCATATGGAAAAGGGAAGATTCATAGACCACTGCCAGTCTCAAATTATCAGAGTTCCAGTCTTTCTATTACTTGTTATGAAACCAGACAATTTGATTATTATTTCTACAGAGAAACAACAGTTTTCAATAATTCAGAAAAAAATGTTGACATTTGTGAAATGTTAGTGACATTTTTCATTGAAGCAATTACTTTTTTCATCCAATTCTAGTGTTCAAATAAAGACAGTCTTTGTGGAATATACCTGAAGCACAAAACAAGCAAAAAACCAGATATATAAGACAAAATTAATTAAACCAAAATTAACATGTTACATCATGCTGTCCATTAACACAATAATTAGAGTATTCATGCAATATTTTGAAAACATGTCCTCTTCCACCTGACAAGGATTTGAATATAGATCTTACTCTTCTGGTAATAAGCGTAAAATCCTTACTAAACACCCTTGTGAAAGTTTAAGAGGGTTCTACATAGTGCATAGTGTTGAGTTGACTGTGTGCACAGCAGTGCATTTACCCATCCAGAAGAAAATTTATAAAACTGATACAGCAATTTCCTTGTTAATAACACAACTTAGTTCTGTAAAAGAAAAATCAAATTCTAAGTTGTTCCACAAAGAACTAAATAAATTATTACTAGGAATTGCGTCAATATTTAAGGAGGAATAGCGGAGGAATAACTTATGAGAAGATCCAGAACAGCAACAGCAATATACAAGAGTGTCACCAAAAGAAAATATGACAGATTGGTCAAGATGGTTCTGGAGTGGTTGCCAAAGCCTGGGTATTCCAGCATAAGACAGCAAACAGAATTGTAGAGTGACAGAACATGGTAGATAATCCAGAAGAGGAGGGGTACGACTAACTAGGTATTGCATGGGATGTCCAGTGTCCAGTAGTGGACTGATAAAAGCAGACATACAAAAAATATGTTGTTTTTCTCTTACTAATGCAGTTGTGTGATGCTGCCATATTTGATTATGCTGTTTCATACTTAGTCTATCTCACATATTCCAACTTCATGTGTTTGTACACAACATCATGAAGATACGTAATGGAACAGAATTGCTTTTTTAAATGTATTTGCTTTCAGTTTGGATAAAAAACATTTATGTGTAATCTCAGCTTGTGAAAGACTATACGTTAATGGAAAAAATAGAAAATACATTCAATTACTCTAGTAAGTCTACTGCACAAGTCACTTCCTTTTTATTGAGGTCTGGACCATGTATAACTCACATTGAGTCCCCTAGGAACATTGTCCCAGTAAAAGCTGAAAAAGCAGGCTCCTATGGTAACTGAATTCACTGAAAAGTTTTCTAATTATTTTAACTGAATTTAGATCAGGTCTTCAAGGGAGACGACCATTAGTATTTCATCATTTAGTTTTTATGTACATAGATGTAAGCAGAATCATCAACCCAAATGAAAGACTCCGATTCACTCAGTAATTCATTCAGGTATCTCTTGTTATATTATCACAGAAATAACTAACAATTCATAGCATTTAACTGAGTAATGAAATATCTACTTTCTCAAGGTTACCCATGACTAGAAACAAAAGCTTTATCATTAGTACTCTACAACCTGGTTAAGTATCCTTAAAAAGCTATCGGGGCTATGTTGCAAGTTCACTGCCTCCCATTTGGTCACAGTCCTTCGGTGTCATCAAATTAGCAAATTAATGTTGTATTCCTCCAAATATATAATTGTAGACATTGTTTTCAGGCATATTAATACACTCTTAACTTTAAGGAGGTGCTTAACTCCCACAGACTTTGACAGTACTCAAATTAAGTGTTCAGTTTGAAGCAGGTCCTTATATACTTACTTGAATTAAGTCACTAATTAAGTATCAATTTTATATTAATTTTTTTTAAGATTATATTACTTTTATCTTCCAATTTCAAATAAAAAACAGTCAATATATCACTTGGAAAAGGAATTTGGCCAATGACTGTTGTAAATTAATCCCATGAAAAATATCAAGTCCTAGCGAAACATAAACTGACTTCAGATTGAGGATTTTAGTTCCAAATAAAAAGCTTAAATACTTAGAATAGGTGGCTCTGAAAGGCATAATATTTTTAGTTGATGCATATACTTAAAATTATTCTGAGTCAGGACTTCTAGAAAAAGCAAAATATGTCACAGAACTGCAAAAATCAATGATAGCAAATAATATTTTAGAGCTTATCATGAATAGTTTTAATGAGTCTCTTTTTAAAAAGGGAAAGATAAAAATGACGACGAAGCACAAGGCACCTAACGCATTTCTCAACCCATCTCCTTGCCTCTATAAAAGATAAGAGGAAAATACCCTGCTGATACAGAGATTTAATTTGAAGTAAGATGCATAAACTTTGATACCTCCTCATGGGTTTCTTAACTCTGCTACAGATCTGCTATATTTTGCATACTGTATAAACACAGTTCTGAGGGTAATTCTCACACTAAAATTAGAAAAAAAGAATGGCATGCATATTTAATACTTCCCCGAAGTGTTTTAGTTCAGCAATAAAGCATAGCAGTGAAATAAGAAAAAGCTTGCAGTTGCTTTCCTGAGCAGTTTGCCTCAAAGGGATTACACTGCAGCATTTGTTTCATTATGTAGAAGTGGATTCATTTGAATAGAAATGTGTTTTTCCACACCCTTTTCAATCTATAAATAAGAAACAAAAATAAGAACAAAAAATAAGTCAGACAGCTGGAAGAGGGTCATAGACGGATCTTTAGCAATTGGGATTTAGGAGCAGTAATTCTGTGGGAAAAACAATACTACAATTTAAAGTATAGTATATCTTTTTAACAAGCCTTCATTTTACAAAATAAAAGTGAAAATAGGTAGGTGGTTAACCTACTGATTACTGCAATATTTCAGCCAATGTGATTTGCTGTACAGTTTAAAGCATATAGAGTCATACATATTTATTAATCATTTTTTCCTGGACTCATTAGCAAATGTTTGATCTGAAAGTGCTAATAAGAGAAAAGTGCAGTGATATATTGTTCCCTACTATCACATTTTCATCACGAACTTACACCTACCAAATAAGTGCAATTTCTTGCAATTTCTGACATAAAAGAAGAAAAATACTATGGAAGTTGTAATCTTGCAATTTTACCCCTGTATGGACTTCCAAAGGTACAAACACTGATTACTAATCAAATTAATGCCTATCTTATTTAGAACTTTGTAGAAGATATTTCATACTATGATATACAATGGTAGTAGCAAGAGCTATATTTTAATTTTGGGGCAAAAACATACAGTGAGATGCAACAAAAGAAAACTGAAAGACGGTTGTGAATAGTGTGCTCTAACTAAATGCTAGTTCAGAATCTAAGTATAACTCTTTAATTTTTTGAAAAAATACATTATGAAGTGTTATAGACAAAAAAAAGTGTAGTATGTGGTCTTTTCCTATGTATTTTGTGTCTTAACAGACTGTAACTGATAGACTAAAGTAATTAAAAAATATTCAGTAAAAAAAAAAATCAAAACTTTGTTTTGATTCACATTATTTTAAGCATTTAGAATCACTGTAGACAGTAGATTTATTCCAAGAAAGTTTTCCAAATTCAAACAAGACCAAGACAGGAAATATAATTTGAATGCAGTTCTTCAAGCATCTCATGTAGTAGTATCAAATCTGTAGGCTGATTTACCATGTCATGTTTGTCTTCAGTTGTGGTGGTTGAATTTTTTCCTGTGCCATTTGTGTTTTCATAGGTTATGTGATATATATTTTGAGGAATGTATGAATACTGAAATGAACATGTGAATTATATATGTATCTGTAAAAATTATGTTATATATGTATGAATATGAATATATGAATTATTGAAACAGGAACACACCAAAAATAATCATGGGAGTGGTTTTGATGTAGCCCACAGTGTCTAAGTTAAACATAAAAATTCAGAAGTATCTTGAGCATTGTCAATTAAACAATAGCCTAGACTCAACTCAATAAGCCAATGAAGTCATCCAGGTACTGACTACTAAGTGTAGCTATTAAGTCAAGGATTGTCTTCATGATGAGGGAAAGTTTGGGTCTGCATTAATTTGGAATAAGACTAGGCTGCAATTAATTCAACTACATCAGTACAGCAAATCACTGAAACTTTGTTTGATATCAAGTCAGCATCAGGTTTTTCTCTTGTGAATGTAAACTCTGCTAACCTATAATATCTAGGGGTATTTTTTCTTGGTTTTGTTGGTTTTTTTTCCTCTGGAGGATTCTGGAAACAATTTTTCCTCTTGAAGTTCAAACTCCTCTGATCAAAACCTAAAATTATAACTGGACCTAGAGAAAGCAATGGTAACTTCTTAAAGAATGAAGGCCATTTTCAGTTCCACATAAAAAAGGCTTTTGACTGTCACTATTCTCTCTGGGAATTCTCTAAACTTAGCTATTGAAAGGTTTTAATGTTTCTGTAGTGGCAAAAAAAATTGCTTCATTTAAGACTCTTCTAGAATTCCAAGATACCAAATTAATAATTTTGGGCTGGGGGCTTTAAATCAGGTCTTCCTTTCTCTTGTGTTTGCTTGTGTCCATCATGCCTACCTTTTGGCTTCTGATAACCTTGATATGGATCTTTCATTTACTCGAAAGACTTCATCTTGCTGAGGCCTATAAAATACCCATGATGAAGTATGATTGTATTTCTTTACATAGGAATTTATTTAGTTGAGAATAATTTAACTTTTAAATAATTCTCTAACTGAGAAGTATTCATAGCACTGATAACAGATAAAAGTCTTGCAAAGTTATGCAAACATTTCACTATGTAAACACCTCAATTCTTGTTTTGAATTGTGCTTTCAGATTCATACTAAAGAAAAAAAAAAGATCTGTGACTAAAAGCAAACAAACTTTTTATCTTGATAATCACAACTAAAACAGATACCTATAAATAGAATGTGGACACATTTCAAGAAACCTGGCCAACAGCAGAATTATACTTGGATCCTTAGCATCAGTTTATCTTGCAACAAAAGCAAAATACTTCTTGAAAGTAAGGTAGCCAAACTGCAATGCATCAAACCATCACTTTTATAAAGGAATTGTCAATTTTATTATGTATGAAGTGTTTAGGACTGGCAAAAATATTTTCTTCATGCCACACATTGCAATGTTTACAGACAGTATTTAAATGGAACTTGAACAAGATTTTGAACAAAGGAATTTGAATGAATCAAATAGTAGGCTTAAAATAGTGGGCTATTGGGGAAAAATAAGTATGTATGTAAACATGTATAAGATCTGTTATTTTTCATTCTATTGCCCTGGACAGTCAGGACTCAGAATCACAACAACATATGTTAGTTTATAAATATGCCAGGCACAGGTGATGCCTTCTGATCTTGCACCAAATTAAGGGATCTCCGCTGAAGGGACAATAGCCAAGTTACAACTGTGAAGGAAGTGACAGTATCTCACAGCAGTACTTCTGGCCCTAGCAGAGGTCAGCAAACACAATCAACACAGAGGAAGGAAGTTCAGCTTCATTTGCTTCTTACAGTTTAAACAAATGAATCCTCAAGAGGCATGCCGCAGTAAGATCTGTAACCAGTTCATCCTTTACCATATGTAGTATAAGATTTTCTCTTCTTTACAGGAAAGAATATATGATAATATTTGGACACTTTTTTACATTGAATACGTGTTAACATTTAGTCAGAGTAATTTGTCTTAAGGTTGAAGGAAAAAAGTATGTAATTTTGAAATGACAATTGTACTTTGTGCATCTGGCACTGCAACAATATAGGCTATGACTATGTATGACTATATATGACTATGTATTGTTATTAGGCAAATTTAACATTCTGTTTTTTCTTTGTAACTAAGTCCATATTTTCCCTTTTATAACCAAATAAATTCTTCCTCCAGCAGAACAAAACAGGTATATTTGAAAAAGCACATTCCTCCCTACCATCTATCAGCTAAACAGTCTTAATATTTTATCCCTGTAGTCCAATGAAGATGCCCCAATGAAGATACAACTAAAACTTTCCCTGGACTCCACTTCTCTGAACAGTGCCAAATACATACTTTGTTTGAGAGAAATTATGCCTCTCTTTTTCTAAAGTAATTATAATAAATGTTTTTACAATGGTCCAAGATCATAATAGAGAAAAATTGCAAATATATAAACTAGACCTCACTTCTGCCTACCTTGACTTCACCAGTCAGCAGCTTTTCTTTACCAGGAACCATAATGAATATTCTCTTTTTTCTATTGTTATTATTTGTACTTTGCTTAGTTTGATGTTCATTCAGCTGACATTCATTCAGATTCTTACGTAGATTTTTATTGATGCAGCCACATCTAAGAGGATAAAGATATAGCTGAGAATGTTCAGGATGTTCATGTCAATTAAACTTACAGTGTCATAAGTTTTTCAGTGATTCCATGCTACATACAAAATAGATAAAACAGGGAGAGTTTCCACAAGCCCATACAAATAAGAGCTCTACTGGATGACGGATATTCAGTGACAGCATTGTCTGAGACCTGCTTTTCCTCATGAAATTTAGAAGAAGAAAGTTGTCAGTTTACTCAGTGGAGAAGAACAATTCTAAAGCAAGATTCATCGCATCTTTATATAAATGTCTAAAAGAGACTGGCTTTATGAAAGTGTGTATTTCTCTTCACTGACAATAAATTATGATAGAAGCTGTTAACTCAGGTATGTGTGTTTATGGTATAGAAATACAAAGAGATTAAATTAATTTTACATCAAAGCATTCTTCTCATTTCAAGTGTTCATTTATGGATGTTTTTGTCTTTATTTTCTTAAAAATGTTCCAGCATATTGTTACAAGCCATATGTTACAAGCCATAAATGAGATTGTGTTTATTGATCATTAAGTCATTGACTTATTGAAGTTTCTCATTCTGCTTTGGTCAGGTACGTTTCCCCTGGTTAATACCTTCATCTTCTGTGTTTTATTTTTGTTTTGTTAATTGTTTTTCTAACACTTCCTAACAAAGGTCTAGATAAGCATATGTTTACGCTTATTGTTACATGCTACCTTTTATTTTCTGCTATTTCTAGCATCATTTCTCAAGAAACTCAGACTTCAATATTAATTATTTTCTCTCACAGTTAGAACATTAAGGGTTTAACTTAGTTGCCTAAACACAGAAGACAACTACTGGTTTTTTAAATAGTCTAGGTTACCTGACATATCCCCACAGGGATGAAAAATATATCATAGCATCTATAGGAGTACCTTACTCTCTGGGAAATGCATTGGAAGTCATAGTAGGCTTCATAAGGCAACTAGCATGACATTAGTTGCTGAACTCTTGAACTGAACTGTACTCTATTACCTCACTGACTCCAGTGCTATGTTCTAATCTGTGTTCTTTTCAGGTTAATTGATTAGATTAGAAGTGCTGGATTTATTCTTAATTTTCTTCCTGCAAATGCAAAAAATAATTATGGAATACTTCTTGACCTTCTCCATCAATCCAGTTTCTGCAAACTCATGCAACATACCCACTATAGAAGACTGACGTCTAAAGAAGTTGAGAAAAAAAACTCCAAAGCAATTTAATTGGGGATGAGATAAGAAAAGGATTTAATTTGGTAACAAGATGGGCGAGAGCCCCCTGTGCCTCAGATGTTACAGTTTATAATATTGCCTGTCCAATCCGAAGTTTTCCCACCTGGTGGCTTTTGCCATGATCCATCCCTATTCTGCCCCCTGGGAATTAGGGCTGGGGGATTTTCGAGACTCTCTCTTCATCAACCATCATCTTCTTCAGAGTACAAGGGGTACACGGTGACCTAGTTCCTGACCATGTTCTGTGGTTTGGATCAAGATACAAGCATTCTTCAAACAGAACAGGCCTATCTAAGAGTGAGACTAAACGTATTCTAATGGAATCCAGGGATAGAATTGATATGAGGAGCATGGAATGGGGTAATAGGGTTGGGGAATGTGTGTAGTTTCTGTGCTAAGGGTAAGGGAATAAGCGCTGCTGTTTCTAAATCTACTTCTACTATATAACTACTTATAAAACTTATAAAAATTAGAAGAATCAAAAAAACCCTAAAAGGACCTTAAGGCATCAAGATAAACTCCATTTTTAATTAAGAAACCTTAATGGAGGTATCTATATATCTACATATTGAAATTACAAGCTCAAACTATGGTCAATAATCAGCTCAGTTCAGCTACCCTTATATTTCTGTTCATTACCATTTAAGTTGTAAGAATACTTTGGCTAGAATCTATCTGATATTTCAGACTGGAGAAAGGTTGCTATAGGTCTTGTGTCATATATGGAATTCCATGAATCCTTGTTGATTATCTCTGAAAGTCTCAAATTAGTGCTAAAGGTCTATGATTAGGCAATCGAGTTAAGCCCCAAGCTGAATTTCCTTCTGGGCTCCACTGGCAATAATGAAAGTTTTGACACTAAATCTGCATACCACAGATAAACAGAAACCTAAATACGGGTGCTTGGAGCTCAGGCCCAGTCTTTATTTTGTTCTTATTTTCATTGCTGTAGTTTATATCAAATACTATAATAATACTTTCACACACCCTCGTTAACACACTAGCACCTAGAAGTGGAGACAGAAATACAGTGCAGACAAAAAAACACACACACACACACACATTAAAAAAAAAAAAAAAAAAAAGGAAAGCATCAAGGTTTAGTTTCCTTTCTTGACCAATTTATGTTCAGACTCACTGTGAAGTAGAAAAGCCAGCACCACTCTCAAACAATGAAAACTATGATGCTGTTTCATATGAAGTTAAACAGTGTTGTGTTCTTACTTTTGAACTTTTCTACTTAGGCACAAGCAAAGTCAGAGGCCACCAAATACATATGAATCCAAGTGAAAACTAGACAAATTTTAAGACTTCTTAAGCACTTTTGTTGTATTTACCACTAGTCTGAAGAGTCAGAACTATTCACCTCAATCACAAGGTCCTACAGCAGCCAGGGCAGGGCAGAGGCATCTTCGCTACTGAGTCTGAACTCAGAAGCACAGCACTGTAAGCAGCTTTATTATGATTGCAGAACCTGCTTCACTTACACCAATCCATGCTACCACTTCCCCATTTCAAGTTGAAACATACTTGAAATCATAATGATTCATACCATTATTTCCTCAGTCATTTTTTTTCAGGTACTACTCTTCTAAATCACCCTGGGCCATAGTACTGAAAATTTGCAAAAATGCTGAGGTGAACAAGTCACTTCCTTCACTGTACATTCATCTCTCTGTCCATAAAGTGGGAAGTATGCTATCAACCTCTTCTGCACAGAGATCCAAGACTGACTGATAAAAACAGTATGAAAGAAATAGCTATTAGTATCATTATTTAAAAAAGGGTCCAGAAGACTTTTCTCCTTTTGGATGGTAAATATTGAATTTTAGGCACCCCTGTGGTTTTTTTTCAGAATTGCTTAATAGCGGGTGAGATTTTCAAACGTACTCAGCTCAGACCTAAGTATGATTTCATTGAAATCAACGGGAAAGCTCCTGCTGACAACTATTGTTGTTCTTTGATACTGCTGAAGTAGGAAGAATAAAAGTTGAATAGTAAAGTACCATAAAAAGGTCTTTGGTTTCTATACACAACTGATATATACAAATGTTTTTTAAAGTAAAAGTTAAATGAATGAATTTAGCACCTAAAACTGAAGAAAAAAATTAATATTTTGAATAATCAGTATTGTAAATATATAAAAATGTGTAGAAATATATTACATCTGCAAATAAGGTGCAAAAATAATGCTTAATTATTCAGCTAATTTCCACATGAAAACAGATATAGGTGACCTTCAGCCTTTCATACAGCAATTTACAGTGTTATTAGAGTAAGCTCTAAACTCTTACATATAATTGTAGTGTTTATGGACACTGGATCCACTTTATGAACTTCATAGGAAGAAGTCTGTATTCAGGTTCATAGGAAAAAAACATATATGTAATTTTTGGGGTTTATTGTTTTTTTATCCAATTAGCTTAAGTAGTTTGTGAGTGTACCAACATACACACAAATGTCCTTGTTATACAGCACTAGATGAGTACAGGTGTTTCGAGACTTACAGGAAAATGAAGAAACCAAAACCAACACAAGATAGATGAGAAAATGGATAATAATAAGAATGACATGTTCCAAACTCCAGTAGAGGCAAAAGTATAGTTAGCTTACACACAGACATTTCTAAAATGACAAAGTAACGTGATAAGAAAATTACTTGACAAAATAATCAGAAGAATAATAATACAAGGGTCCCTGAGTATAAAAAAGCTTTTATGTAGTATCATAAAAAATGTACAGAAGAAATTATATCAGAAAATTGTACTTGAGAATATAATACCTGTCTATTTTTACCATATTTACCACCATCCCCCACAAAGATGAACAGTGTCCTCATTACCATTTGTAATGTTCCTATTAAGTAGAGGCAGCATTAGACATATTAATGTTTGGTTCTCCTTTAATTTATGATTCTCTCCCTACTTTAATGAGATCTGCTCTACAGCTCATAAAATAATTGTTATGGTAAACTGACTTTTTAAAATTAGCTACACACCAGTTGGTCCAGAAACCTATTGCTCTGGACTATTCATGCACAAAATACCTTTATGTGAAGCTCTTTCCAAATGTGTAATGACTGGAGTAAGTCCAGAAGTTTTCCTGCAGAGTGTCTCTGCATGATTGCCATTGCAAGCAGTCTTACAGTTTCTTTTCACAACAAAGTTATAGTCAGGGTTACTGCAATGTAGAAATGCTGACACTGCTTTCAGCCTCAACAATGAAAACCATAGTGCTACCTCTTATGAAATTAAAGTACTTCCTATTAAAAAAGAGATGTTCTAAACTCCCTGTTCCACCCTCCTAGGTCATAAGTTTCTGTTAGAGAATTTTACACAAGAAATCTCAGAAAGGGGAAAAATTATCAGATTTCCTGCTTCTCTCTACCATCTCATTAAGTTCCTTCGGTGTGATTCAGTACTGCTGTTTGCCCCCCAGACCAAGTGTCCCACTGAGACCGTTATTCTACCCCAAAGATTTCCTGCTGTGAGTGCCAGTTTAGGTCACAAACATTGTTTACCAACAATACTTTCTAATCAGCCCTAGCTTGCCAGGAAAAATAAATCCCAAAACTTGAGGCAACTGAGATATATCATATTTTAGGAGCTACATAAATTAGGAATACTGAAGAAAGTTTAACGACCAAGACATGCCAATAGAAAAACTTAATCTCACATAAGTATCATATAAAAATGTGCGTATGCAGTTCTGTTGTCACTCATTGAAATGTGAATGCTTCTTTCTCTGTCACATGGATCAAAAGCATAATGGGGATCTGGCTTTATATCCTAGTGAAGGAGACTAAAATCCCTTTCCATTGCAGCTTACATTTTTCTTGCTCTTCAGCTCTTACAATACCCTCTGTAGAAGATAGGGACAGCAGACAAACAGAGAGTTGATCCGATTGAGGCCTCCACAGACTTCCTGAATGTCTGAGCATCTTGACTTTGCTACCTAACAGGTCTACTTTCTTTTCCTTTCTCAGCAGAGGAATTTATAGACAGAAGTTGTAATTGAACATGGTGCAGGGAGTTGGAGTAGTCTGATAATCCTTCTGGAGCTTCAGCATTCTTAACAGAACAGAAATCAGCATTTTTAGCATTTTTTCTTTGTTTGTTTGTTTGTTTTATTTTCTGTAGAAAAGATCAAGAGTATATGTTTGAAATGATCAAACATATCAGAAAAGAATCAAACCTAATACCTATATACTACACGTGAACAATAAATTGTGCAGCTCAGATCTTCGTCCATGGGACTGTTGCAAAATTTTATGACATACTGTAGAATATAAAATGAACATGGTGTCTCTGCATCTGGAATCAAGCTCTCTGTCCCACCCAAGAAAGGGCATTAAATGTTAGAATACAGAGCTGTAGATCTTTGCATGTTTGGATGTCTCACACTGGTTTGTATGTGCACACAAGATGAACAGAAAAGAGAGAAAAAAGCATCCAATTTGTTAAACAAGACACTCTCCTGGGGCTCCATATCTTTCAACAATGTAAGGCTGAATGCATGCTTTAGTTTCAACTCTATTCCTGATGAAGAGGAAAAGACAGAACAAAGGGTGAAATGTGTTCCTGAAAGAGAACCCTTCATTATGCACCTCCATCATTCAGGGGTGCTTGGGTTTTCTGGACTGCTTTAGGGGGAAAGTTTCAGGTTTGTACTGGTAGAAGTGGTCCCAAAAAATCTCTTTAGTTGCTGCTGAAAAAGTCATTAGAGGTAAATATCAACATTTACCCACCACTGTAACAACATGACCTATAGGAATTAAAATGTTTCATGCCTTTCTTGGACCTGGGAATAGTTTATTTCAGCAACAACGTTTCCTAAATTGCATCCTTTTTACAATAAAAATCTGCAGGCATTATGCATTTCCCAGCAGTCAGAGCAATTAATAGTCACCATAATAAAAGTATTTTTCTTATTTCTACTACTAATGGAACTTTACTATGATTTTTGTCTCAAAAATCATAAAAGGTAATGGACTTACATCAAAGTGAAAATAAACTGCTGTTTAACTTTCTACTTATATAGTTTTGGTCCTGCTTCTCTTCAAAAGACCAGATTAAAATCATACCAAAAGGCTTTTCAGGAGTTAAAGTGTTAAAAAAATTTATCCAGTACTTATAGAAAACAAACAAAAACCCCAACAAATAAGCAAACCAAAACCAACCATGGTGTCATTTGGAAATGCTCTTCCAGTAGTTTGAAGATTAACCAACTCTCTCTCCAAAAGCCCTAGAGAAATCTTCAAATGTTGGTAAATATTCAGCAAACAGGGAAAGAAAAAACAAAACAACAAAACACCAGCATCATAGGATTATCCAAATTGTCAATAAACATAAACATTCAGCACTCTTACCCAATAAGACACAAGTCACATCACTAAACCTGTAGAAACATTATGCAATGACAGTAATCAACTGTCATACTGAGTCAGAATTTTTGCCATCTTTATGCAATGAAAGAATTGGCAAAGTCACTCAATCAGATTTTTAAAATTTTTCTCATTTGAATTGCCTGAGCCTTGAAGGTTCTTTAAATGTATACAGTATCTGCTTCCTCTGAAAATCTTAATGTCAAAATGTGAAGATTGGGGAAAAAAAAGCCCATCTTCAATCAATTCAAAAAGTCTGTTGAGATATAAAAAACATTAACTATTCAACTGTAAGTAAACATAATTTCAACTCATTTAAATCAGAGGTGTTCCTCCCCTCTCTGACACAAGGAATCTCTCTTAACTTTGTGTAAAACCAGCTGATACATCAAGTCTATTGCATAGTCAACCACCACAAGTTTAATTCCCTATGTTTATCTTTTGCTCTGTAGGTCTGTCACATGGGATATAGAGAGGAGGCTTAGAGAAAAATAGATGCAAATCTGTGAAGGATTAGGCTTTAGTATCTCCCTTCCTCATGAAACAACTGTTTCATTTTCCAAGGGTGATATTTTTCTTGATTTCTGGAGCAAAGATGAAATAAAAAATATTAAACTTGATATCTGAATTTAGTATTATTTGAAAAATAGGAACAAACCATGTATATTGTTTCATGTAATATTGACAAGATAACTAGAAACAAAGTACTAGAAATTTGTGACATAACTTACGTGGTAGTACTACTGTGACTTTTGAACAGTTATGCTGTATTTTAACACTAAAAACTTAATCCTTAAGAAAGAGAAACTTAGAAAATACAATTTAAAGAACTTTGGTCATAATACCCCAAAGCAGGATCAGCTAGACCTTTGCTTATGTCTACACAGACATGTCATTAAGTGATTAAGCTCTGGCTTTTTCTTGACATACATTGAGCATCTGAAATTTATTTGTTAAAACTAAGTAGATAACCTGTGATATTCTTCGGTTAATATTGCAGTTCCCCTGTAGCACATTCTATTTGTGCTGTAAATTTCTGGTACAGTCTCTGAGGGTATTTTAAAATTAGAAGGAAATAAGTATATACAGAGACATTTAAATTTAATAAATCCTTAGGGAGAAAAACAGACTCGTTATATGCTTAGAGGAAGGGTTTCAATCAATTGAAATATTTGTATTTGGAAGTTCTTTCACTCACTTCTAGTTTTGGTCCCAGGATAATGGATGGGAAAGAAAAGGAAATGTTATTTACAAACACTTTTATTAATTACATATAAGAAACAAACTCACCACTGTATAATAGCAATATTTAATGGAGAGTAGAATGCAGAGGATAGAATGAAATTTTGTTTGTGCAGCCACAGAGAGAGAACAAGCCTGAAAGTCAATGTAGTTTCTGCTGGAGTAAGGAGTTAATGATTTATTTTATTTTTTAGAAAGTTTCTTGTTCCTTCCTTTCTTTTGTGAACTCACTTGAAGTTTTGCAGAGAATACAAAGTGAGTCAAACATTTCTATCAAAGTGAAAAACCCCAAATCCCCCAAAACAAGCAACAAATAAGGAAACAAACAAAACCACAAAAAAATTCCAAGTTGGAAATAGGCTTACTCTGGGCGTTATTAGCATTAGTATTTTTACCACTCTGGACAAGATATTGAACAACCCTACATCTGAGGGACTCATACAAATCCAGTAGTTAAGACTATTGTACAGTCATATCACAGGAAAGGACTGAAAGTTCTTTCTATAACCAGCTACACAGTTACCTTTCAAAGTAACTAACCAAATATGAAAACCAGTAGAAATTCAATTGACCCCATATACTTGCTAAGTCAATTTAATAAATTACATTGAATTGTATGCCTACATCCTCTGAGAAGAAAACAAAAAACCAAGAACTTCAGTGTGACCTAATAAATGAAGACAAATATGGAGGAGATTCATTGAATAAATGATAAGGTATGTTATAGGCAAAACACATCATAAGGAATACTATGAGTTGAATTACTCATCTGTGTTTCTGGGTTCTAAATTGAGTGTAGTCACTGAGGCTAAACACCTGGTAAGCTCACTGGAAACATATGTTCAGTTTGTAAATTAGAATTTTATTTTTTCTTAGAGAAAGGAATGTTAAAATAGTGCAAAAAGAGAAAGTACAGCGTAAGCAGCATGTGATTTTGGTGTCATCACCAAAAACATCAGTCAGCTCTGATTATCCAGAGTAAAATAGATTATAAACAGAGAAAAAAGATAAAAAAGAGGAAAAAAGAAGGAAATATATAATCTAGAAGAAATTTTCCATATGAGAAACTTAAAATATAGTACTGTATAATTTACAGTAGATCTGAAGGAAAAAAGTACCCTCTATACCAGTAATGTATTAGTATAGCATAATTTTAGCTCTCTTTTACTCTCTTCCATTCTTTTAAAATCAAAAAAAAAGGAAAATTCCAATATTAGGATAATATTACCATTCTGTGATTCTGTGGAATGAAAGGAAAGCAGCTGCTGAGATGAAGCTTTCCCTTATGTTCTAAGTTTTCTCCATAGACAAAGCAAAGAGAGAAAATCTAATAAGTTATTAGGTGTAGTGGGGGTACTGATGTTTTGTTTCCTATTTTTTTTCATTTTCCTTTTTTTTTTTTTGATTTCCTGAACAATAGGAACATGAGAGATAAGTTCTAGAACCTTAGTTGCACACAGTTTTTGTTATATATATTTGTTATATGCCCTGTCAGCATTAGACTGCTTGTTTATCTACACACTCAGATTCATAAGACATTTATCTCCCTGCTGCCTGCTGTGATCCAAGTCTGGCGCTTCCATGAGGCACTTAGCAGTTTATAGTAATAAATAAGAAATAGAAATGAACTACACCTGCTAAGTACTCACTCTTAACAGACGTGTGACATAAGTAACTGGAATGCTTCAAGTTTAAAACAATGGAAAACAAATTAAAAAACCCAAACCAATCAACCAACCAAAAAACTCAACAACAACCCAAAACCCCCTCAAAAAAACAAACAAACAAACAAAAAACAAACAAACAAAACCAAACTATACAAACAAACAAAAACCAAACCCAAAACCAAACAAAACCAAACCATACAAACAAACAAAACCCAAAACCAAACAAAAAAAACCCCACAACCAAAAATACTTTGGAAAAATAAAAAGTTCAAGAAAAAAATACCGCTTTTTTTTATTGCACAATGAGATTGAGGAAGCAGACTACTCTGGGGTCAAACAGCAGCTCAGCATTAATTGGTAGATCACATTAAGAATCTATAAAGCAGCTCTGTTATCCAATTTGCTGAATGGTTTGAAGACATGGACTGGTGACGACATACATGACTCCTAGACAAATGTCATCTGCACCATCTGTGGACCATATTGTGCATCAGATGGTAGGATAAAATTTTCAATAAAAAAGTTTCAGAGCAGAGTTATGTTCCAGGAACTGTAGCCATGATCATTATAGAACAGCTGCACTGGGCTGGTCATGCATCTAGGATAGAAGACACTGGTATCCAGCGGCAGCTGGTGTACTGTGGACTTAAAGAAGTAACATGTAATCAGGAAAGACAGATGAAACACTTCAAGGACACATTGAAATACATCTTCAAGTAGTAGAAATTGCTAAACAGGTAGGATTGGTACATCACAGTCCAGGTTGAAGGGAGTCAGTTGAATCTAAATTTCGTAGCACAAACATGGGTGATATTGCTAACCTGTTGTCAAGCACAGAGGTCTCCAGTTAAGAGATAGTGTCTGCTAGCCTCTGTGTTTGGTTTTCACAGAACCCCAGAACAAATTAGATTGGTAAAGACCTCTGAGATAATCGAGCCCAACTGTTGGCTAAACATCACCATGTCAACTAGACCACGGCACTAAGTCTTTCCTTAAACACCTGCAGGGACAGTGACTCCACCACTTCCCTTGAGGGTCCATTCCAATGTTTAATCACCCTTTCTTTGAAGAAATTCCCCCTAATATCCAAGCTGAACCTTTCCTGGTCCATCTTGAGACTATTTCCTCTTGTTCTGTTGCTAGTTGCCTGTAAGAAGAGATCGACCCCCACCCAGCTACAACCTCTTTTCAGGTAGTTTTAGAGAGAGATAAGGTTTCCCCTCAGCCTCCTTTTCTCCGGGCCAAAAAAGGGCAGCTCCTTCAACCTTTCCTCACAGGACTTGTGCTCCAGACCCTTCACCATCTTTGTTGACATTCTCTGGACTTGTTTCAGCTACTTGATGTCCTTCCTGAACTGAGGGTCCCAGAACTTGACACAGTACTTGACGTGCAACCTCACCAATGCTGAGCACAGTGGAACAATTGTTCCCTAGTCTTGTCTGTTGGTCACACTATTTCTGATACAAACCAAGATGCCATTGGCCTTCTTGGCCACCTGCGCACACTTTTTGTCATATTCAGCTGCTCTTGACCAGCACCTCCAGGTCCTTTTCCGCTAGGTCGCTTTCCAGGGACTTTTCCCCCAGCCTGTAGCACTCCATGGTTTTTTTGTGGTCAAAGAGTAGGACTTGGTCTTGTTGAACCTCATACTATTGGTCTTGGTCCATTGATCCAGCCTATCCAGATTCTTCTGCAGAGCCTTTCTACCCGCTGGCAGATTGACACTCCCACCCATCTTGATGTTACCTGAGAACTTCATGAGGTTGCACTCAATCCCTTCATCCAGGCCATCAATGAAAATATTAAACAGGATTGGTCCCAGGACTGAGTCCTGGGCAAAACTACTAGTTGCTAGACACCAACTGGATGCAACACCATTCACCATGACTCCGGCCCCAGTCATCCAGCCAGTTTTTAAACCAGTAAAGGGTGCCCCTGTCAACTCTATTTCCTTACAGAGTGAAGGTAAGGGATGACGATATTGCTGGATCTGGTTTCCTTATGGCAACAGAATGCAAATCTGATCTTGGCAATTCAGAGTCATTTCTGATGTTCATGATTCTGTGCACCTGAGTAGAAGAATTGCGTCCATAGCAAAGAAAAGAGAAAAAAAAATTAAAAAATTCAACAGCAACACTTAAGACTACACATGAAACCAGTTGGAAAAAGATATCCCAGTAATACGCTTGGGATGACCCCCTGGTTTGTTTTTTGTGGTTTTTTTCTTTTATTTGTTGTTTGTTTCTTTTTGTTTGTTGGTTGTTTTTTTTCTGTTCTACCCTTTACAGTATTTCCGAACAATACCATGGGAACTATTCTTTTCACTCCAGAAGGACAATGTAGGAAAAAATTTTGGTAAATGACAGAGAAAGGATTCTTCTGTGAAAATCAGCTCGTAAGGATTGTCTCACAGTTAAGTTCATGAGAAGTAGTTTAAAGTGTCTTCATTAATTGCAGTTGGAGCAAAAGAGGTTAAGTGTTTAGCACTAATTTCAAAGCCTCACTTTAATTTATAACCCTAGTTTCACATTTTGTTTTTAAATAGTCAAACTAATTAATTATCTTATAAAATTGTTTAAATTTCTAAGTGATGACAGAAAATGTTTAATTAACTTCAACAGATTTGAGATCAGGGTTTCAGTACCTCTAAATTCATGGAACTAAATTATTTGTTTATGTACACCCTCAATTGCATTCTGAATTGACAACAAAACTTTTCAGTCTAACAAACAAAATAAGTTTCCATGGTCATTTTAAAAATATTCAACTCAAGTTATCCAGTGTAAGAATGAATATACCTTCTTTTCACTATATGCTATTTATTTGTTTATTTTCTTACTCAATTACTTATTTTTACATTTTGACTTGGAAATTCTCATTGTGAAATTAATTATCAGAAATTGGTAAACATACAGGGAAACTGTTAGCACTATGACTAAATAAAAGAAAAAATATTAAAAGAAAAACTCCATCTTATTATTCTTTCAAAATAGTGGTGAAAATAGGTGTGGTTCATCTAAGTAAAAGTAGATGTTCTTTAGGGTTTTAGATGTCCTAGTACTCATAAGAGTTGTAATAACGGCCTCTTTCCCACGTTCACATGCACACACACAAAGATATATGTCCATAGTCAGAATATATCTGCCATTAGACGCTGAGATTTAAAAAACACCAACATCTGCAATACAGCCCTCTCACATATATTACAATTAACATTCCACTTCTAGATTTATTCATAATATGCTCTCACTGGCTACATACTAATTACTGCAGTTTTTCCTGGACTGTAGTTACCAACCAAGACTGTGAAATCTTTTGTGACACTCATGTTCTGTTGTTCTCAGTCTGCAACCATGCATGCCTATCTTAGTATCTGAATTATAATGATATTTCAAAGACCTTAACAAAGAGAACATAGGTCTTGAGGGAAGTGCAGGTGACTGACAAAAAGAAGGCACAGATTAGACAAAGATTACACACAGACAATGGCAGGTTTTACTGGAAATTCAGGGTTGAGTCTAGCTCATGTGATCAGTTAGACTGGAATTTGTGTGGGAATCTACAGCCAGACGGGTCAAACTTTAGACAACGAAATGAGGATGTGCTGCTTCTGTACAAGGGAGGAGAGGCAAGTTACAGTTCAGAAGAGGTTAGAAAAGTGATGATCTAAGTATATCGTGATATCCCTCACCCTGTTTGATGGTTGTTGTGTTGAAGCATTACATTCAAGACACGCTGGTCTCCTTGGGGAAGTGGAAAATCATGAGGGATGAGCTTCCCTTACAGCATGTATTCAGCAAGCCACCTGTGCATGGGTCTGACAGCCTAAAAATTGGACTGCATATTCCTTCTTCTTTGTAGTTATTTCCCTACTCTTCCCTACTTTTTTGCATCAACATTTCATGATCTAGTCTTACATTCCCACTGTTGCATAACGGTCTCAGACGCATAGGGAGATATTCCCCAGGAAAATATCCATCCTGATCTTGGCTACAGCAAACACAGACATCAAGTATAACACCTTTATCTGTTCTTTCCCTTTTCTTCCTTTCTTTACAGACAGTCAAGCTCATCAAATCCTATCCTGTTTTCTGGCTCCTTTCAAAAACCCTCTCACTTAGTGAAAGTAGTTGCTCAACATAGTTACCCCCAACTGTACACCCTGTGACACCCTTGAAAAGTAGAATTTACCCTCAAAATATGGATGCACATCCTGTAAAGATAATCTACAACAAGTCTTGAAGCAAGTCAATGCCATTTTTCAGACATTGTTGTACAAAACTGAATTCATGGACAATCTGGGTTGCAGGAGGGTCTATAGGAGGAAAAGAGTGTCCTTTACACAAATGTCAAAAAGATTCAGATACAAAGAGTTCCTGTAGGATGAAAAGGCTTATGATTTGCTAAAATATGACACATTCTTTGGATATCTTAGATTTTGCAGTAGAGCAAAGATAGGTATGAACAGGGAAAGACTACACAAGAACATTGACATCCATTTCTTGCAGCCAGAAGGCTAAAATGATGCTAGAATAAAACTGGGAAAAAGCAGGTAGATCATATCAAAAGAAAAATGTACTTATCTCACACACCAGCAGAAATTAAGGGCAGTAGAGAAATACATTTCACATATGAGGAGATCTGTCAGGGGAACCTTTCATTAGTTTTTTATCATTCTCCAGCGGCATTATATACACACCTTATGGAAGCAGAATGCTCTGGCTTGGAAAGGACACATCCATCTGCACTCCGATGTTCATTCTAGTTTTTTGATAGTGGTGGTAGGGCTGTCTCGGGCTATCTAAAGGGGTCAGTTTCCCACAGTAGTAGCTGTGAAGGTGCTGAGAGGTCTCTCAGCACAGCTGTGTTGATGTTCAAGGATGGGTTAGAAGAAGTCAGGGGAGGTCCTCCCACATCTGACATGTTGCCATCTACACTACAGTCCTCTGCAGTAGGAGCTGATGCAGCAAATAGCCTATTGTAGGCTTACCATTTGGGGGTTAATACAGCATAACACCTCTTTGGAATTCTAAAGAAAGTTGTAGGTAGTTCTTGTCTCCCACACTACTATGCTTGTTCTAGACAGGGCTCAAAAGCAATATCAGAACATTCTAACTCGGTTCATAGTGCTCAGCCTGCTGTTCAGAATGTCTGTTGGTTGGAAGGCAAATGCTGTGATTTAGCTCTCACCATTCTCTACTTCTTAGGAAGAGATGAAGATGACCCCTTTCACCTGCATTTCAGGCTCAGGTATCCTGTTTTGAGAATAAGAATCTAATTGATTTTACCCAGTGAACATGTTGATGAAGCCAACATTTGTCCGAGTCCATGAGTAGTTTGTTGGATGGAGATGTGTGAGGAACTGTAAGCATTAAAAACCCTATTAAAACTGGTGGAGGTAAACCATGAGAAGAGGTAGTGCTGATGTACAGTTGGCTGCTCTGTGGTAGTTCTGCAACTACTATGCTATAATTTAAGCAGTCTAAATATTTTTATGTCAAGAAATTTGTTCCCCTTTTCCTCTCTATATAGTAATTGTTGGTTGCACAGCAGGATTACTTGGGGGCATATGAGTTTAAGGATTTTACGATGTCTCTGATTGACATATCCTTTCATCCTGATTTGGTGTAATGACCATAGACATGAAAACTACTGCTTGAGCTAATCCGTTTCCCACTGAAATCAAAGCCAGTTTTTAACACAGGGACCTTTGCAGAATAAAGATACCTTGAAGAAAAAAAGTGCAAGTATCACAAAATTTTACAAATTCCTCTCTAGACAGATCTGACAACTATTTACTTTTGGTAAAATATCAGCTCCACAGCCTTAAGATCAGATTAGTTGCTGTCTATCACACACAAAAAAAGGAGGTGGCAAATGCTAGACAAGGGCAATGAATTCAGAATTGCCCCTCTGTGCCCATGGTCTATTGTCATATTTATTCTAGCATAATCACAATGCCATAAACATTCAAAATACAAAACCACTATCACAAATGGCAGCTTTAGATGTTCAATAGATTCAGCAGCAACCAGTCTCTAGTAAAGCCAGACAGACTGTTGGAAACTAGTCAGGAAATAGTGTTTTGGTAACTTCATGTCATTAAAAATGCAATTTCATTCTCATTTCTGTTTGTTTTCATTTTTTAATGATTCTTTTTTGGCAGTTGGTTGATTTATTGGTTCAAATATCCAAAAGCATGAATGGCTGGTTGTTGAACAGAATTTCTGTAATTTTAGATATGTACAGACTGAGACCTCATTAAATCAGTAGTATCCCTTTTGAAATCATCCATGTCTACTCCCAATCCTAATGTAGTTGAATCAGTAATTATGTAATTGTTCAGGACTAAAGAATTACAGAGTCTGTGACTGCAAGCTTATTATAAATAGTAATCATGCATTTGATATTCTACAAATGCAAAGAAACTCAATTTGTTAGCACTTTCCATACAAGAACCATATATTAACTGAATGTGTATTTGTGTAGAATTATTGCTTGTAAGTTTATTGAGTTTAGCCTTTAGCATGGTAATTGAACCATACATAGTAGGACATTTGAAGAAAATGCGATATTAGCAATATACTTCCCTGCAGCTATATTTTTTACAAAGAAAAGAATGAAATCTAAAAATCTTGAATATATGTTCCACGAAGTTTGTTTGCTTTCTTCTTGAACCAGAGGATACTTGAACCACATTAGCTTCATCTTTCTTTCACTTTTGCTCTGCTTATAGGTTTCCATGTTTTCAGTATTAGTGATGGGTAATTTGACATGGTAGAGTATTCAGAGACCTTGCAGCTGTCAGCTGCAAAGTTTGGAATAGGTTCTGCAATCCGATTCTCCATAAAGCAGATACCTAATGTGGTTAAATTTGGGAATAAAAGGATTCTTTCTGGAGATCTTCAAACATAGCTGTGTACATGTTAGGGAATTTGAGATGATTTTATAAATTGTTCGACTATATACCTAAAACTAAGTAGCCAGAGACCTACCTAAGATTGTATTCCCTTAAAATCCATATATCCAGGTCTCCTCACGTTTCAAATTATTTTCAGAATGAGGTTTAGACCCACTATGAGGCATAACTGTTCACAATTTTGTTTGGCGTTGTTCTTAAAGAATGAAGGAAGCTGTGTGTTGCTGACTCAGCAAGTAGGTAGCTCTGGCTGAATTAACAGACCATTGTGGTTGGATTTCTTTAATCTCACACTGAATTAATTTAAATATCAGATATATTAATAACCCAGACCTTTCTGCAGAATGTTGCATATGAAAAGTAATGCACCAATTGCTTCATGGCATTACACCTGTATCTTTACCAGCTGTGCCCTTTTGTGGGAGCTAGAAGAGTCTGAATTTTTTATGAGGAGTGTAATTCTTTGTGTACCGTCTTTTTTTTTCTTCTTTCTTTTTCCTCTTTGCTAATTGGTAGCAGATAATTCTCAGTCATTTGGGCCTACAGATTACTTATCCATAGCTAATGATTTTATAAGCATTTAAAATTCAGTTGTCAAACTCAGTGCTCAGTTACTGAAACTGTGTGGTATTGTTTCTGGTCTCTATATTCATATAGCAGGCAAAAGAGCAATGTCTCAAAAATAAATAAAAAATAGTAATCAAAAAAAAGTTTTTCTTAGAAGGAATGCGAATACCAAATGGAAGAAATTCAGAGAAGAATGGTAGAATGGCACAGCCTTGCCATAATTCTGGATACCCCTTTTTCATAAGAAAATAGAATTAAATACGCTGTGTGCACAAACCTATGTAGGTAGGTGGGTCATTTTTTATGGTGTTACAGAGAGAAGAAGACTTAGAACATATTTTTAAGCCCTTTCACAATAATTTCCTTCATTAAATACAAGCTTACTCTTTTGATTGCTACAATAGTTTACTTCTTCCATACACATATGGTCTTAGGCTATCCCCTTTCCTGTCTTTCTGCCACACTCTCTCTCCTGTTCTCCATTGTGAGATCCTTGAAATCCCTTTCTATACCCTATGAAGGATGTGGTACAGGTAAATATAACATAGCAACAGATCCAGCTTACTGTTGAAATCCTTGAGGATTGATGTGAGAGAAAGTAAATTGTAGGAGGAAACCTTAGGAAATGGCTGGTGGAAACAGTGCTCATCTGGCATTCCCTAAAATCACAGAATATTTTGAGTTGGAAGGGACCCTCAAGGATTATTGAGTCCAAATCTTAAGTCCATACACAGATCAAACCAAAAACCTTGGGTTTATTAGCACCATGCTCTAACTAATTGAGCTAATCTCAGGGTCATGAAACCAAAACTTAAAAGAACTGTCCAGTTTGGGTAGGCACTATGAATACTCAACTGTCTCAAGTTCATACTTCCATTTTATGGCATTGCAGCACTTTACCTCTCCAGAAAACATCCAAGGCAATAAGGTGGGAGGAAAGCACAGGTCAGGGCAGGACAGAAAATGGACTGGAATGGAAGGAAAGGGAAGGGAAAGGAATGGAAGGAAATAATTGTTCTATGGAATATTGCAGTGAGTGAAACGACAGCAGAAGATGAATTTCCTTCAAATAATACAGATTTAAATGCTGGTAAAATACTGGGTACTGGCTTTTTTAAATAATCAAGAAAATTCCCATTAACTTTGATATATCTAAGATTTACCAAAAACAATTCCCAGTTTTGGTAACAATAAAATTTTGAGCTCCTCAAAGAGGCACACATTTTAGTTGATTCTTTCTACAATACCAAGATGGAAACTGACTAAGAAATATGAAAAAAACGCTGTTTAGTGTACCAGATTTCTGACTCATCTGTTAAATCAGCTATTCTAAATATTAACCTTGGAGTGCAGAGTTTCTCCCTATCAGATCCAAGGCTTAATATGTCTTTACCTGAGAAATTAAGAATGTATGTTTATTTATGATATCTACAGTAAGCAAAACTTAAGTACTGTACTATGCATTCCTTTTATGGAACTTTCATGTACTGATTTAAAGTACCGATCTCATATTAATTTCACTTGCAGATAAAGGCAAAAGGTCATTTCAAAGCTATTGGGGGACTCAGAGTTGTATGAAGAAAATTTCCTTTAAATTTGGGTTATGTGTAAAGAGATAGAAAACACATAAGAAGACACATTCTTAAAACTCAGATCACTAATAAATATTGTTATAGGTATATATTTAGACAAGAAAATAAACAGTTATAATTCCCGTACAGTACTTACCCATTTTAACATTATCACATGGTTGTACAAACAGGATTATAACAAGTAAAAGAAAGCATTTTATTTAATGAATAAATAATCAAAAAGCATTGGTGAGGATAGTCTTAATAATATGCTGCTTCATACAGTTTAAAGTACATCAAACAACAAAATCCATAGTCCCAAAATTCCATTAAATAATACTGAGTAATTAGGTGACTGATAATATTTATGTATATATATATAATATATATAATATATGTGTGTATATAATCATATCATTATGAGTAATTAAGGTATCTATTTACATGCCATGCAATATTAGAATGTGTTGCAATACCTAGGCACAACAGGCGGATTTAAGAATGGCTGTGGTAAAAAAAAAAAGAACAAATAACTTATTTTTGAAAATGAGGGATATTACTTTCTTTAAGTCCTTTCTCTTCATAATATACAATGAGAATTTGAGATCCCTTCTGATAGCTAAAGACATCCTTATGTTTGCTATTGTACAATTAGGTAGCTGTATAAGCTTAAAGCTGCAATTAGAACCATGAGATGCTGCAGTTAAGAAGGCATTCTTGCTTCAAAACTTAGCATATGACATGCTTGTCTGTGATATTCTTCTCATTGCAGACCCAGTTATGTGAAATATTAAGCTTCTCCTACAAGAGGATGTTTACTTCTGTGTTCTAAAGAAGTTAAGTGCACTCAGTGTCTCCAGAGCTGCAGAGTATTTGCAGGATGAGGATACATGTTAGCACATAAATTCTATTACTGCCCAGTAAAGTAATGTGTCTGTATCAATTATTTTTTTTTAAAAAAAAAAGCTTGCAATTCTTCATTTATTGGCATGTATTTCAGTTTATAAGAAAACTACACTGTGTTTTAAAAACCTGAAAATTGCAAATTTGCTTGTTCTCAAGCATTTGCTAGTCCACTGCATACTAAAGGACTTGTTATTTCTGTTACTAATTATTGAACAGGTCCTGATATTTTACTTTGTAAGAAGCTTTGTAAGACGTTCAATAAAGCCTGAAGGATCAGAATCTGGTCCTCTATTGTTTGATCTTAATTTCAGCTCAACTGGTTGAAAATAAAGTATAGAATGGTGTCTCACAAAAAAAGCATTTTATAATATAAGGAACTGTGTTAAATAAGGTATTATATTTCAGAGAAGCCAAATTGAAAAAAAAAATCAATCCACTCAAATAATGTGCAAAAAGGATATCTCATAATTTTACAAGGAAGCATCTACCAATCAGAGGGTTTTTTTGGAAAAAGAGGAAAAGTGAGAGGTGGTTTTAGATTATGGGCTAATTATATTCGATGGATACATCCACTAAGGTGGTGAGCAGTGCAAGTTAATAAAACTAATGTTAATTGAGTTAGAGCTCAACTGTCCATGATATACTGAGCTGAATCACACCTCTGGGTGATGTTGTATCATGTTTTCTGTATATTAAAATGCCTTTCTGTGTTCTAGAACTGGTTTCCATTTTTAAGTTTTTCAGCACAGCAGCAATGATTACAAGCATATAAATTAATTAAAGTCAAGACTTTGGAACACAGTTCCACAGAAAAAGTATATTAAACAAGAAAGAATTGATCTATAAGTACTTGGTTGCTTTCACAGTCTGAATTGGCTCATGTGAGCACACATGCTAGAGAATTCTCACTGCTTGTTTTCTCATTCTAATGGAAGGATACATGCCATAAGCAAGTTTATAATCTGAAACAGGTAAATAGTTTGTGGTCATGGGAAATCAAAATTTGTACTTCTGTCTGAATTGGATATGACACTACTGTTGTGCTCTCATGCTAGTAGGAATACTTTTGCAACATATTTTGAGGTATCAGATGCTACCCCTGTGTCTTCTGGCATGTCATGAGTTCTGTGGCCTGTGGATCCCCTGACATTGCCTATTACCATGTTCAATGATTCTCACTGTGTCTTCTGTTTCATTAAAGCAACTAGTGCCTCCCTTTGCTCAAAACATCCTAAAATTAAACTTCTGATCAATGTTATGATCTCCTTTTCCTTATTTCTTTTTCTCAAATCAGCTCCAGTCTTTATCACTCCTGCTCTTTACTCTCACATCAATATACATCTCCTGTTTTTATGCAATTTATGCATCCAAAGCTTTCTAAGTTTCTCCCTTAGTTTAGTCTACTCCATGCTAAAGTCCTTAAGATTCCTTCTGATCATGATTCCTAAGAATAACTTGCTAAAAGTTAATCACATTAAGTAGGTAATATGATAATTTTCTTCATATCTATTTGTTAAAATTGATGTATATTTCTGCTCCATATATTTCTTTGTCAGCCTTCCCACAGTCTTTCATAGAGTTCTAGGTGAAGTCCAACTACTGGCACTGAGTAAGCAATTTTTTTACCTATTTCTGTGAAGAAATACAGTACATAATCTGTCTTTCATATGACTTCATCATACTGTGGAGTTTAATCACCTCACCATCACACTTTCTCTTCAAGTCACATTGTCTGTAAAGGATCTCAAGAAGGCATTTAGTACATCTGCTCTCTCTGACAAAGAGCAGTTATTCCTGTTAGGTGTTTTTCCTTTCTCTTCAAAATTCCAAAACCATCTCTAGGCAATCTGTTCTAGCACAACATTGCTTAAACCACTAGAAAATGTTTCACAGTTCAAGCCTGAACTTTCTGGGCTTTTTTACGTGGTCCTGACTGCTCTACTTTAGCAAGAATTGGCACAGCATGGGATTAAGTAGGACTAAATAATTACGTCTACACATGCTTTCCATTTTCTGTTTGAACTAGGGGCTTTGGTCAGTGACAGTAAAACTAAAGGACTATGAAAAAATCTTTGGCAAGTCCTTGTAAGTGTGTGTATTATGAAATAAATTATGAAATAAATAAAAAAATGGACACACAGTCTGAAGAAAAAAAAGCTAGAACTGGCATCAGAGAAGCATCTGTATCATGACAGGTTATGGATAATTTTAAGTAATGTTTAGCCCCAAAGATGGAAAACCGAATAGTCACCAATACTTAGCTGTCATCTCATTCTGTGAAGTGGAATTTTTTTTTTTTTTTTAAGCACCTCATCTGAGATATGACAGAATTTCTTTTTCTTTCTTCTTTTTTTTCTCTTTATTTCTGAATTTTTGACAGCCGTGCTAGTACTACCGATTAAGCAAACCAAATGGTCGTGAATGAATGGACACTTACTAAATATATGTTTAGGGCCAAATCCAGATTCTATAGAAACATCTGGAAAACATTAATTCAGCTTAAATGGGATTAAGATATAGTATCTCAGCAGATATATATTTCCTTCCTTCCTTCCTTCTTTCCTTCCCTCCCTCTCTCCCTGCCTCCCTCCTTCCCTCTCTCTTTTTCTCTCTCTCCCTCTTTCTCCTTGCTTTTTCTCCTGTCTTTTTTTTAGTAACTATTTCAAAGCTGAGTAAGGTTTTAAGATTCTAAAATTATACAGAACTTAAGAAAATGAGATGAGAAAATTTCCACCTGCTAATAATTTAAAACCATGGGGTTTTTAGCTCCTCCTGCACAGGTTGATAATAGCACAAAGTACTGAAGGTTGGAACTGAATATGGTTCACCTTCTGTAGCAAGTCACATCTTTTACTTTCTGTCTGTGATAGAAATGTTTTCAAATATAATCTTTTTAAAAAGGCACTCCTAATTTAAACTAGTTGGTGCTATTTAGGTGTTCAAATACTTGTTGTATTTCTGGTTTTAATACAGAACTCAGTGCATCTTGTCTTTAAAACTCAGCATGTTCAAAAATAGCTTACTTTTGTTGATACATCTTTTTCAAGGTTGTTCAGGTTTTTTCTTTTTCTCTTTTTTTTTTTTTTTTAACTGTGCTGCAACAAAAATGGTTATATAACCACACAAATTTTCCTTATGGGAAAGAATTTACTGTATTTTGATATGACTTTATTCTACTCTCAAAAAAAGGACTAAGGTGTGCTGACTTTCCTACATGCTACCCCTATACTTGTACAAAGACTCATGCAAGGATGCTTATTACATGTGCCTACATATGTCTGACAAATCTGGGCTAGATCCTGTCACTTTTGTGGTAAGTAACACTTTATCCGAATCAAATAACTCATTTTGAATAAGTTCCTACTTGCATAGGAATGACAGAACACGGCCCTCAGGATTTATCATTTGTTGCATATTCCAGTCTTATACATATCTATATGAATCAAATGGACCATGACATGCTTAGAAAAATAACTGGAAATTCAGAACGAAGCAAAGAAACAAACCAACCAACAATAACAGAAAGGAAGAGAAATTAATGGGAATAAAGTCCCTAAGGCATCTGCCCAAGAACTAACACAACACAATCAGGAATTCAGAACATTTATTGCAAAAGCTGAATAACTAAATAATGTTGAACTGGCAAAGCAGTAACAAGGATAACTGGTTAGATATTTGTTCTGTCAAAGTCATCAAACACTCCTCACAAACTGACATAAGTACTGCCATAAGCAATGCACCCCTAGCCCATTTTAAGCCTTTTATACTGTGGAGGGAAAAAAAGTAAACTGCTATATACAAAAGAATAAAGAAAGAAAAGAAAAGCTTGTGTTTTCGGTAAGAATAAAATCACCTTCAGATTAGCTACATTTGTTACTTTAAGACTGATGTTTCACTGTGGCATAAGTAACTTTTGATTTTTTTCTGTATGGACATTTTTGTTTTGCATGCTATTTATTTGTGTAAATCATCTTTCATGCCTTAAAAAAAAAAATCTAAAAATGTTTGGATTTGGATTTGCTTTGCGTGCAACTTAGATCTCACTAACATTAGGAGTCACTCTACTGGTTTGACTGAGGTGACGTGATACTGGTACCTGCCAGGCATTGACCAACTATGATAACAAACAGTTAAACAGCAATAATTAGAGATTTAACCCTTTAGTTTCCCCCAACTAGCCTACCAGGAGAATGCTCTGTTACATCATGAAGGCACAACACATTAAATATTCTGTGGCTATGGTCTAAAAACACTTGTGTTACTACAACGTTAACGCAGATGAAGATCAACACAAATGCTGCTGTTTCAGCAATACATACTGTCTTAGGTATAGACACACACCTGCCCAATTGGAAAAACATAATTACTGTATTTTGCTCCTGTAGAATTTCCTCCATGTATTTCAGCTGGGATCAACATCAGCTACCACTCATTAAATGACAGACTACAGCTAATTTGATCTAGGATCCCAAATGAATAGCTTTCCCCCTCACCTGCCACCACACATTTAAATATTCTTTTGTTTTGCAATTTCCCTGTTTTATGAAACATAATGGATATGAAACAAAAAACTGTTAAGTTTTTAAGCCCTTACACAAGTTCTTTCACTTCTTAATATAAAATAAAATAAAATAAAATAAAAATAAAAGAAGAAATTCTACCTGAATGCTGGCATGATTTGCTACTACATAGAAAGAAATTTTTCTTTTTCCCTTTCTGCAACCAACCTTTCTTCCCACCCCATCACTTTTAACACAAGTGGTTTGAGTTCCTTGGAACATTGTGTGTCAGACAGACTACTAACACAGAAACACCATCACTGAAAATAAAAGCAAAACAAGAGGAAGCCAATGAAAGAAATTAAAATCAACTGTGAAACACAGAAATATGCTACAGTATCTTTTCAAGTGAACATTATAAGTACACAAAAGTTGTAAGTAATAATTGTTTCTATTTACAAGTATTTGAACACTGATTGACTTATAAGTGTCCACTAACATTGTTAATAGCACAATAGGTTTAATGTTTAGCTTACATTGTTTGCAATATGATCTCAAGTATAAAGGTCCCAGCATAGATCAATGACAACAAAAGTACAGTTTTCTAACTGGATATGCTTTTCAATCTTTGCAATCCACTGAACTTTCATGCTCTCTCACTCTCCAAATGCATCTTCTGTTGTTCATAGCAGCAGTCCAGGGTCAAAACAAAAAAAAACAAAAAAAAGAATATTTGCAAACTGGAGAGATCTCTGCAGATTTTAATCATGTCTATTTAACAAAACCACACAACTAGTAGAAACACTCTTTCATGTTGCAGGACATCACACCTTCCACAACGCTAACATAAAGATATGCATATCTCTGCTAGGTGAAGCATAGTTCTAGAGGTCTATCCAGTACATAAAGCTCTGACACACACATAGTATTAGCAAGTCTAAGTAGGCTAAAGTCATGGGTCCAAAGTAATAATTTCTTATAGCTGGTGTTCCTTTGGACTCTCCACAGCTCCTGAGGCCTGTTTATAAGACTTCAAGTTGGCCAGAGGAATGTCAGTCATGTGGTTGCCAGTGTTGAAATGGCCCTCACTGGAACCATACTGCTTTCGGTCACTGAACTGATTTCTGTTGCTATCTTCTTTCCAGGTCCTGGTCAATGTGTGTCCATTAACTAGTTTGTCCTTCTTAACCCATTCTTTCTGAGGTCCAAAGGTGGAGAGAGGAGACTTTGGCTGTTGGTATGGGCCCAAGCTAGGAGGCATCCAACAGTTGTCTGAGTGACCCAAAACCAGGCATTCTTGAGTACACATCTCTGTAGCTTCAGCTAATCCTCGCGGCCCAAGAGGCCCATCTGTAAATGAAAAACAAAGAGAAAGAGGGAGAAAGGAAAAAAAAAAACGACATAATGTTAGATTGTGGTATTTGTCATTAAACTTATACATAGACCTCATGAGAAAATTAACAATGATTCTGCAACAAAATATTGTGCTGGTAAATCCCATACACATTTTCATTCTGTTAGAAAGTAGTTGCTTTGTAGGGCATAAGCTGTATATGCTACATACCTCGTTTCCAGAAGTGGAAATAAAGTTCTGTTATCCCTAAGTTATCGGTCTTAGATCCTACTATGAATAAACTAAGTTTTTTTTCAGTCATACTAAGAAAATAAAGGTAATTAAGTGAAAATGTCAAAGGAAGTGAACATACCCTTGAAGATTCTGAGTAAGAATTAATGCTGCTTGTAAAAGCCTACAGTTTGGATGTATTCTCTTCTGCTTTCAACTCCCTTTACTGCTGCAGAACCTTGGTGAACTAACAGCCTACTGCAAACTGAGAAACATTTATACTATCCAAAAACAGGTTTGCCCAGAGGAATGCAATGTACACAGGATTATTCTAATGTCTACTGTTTTACAAACACAGGTTGGTTCATAGTTCTAGATTTCTATCCTGTGGATACACGCTCAATCTCCACTCCCAACAAGTAAGAGATAAGTTAAACATTGCTGGATTTAATAGGAAATCTTGAAACACTTCAAAACATTGCATGGAAGGAGATCATTAAACACATCTCAGATAGCTGCTTTACAACGACAAAAGTAAAGGGGTAAATGAAAAAAAAAAAGCTTATGTAAATCTTGCACTTGATAAAGAACTGTTCTCATAATTCATTGAAAGATAGTAATATAAGACTACAGGAGACAGAAATTAAGTTTGCTGAAGTACTATGCATATTAAATACCCACATCATCTTTCACACACTTCGGAGGACACACGTGGCCAACTGCAGGCCTCTTTCAATCAAGCAGGTCACCCATGCCTTCAGTAACACTAAATTCCTCTCAGCCTTACTGCATTTTTAGATGGCTTACTTTGCTCATCTGATCGGACTGGATGTATGAGTAGGAAAAAAGCAGAGAAATCACTTTGGATGTCTTCATTAGATATTTCTCAATATCTGAGATACGCTTTGTCATGATTCTTTGCTAACTGTGTTGTAATTTTGACAAAGAATTATGAGATGCCTTTTCTTAACTTCAGAGTAAATCAACTGGATAGTACTGCAGACATCTCAAGAGTTAGGAGACATATTTCCTTGATTAAACAGCCCAGTGACAGGAAGGAAATTATAGATTGATTTTTGAGAAAGAACATTAGGAAGTAGTCATGAATAGCAAAGTTACTAATCAGAAGAAAAATGTCAGTGGTGTATCAGAAAAAAAAGTGTATATAATAATATAATTGAGACTCAAAATGATAAGTGAAGACACACTAACAAAGATTTCTATGTTAAAATGCCAAAGAATATTTTATTCGCTTGTACTCTGTGCATATACAATAAATTACCCTCAGTAACATATCTTTTTCTGAACACTGACATTAACTCAATTAATTTTATGGAAACTCCTATTCATTTCTCATTGCTTTTAAACACAGATATAAAAATATCACCAGGTATATTTCCACATGTTACAATGTAATTGGCTCGTCTTATCTCTGTGCAGCTTCTCTTTTTGCATATCTGGAGAATATACAGTACTCTGTTGATATGACAGAAAATAATAAGCTATAATAAAAGTTGCTACCACATTCCCCATATTAGAAAGTGTCCTATTGCTGAAAACTAGAACATGAAAAATGTATATAATCAATGCTACTTTCCATGTAGAGCAATACAAGATGAAATAATTAAACCAGAACCATTAGAAAACACAACAACTATAAAGTAGGAGCCCAGCAGAGATTTCAGTGAGAACCACGAAATACAATTCTAAAATGAGACCTGACATAATACCCTGGAAGAGACATATTCTTTTTTCTATAAAACTCTTATATGAATCCTCTAGTATGAAATTCTAACTAAACTGAAGCAGGTACTTAGTGAGAAAACAAAGCAAAACAAAACAAAAATAAGTAAAGAAAGTACTCACTGTATATCGTTAACATTTCCAAACGTTAATATATAGGTTAAAAGCCGATTTTCTTTTCTACCTCACAACAGAAGTTTAATTTTGATTAGTTTTATCCCATTTCAGAGAAAAAACATGAGAAGTGTCAGAACTATTTTCAACCTGCCTACTCTCACAGTACACTACTATTTTGCTGACCAAAGAGGAAAGGTTTGGCAGGGATGAAAACTTTCAAAACACAAAGAAAACCTCTCGCCACAGAATGACACATTTCAAGAAATACAGTACCTGCACTCTGTGCTTCCAATCTACAGTGGAATAAAAGGTTAACAGGAGAGCCTTCAGTACAATAGTTCTGAAGGGGATAAGTTACTTTTTCTGTTTAGTTAAATAAATTTCAAGTGATAAGAATATAATTTCCATTTAAAATTTAAATGAGTAATAAGCTGGTTTTACTTAGGAATAAATATGCATGGGGCCCTATAAGATAAATGTCAAACTCTTTGGAAGATTTACTTGGTGTGTTTTGCTTTCTTCAGTAACAGTGCTAGGCAGTTAATGCTGTTAAACTCAGAATGAATTTTAAACATCCTTTGCTTTAGCCATCTTTAAGCTGATAGACTTTCTGAAGAGCACTAGAATATTTAGATATCTGTTACTACTGGGAGCACCAGACAGGAATGAAGTAACAATGTTGAGATGATCGCCTGTTCAGGAACTGCTCTTTGGTTTTTTGAGTTTAAAAAATACCACTGCTCTGTTGCAGGCAAATTACAATTTTTGTATCAATGTCAGTCACACCAAGTGACAGTTGTAGAGAGTAAGTACCTCTCCTTTTAGGGGAGAACTGGGAATCCCAGGGGACACTTGTTTTCCCAGTGCAGGACACTTCTCTTAGCTGTATAATTGTTCAAATAGCTGTGAGGTATAAGTCTGCACACACCTCTACACATGCCTACATATAAATCTATGAACAAAATATATGTAGAGAATTGAGAAAAGGTTCAGACTCTACTCAAATGAGTATGTATATTTTCCAGTACTCTGTCTCATGCTTACAAATCTTTAAAATAGAGGAGATATTTACTTGCCTTTCTAAAATATTGTGAGTTTTAAATTTACAAAATGCCTTGCAAGACTTCATCTAATATATAAGTAACAATTATTATTTTAATCGCCTTTGGTTTGAGCCATCACAAGAGAAAAAGCAATTCACAGAATAATTTTTTTTTTAGAAATACAGACTGATAGAATAATCTATTTTACTGTTGAGCTACTACAAGGAATGATCATGCTTACTGATTCAGGAAAAAGGCAGCTTCATTCATAATATGTGTGGCGCCTGTCACAACTGTTTCCAGTTAAGGCCCTTAGATACAAGTATAATTTTTCATTAAATGTTATTGCTAATAATGGTGATGATCATGATTTAGGGGATTCTACAAATGTCCTACTGTGAGACTCAGGAAAAAGACAAAAAGATAAAAAAAGGGATCTCACCTACAAAGAAAAAAAAAAGTCTTTGAACCATTAGGGTTTTTTCAGATTCTATTTTGTTCTATTACGTTCTCAATCATAGAAAGTTTATTCTTTTCTAAGAATCTTTATTATTCCAGTTGCTATTTAGTAGTGTAAAGTGAAATGATCATGAGCAATATGATGGGAGAGAGATCTTCTGGGGATAGCTTGAACTGAGTAGTTGGCTGCTATGTATTGAGAAAACATAATGTTGCTTTAATGGTAATTATCTTTCTCCTCCACTACTACTGAACAATAGTTTTCACCCAATTTTCTAAAGTTATTTCATTACCACGTACAGTGACACCACTTAAAAACCTGTTCCTGCTGTTTTAATTTTATAATTGCATTAATTTGTTTCCTTTCTCTTCACAAAAAATTCTGTATCAAGCTTTTCCATACTGAAGTACTTTATTGATATGTGGGGGATTTTTTTGCAAAGTATTTGTTCTCTGAACAATCCATAATCTGTGAGGCTGGTTATCAGTCTTGGCTGCTTGAATATATAATGACACAAGTGCAGATAAAACTGTACAAGCCATCTGTCTCTGGAGTTAAATGTTTTGAAAGCAAACACAAAAGTGCATAACAAACACTCTCTTAAATTGTCTTTGTAAATATTTATATCAGATCTTACCCCAAAATGCTTGTTATTTTATTCTGCTAATAGCTGTCAAGCAGATGCATGACTCGCCTACTCAAAAGCAGACAGGTATAAGAAGGAAAATAATGTATGCTTCAAGAACTGGTCGTACCCTAATGCTGGAGTTTCTGTGTGGTCTTTTATCTCTTTTTATTATACCCAGAAGCTAAACAGCTATTTCATTGATTAACTTACTTCTGCAATTAGCAACTAGCTTCTGGTGTGATGACCAGCTGCTTTTCAACCTGCTTCTTTAAAACTCTCTTGCTTAAAGCCAGAAAATTCATTCTTCAATTCCGAAAGATTCAAGGCCATAACATAAGTTCCAGTCAGTGAGATTTTTTGGTCTCAAAGAAAATGAATAGGTACTCTTTTCCTGAGGGCACTAATATTAAGTATAATGGATTTGAACACGGCCACAGTTGTGTTTCAGACTAGGATATTTATTTAACTTTACATATTGCATCATACAAGAAAAACAAATAGCAGCAACATTTTCAGTTCTATTTAACCTCAAATACAGGACTTTTTTTAAGCTTTCATGGGCTACTTTAGTAAATTACCTTTTCTGAGACCACGTGTTTTTACAGCCTTCTGCACATATATTGGAACTGAAATGACATTATTCCATTTCATAGAGGTTTTCCAACTACTCTATATATTAAATATAAAAATTCAAAACCAGTTTATAATGGAAAAGATTCCTTTGACATTTTTTACTCTGAAATATCAGCCAAATAAGTAAGAAAGACTCTTCTTTATTTCTAGTCTCTTAAAACAAATAATCCAAGACTACAAACCCACAGACATGCTGTGCTAGATGTGTTTCCTTGGTATTATTAATTAGCAGCAAGATTCAATGACTACTAAAATATATATTTTTAATGACTTGGTCATTCCACTTGGCACAGTCAGTGCTGATAAATTCACATTCTCTCCTCAAATCACTTTGTTCCTAGGTCCCTGGATTCATGCCACTGCAACTGCCAGTTTTGGTAGACTTACAGTAACATCTTGTCACCTGCTGCTTCCCTCTCTCCTTCCTGGAGCTCCATCCTCTGTACTCAGGTACAGATCAAGAAACCCCTGCTACTTTCTGTTCCCTGTCTTGGCCCAAACTTCCCTTTCATCACAGTTGAAATAAATAATGCTATAAGGTTAGCTTATATCTGCATTACTTAACAGAGACAAGCTGCCAGAATCCTTAATTAGTACAATAACAGGAGTGATAGGAAGCAGGGGAGGTAGGAGTGTGTGGGACAGCCCAGAATACAGAAAAGAAGGAATAAAAGTATTTTCTGAAAAGATCTGGAAAACCTGGTAGAATAAGGTTTTCTACACAATTCTGTGAAGTACTGAAGTGATTCAGATGGGTTCCACAGATATGTAGGTGTCTTAAGATCCAAACTGTAATTTCAAAAACTATGCAGGACTTCTTTGAGTACATGGGTAGCTAAATTTTGAAGGCAACATTATTCAAGTACTGGAAATTCTGTTTCTACACAGTCTTCTGATTACTGCAGTTGCATCATGACTATATTTCTTCAGAGTTAAGAAAGGAAAGAAAAAGATAAGAAACTATTCTCTATTTCTTGTCTCGAGTTCCTTTCACCTGTAGCTGCTTCATTACAAAGATACAACAAAAGGACATGTTACTTAGTTTGTTATATTTTATTTCTTTTTTTTTCTGATATCATTCCTAGAAATTCAATACCATTATGATTTACAAGGTATATATTTAATCAGTAATGGCTCTGCTGTCAATATGTTATTTTTATCTGACTTAACTTTCTGTGCCTATTTCCAATCACTTTTTCTTCATTTACATACTTGTATAAAAACCACTGTGCATTTCCATGGGTGAATGGTCAGGTAGTAGACATGTTCTATATAGTCTACTCTTTGAAGCACTGATAGTCTAAATAAAATTTTAGTTCCTTCCATTTTCCAAGACAAGAGACTTTCCAAGAAAGGGAATTGATTTTATAATGCTTTTGAAAATAAAGTCTTTGATTTCCTATCTGCAAATGCTTTATCTATTGTCCAACCAGATGCAAAGTAGGTACCACAAGACTAAGTTTACCTCTTGCTATGCCTAAGCAAATACACTTAGAGCATACAAGGAATTTCAGCAGAGTTTAGTTGGGTTACAAGAATTGCTAATAATCCCATGAAGTCTTCCAAAATAGTGTGTTCGGTAAAGGAAAGGTCAGTCTATAGGCAGTCCACTATAACATTTCTGCCTCTGCCATCTCAACACACTCTTGAAATTAGTTCAGGTCTATGTTATTACATTTCAGGTTTAGTTATGGGGTTTGTGTGACAGAAATTATGTAATACTGAATTTATTTGGGACTCAACTCTTAGCAACATCTCAGAGTAAGAAATATGTTTTTAAGTCCTAATTGCAGTTTCTCTTTGTGCTTGAGAAGTCACAGAGATTTAACCAACTTCTAGCCTTCAGTTGTCCACAGAAGATGGACAGCTCATCTCATAATCTTGACTGAATACAACTCACGTGTCTGCTGAGCTTGTGAGATACTAGGGGTCAAGTTTACTTAGTGCTTTCTAGTCTTTCTAAATAGATAGACATATTGACATACATTAAGCCTGTGACCATTCTGAAGGTAAGTTGCAACACTGAAATCACAAGAGCATGGTCCTTGCAACACAGGTGTAGGAAGATTCCATAGGAGATTTTTACAAAGCACCATGATCTGGAGCGGTACTGAGTTCCCACTGAACAGCTCAAACCTGAATGATTCAGTGCTTTTCACTGGTTCTAAAAATCCAGTTTTGTTATCATGGATTGCATATTGCCTCTGTTCAGATCTTTATGTCACTCCTTATTTTTGTTTTTATAATTTAACTGGCTGAAACTTTATACTTTGTAGTTAAAAAAGTAGGTTTGCTAGATAATCTAATGGATCTTTCTGGTTTTAAAAATCTACATAGCAGCAAGTATGAATATAAAACTGTATTTTGTATAAACTTTCATGACATATATATATGTCATACATGTATATGAAAAACATAGCCAATTGTGGTGTATCCTTTAGAAATACAGAAGATACAAAATAATATCTGGGATTGCTATTCTGACTTAATGTATTCTGTCATTAAAACAAACAAACAAACAAACCCCCACAAAAGGTTGTAATTTGTATTCTTAGCTGAAGTGTCACATTGTGGATGCAGACAGTCACCTTGCAGGAAGAGCAGGAGAAAAGAAATTCAAACAGGATTTGGCAAAAAAAACATTTGTTAACAAATAAATAAAGATTAAATGCTTTACACATCTCTCATACAGATTTCATTCTCTGGGCACAAATGAAAAGTCAACATTTGCAAATGGAGATAGTCCAAATTCAACAATACATGGGCAGCCAGAACAGCAGATTCTCTCCCTGAGAGGATATTGTTATTTAGACAGACTTTATGGCACACAAAGAGCAGACAGCATATCTTTATAAATTTGCACCCATCTTCAGCATGGCAGGGAACTCACCCATCTTCATGTCCACTCAAAATACTCCTATGAAGAATGCTATCTCATCTAATCTTATTTCCTCAAAATTGGCATTTTTTTCCTGCCATACATTTAATTTTAGCAGGACAATCTAACATATAAAAACTCCTCAGAGTATTTAAATGAAACTTCTAAATTTGATTGGATCACTCAATGAGACCAAAGCACAACCATTGTTCAAATATTTGGAATAATATTATTTTCAGCATTAATCTTTTTTCATTACGGAGCTCTTCACTTTGCTGCCTAAAAAAAAGTCTTTGTTCCCAAAAGGTGATGATGGATGGTGATAATAAAATATTCATAAAGCATCCCATGGTCACAATCATTTACTATCTTTTTTCTCTCACACCTAAATATTTATGATGTTTGATCAAAATATTTTGTTGAATTGATTTACAGGCAACATGCTGAGACAGCACCACTTTTGACATGGTCACATTTTCTGATCATTAATATGCCCCAAACACAAACCTACTGTCAGTCAAAAACAACTTGCATCTCAATTTGGAAGACTCAGTCAGTTGTTTATCATAAAATCAAATTTTGGTTAGTAATTTCTACAAACTGTGTTTGAGAAAAGGTAGGATTCAATGTGAAAAAAGATATTATTCAAAAATGAGAAAAGCTGGCAGAATGCTGTGAAACTGAGCTGAACAATATTTATTTCTACACCGCACAGTGTTGTAAAATTTTTATGCAGCTGTTATATGCCTGACCATTAACTCATGTACAGCAGAAAAATCCCCAAAACATTCAAGTTGAATTTCACTTGATTTTTATGATTTTCAAAAGAAGTCTAAATGAAGGAGTTGGTTTTCCTGATCATTTTCCATCTTACAGCAAAAGCCTGATCTTCTGACTTGTGATAAATACTTGTGATAAATCTTAGGCCTCGAGTGCATGTGATAAATACCTTGTGATATTATCAAACTAAGGATATTGGCTTTATTAAGCAATTACTGAAAAAAAGCACAATTCATCAATGTATACATATAGGATGAACTGTGCCATCTATACAATTATATATATATGATATGTTTTATTTGTATATATATTACACATTTATTTTTACTTTTATACATATTATATATATATTATATTTATCCATCTAATTATTTTTTTGTCATTCAATAACAGAATGGAAATAATAGAGTGGTGAACATTGAATTGAATATAATGACTCACAGAATGAGTAACTTAATTGCTTTGGTCAAGTTGGGTATGGAGTCATCCTAACCTCCTTTTATTATCATTGGAGAGAAGCATTTGCACTGTTAGCTCTCTGAAAACCTAACTCACTTTCTGGAGGTGTGAGTTTTTGTGCATTGATAAATAGGGAATCCATGTATGGCAATTAGATCCAGCTTTATGTATTTAAAATGGATGTGATGAGTCTAAATCTTTGCTGCCATAGCAGAAGATAGACTAATTCACTCTGATCTCTTGAACTGAGTTTTTCCACCATAAGCAAAATGACTTCAGCAGCCAGTGAAAATAACAGCAGACAACTATCCAATACCCAAATGGTAGTGCATCTCACGTATACTCAGGAAAGGTGACTCTGGGAAGCCTGGAAGAGGATTACTAGCGGGAGCCTGCTATAGGCAAGTTTTCTTTCAGAAAATTAATACTTCTAAATTATTCTAGTCCTCCATACTCTGAAATAGGTGGAACACCCTGAAAAACTACAAATTATAAGACAGAGAAGACTGTAATTGTTTAGGTTTGCTGAAGTCTTGAAAGTAGGACAGATCATACAATTAAAAGTCTGGAAAACATAGAACTGAGAAAAAGGGAAAATTGTTATATTTATGGGCTAGATTTAGGACTGTGTAAGGTACTTATTTACTGTACCATAAATCTCTGTGAACTTTAAAATAGGGGAAAAGATTATATTCAAACAGATGCATACGGTTTTACTTATTGTATTTCCTCTCCAGGATACATAGGGTTTATTAAAACCAAACCATCTATTAAAATTTAGTAGTGTTGTTAGTTTCTGTCAATCTTCTTTGATGGGTCATTCAGTAATCTCCCCAAATACTTCCAGTTCTTTTGTAATCCCCAAATATTGCCAATTTTCAGGTAATCTTGAAATATCATTATTAATAATATTTAACCATTAGTTTAATATATATTTGATAACTTAAGAACAAGGGTTTCTTTATTCTATTGCAATTTTTTTTACATGAAATATTGTATTCTAATTATATGTAACTTTTTCTTTAAAAGGACCCCACATGATTTAAAGTTGCCTAAAACTTTTCTTTCAAACAAGGTTTAGAAATAGCAGCAGGCTAAGTATCCAACAGAAAATGATGAAAAAGTCTAGAGAACTACAGTCTCCAAAACATAATCTTACTGCTTTTATTATCCACCACAGAAATATGTAAAAAGAAAACCAGGATAGTATCACACCCGGAGTTATTCTCTTTAATCACAAACAGTAGCTTTCTCCATCAAAAAAAAGTTTATATGGAAAAGGTTACTTTACCATAGGTGTACAACTTCACTGTCCTACTACCTTTCCAAACTTCCAGGAATTTGGTCGCAGATTTCAGTATATCTTTTCATTACTGTAAGTTTTACTTTTTCCTCAAATCAAACAAATCTCAGTTTTATGAGGCACTCCTGACTGGAGTTGTCAGTTTGTTTCTCTCCAGAAGTAATGAGTCTGGGCTTTAATCTTGGGAAAATGTGGTTCCAAGCCACTAACTTTGGGACCATTAGCAAATTTATAACAGAAGGCTGCCACCAAAAATGGTTAGTGTAGCTTCCTTTCAAATTCTATCACTTAGTTAATATTTGTAAACATTCAGTCTTATTTCCTAAGTATTTTTTTCCTTAGCACTAGATTAATGTCTGTAGAACAGAAAGTGTCAAACTAAATATTTTTCCCATTACTTTTGAATTAAAAAAAAAAAAAAAAAAAAGGAAAAAGAAACTGCCTCCTTCAAGGAATAAATGGGGGGGAGGGAAAGACAATATCAACAGCAGCTTATCTAAGAGCAATATGAAAATGCAGATATATATACTATGGTGTTAAAAATACAATGTTAATTAGAAAAGATAATTAAGATTATTTGTGTATAAAATTATGAAATTCATTCTGTAATTAGGTTAATTACAGCTATCTGAACAAACATTAAATTTAAGTTGAAATGCATCTTTTTAATGACTAATATGTGTTTCTTGTCAATTCTGTGTTTTTCTATTTTCCTTCAGTGCAAATAAGACCAAAATCAAATTTAGGTTAAACTGAATTTGTTGCGAATTTGTTGCAAATTTGTAGCATATGCCTTATATATATGTGCTATTATGTAAATAAGCAGTTTAGCTGACTTGAGAAGACCTTTTGAAGCACATTTCTCTTAGCTGAATTTGGTCCTAATTCTGGGTACTCATTCTCCTAATTCAAGCTGCAAGACTGAATAACTGAAGTCAGTGACAGAAGAAAGTGCTTAAATTAGGTACCTAGTAAGCTTGATTATATTGTTGATTTTGTCTTCCTTTCTACAAAAAAATGAATCCTTGATAAATATCACAGGACACAGATGTCAGAGATGTCCTTAAACTAATCCACAGACAAAAGAACCATTTCCTAATTTTGCTTGTATAATGACATCTCATTTAGTTAATTTTGTAAAATTTAGTTCAGTGCCAGTTGAGTTGTCAGAACTGTAGACATATTACACACAGAATACTAGAAAGTGCTCTCATTCATTATATCTGAGCTACACAAATGGTACGGTTTCTTCTTTTTCTTTAAAAACTATGTTCATTTACATAATTTTTCAGAAGAGATATCCATAAGTCTCTTAATGAGTTTATATAGTTTACAGTAAAACTCCCATTAAACAAATGTCCCTGAGTCAAAACACATTTTATTAAACCATGCTTGAAAGTTAATCTGTGCTGTACATAGTCATTACATTCAATGTACTGAAAATTAATACAGAAGAAACGTCTGTATGCACCAAATAATTTTGGTTAGCCACAAAATCCTCTTCTAATGCTTGGCAAGAGCTTTAGCTTCCAGGCTTTCAAATCTTACCTGGAAGACTGCAAAAAAATATCTTTGTGATTATAAAGAGGAAATCAAATAACATTTAACATGAATAGTGAGTTGACATTTAATGGAGGCTGAAAACTTTCTTGTGTCTTTTTTCTATTTAATGAAAAATCTCAGCAAACCAAGCCTTCCAAAGTATTATCAAATATCTTTTATTTTTAAATAGATTTAAATAGATTAATTGAGATGCTCAAAGAAGAATTGTTGCTATGAGCACAGATCATGAAGATTTACACATGCAACAGCCTCTTTACATTCTGCTTTATGACTGCACACAGTCTGCTTTCTCAAATAGTAAAAAAAATCATTGGAAGGTTGGGAAATTTCGTTCATGTGTAAAACAATTTTTGGGAAGGATTATACCGAGCAAAACTGTTGTTTTGCTTTCCTTAAACCATTGGTTTAATAATAGTAAAAGATAAAATTTAAGACTTGCTTACGTTCTTAGAATTAATTTTATTGTTACAAAATGTGTCTAGAAGCTTCTATTGCTCGCCCAGGCACATAAGAATCTGACAATTCCTATAACATCACAGTTGTGAATACTTGGCAGTACAATGGACCTCTTTTTTTCTGGGTTCCTGAAGAGAGGAACCTGAAGGTAAATTTGTTTTATTTTCCGTATGGTAATAATAAAGAAAAAATAATAAAAAATACACGCTTAATATAATTTTGGACTCAACAAGGTATGTTATAGGCTCATCAGTTTCAAGCTTCTGAAAATAATGGACAGTACAAACAGATTTGTGTTTACTGAACTTGTAGAAACTCATGAAGCAGATAAACAACCTGAAAGAAATAATATATTTCTCTTCTTGTATTTAAAAAAAAAAAAAAAAAGATAATTTACCAAAATATGAAAAGTAGATGAAGAATTCCAGTTGTTGGATTCAGCTCACTTAGCATTTCCATTCACCTCCCTGACAGGAACGGAGGTCCAGATGTTAATTACCATTTATAGAATGTCTTGTCAAAACACCTAAGAATTATTGTTCTGTTAATGACTTTGTCCTGCACTTGGGTTCAATGACTGATTTGAGACAAAGAATACCGAAAAGGATCACCGACATTTGGTTAGGACACCCTGTCTTTCCCTGCAAACACTATCAAGTAATGCATGGCGTTGTGCCAACAATTTAGCTTTAGAAAAGGAACTATTATAAAACTGTAGTCATGAGGGAATTAACAGTTACTTTTAAGAAGATTATTACTCCTATATCAAGTGAGTTAATTTATTAATGCCAACTTCAGAGGCAGCAAGTAAGTTAAAAACAATGCCAAATGCTTAAAAGCGCAATAACCTGAGATGCCAGAATACTTTACTGATAGACAAATGGATGCATTTCAGGTGAATTTATTTGGTGGTATAACAGAAGCAAGCAGCTATTTCTCCACACGTTCATTGGTCACATACCCCTTCTTCTTTGAAATAAGTTGGAGTTTTGCTACCATCTTCATTGTGTGTAAAACTTGGTCTTTTGTCTCTATAGAACACCAAAGGAATTTTACAGGTAAGCCTGATTTAGGAAGGCATGCACTAAAGGAAACAGACCAATTCCCTTGTGACCTACAAGTCATTCCTTTAGTATTTAGCTTCCCTACATACCACATCAATTCCTCTTTTACAAGTTCAGGACACAGTTCTACTTACTCTCTTTTTTTGACATGTTTTCAACTTGGTTCTCATCAGTATTCCTGTTTTATTTTCTCAAAAAAATATTTCCTCCCACCATCTTCTCAGCTGCCCGGATGATAAATCCTTCTCTTACACATTTATATCACTGACGTTAGTTACCAGATTTCACTTAAAATGAGTGATGTGGCTTCTTTTTGTAACTTATTTAGGTATAAAACTTACGGTTACTTAAACACAGAGTCCTAAGTAAGGTAGGATTCATTCCAGCCTAGGATTCAGCTCTAGAGACAGTCATCTGGAAGTATTCAAGAGGTGTCTGGATGCGACATTTGGGGATATGGCTTAGGGGTGATTATGGTGATGCTGGGTTGATGGTTGGACTAGATGATCTTGAAGGTCTCTTTCAACCTTGATGATTCTGCAGTTCTGTGATCTAAGGTGATTATGCACAGAGAAGATTTTTCGTATATTTACAGCTTAAAAGCTCGAGTTGATGAAGAGCTACAGGGAAGAAAAGTATAGGACTGAGATTCAGATTCAAATTTTAGATGTCTGCAATGTATATACCTACATGGTAACCATAGATACATGTATTTTCTAATTTCTCTTTTGGATTAACAGACATCCTGTCAAACCTGTCAACTGACCTAGTCAATAAAATATAATAATTCACCAAACCAAATATACAGAAGTGAATTTGAACAGCTCTTTAGATTATACTAACTGCTGCAAAAAACCACTGATTTTTTCACTTGCAAAATTAAGCCCATTAAAGTAATTTGTTTTTCCCAAGCTCGGCTACTTGTGAGTGGATCCCATCTGGACAGAACAGAGCCCCTGCACTTGTAAGACTTTTAGATAGTCTCAAAGTATATACTGAAGAGTTTCAGGACAATTTCTCTAGAGAAAGTTTTTTGTTTTTTTTTTTTTTTTTTTTTTGCATTCTGACACAAAAAATAGAATGGAATTTCATAGAAGTAGTAGGGACACCATTCACATTTACAGTATTGCATGCCTCTCACCACAGCAGTACAGATTTCTGCAGTAATTAAGGGACCAAAGCTGTAGTGGTAGGACAGTGGGCTGGGCCAGCAAAACTGAAAAAGAAATGATTGAAACTTCCACTAATGCTAATGGCCTTTTTGAGTGCAAGGTGAGATGACAAACCCTTCAAAAAAGTTTGAAAAGATTGATTACATTGTAATTTGTGTTTGGTCCCCCATTCAGGCATGAAGTGCTAGCAGCATTCCTGTTTATAATGGAAAATTTTATTCCCTGCTGTGGGGAGAAAAATAGCACTGAAAGCAGAAAACACCTGGCAGAAACTTTGAATACAAAACTTTTTACTAAGCACTGCATTTTTTTTTCTTTGTTAATTAATCTATTTCACAGTCTCTGGTAATCACTTTGCAGCTTATCAGTAGTCTGACTTTCAAAGGAACTTTATGCTCTGTCAGTTTCTATACTCGTGTTGTCAAAGAACATGGGAATGACATAAACACCTTGGTAATTTGTCCACTGCTGTTTCGCACATCCCTTTCCTGGAAGGCAGTAACATTAAAAACATTCTTTGTTCTAATGGTTATGCATTGACAGTGGGTCTATATTAGTTTTCTAAGTAAACTTTCAGGGTCCTACTATTTTACAGCTAAAAGTGGAGGTAGTAAGATCTCCTTGTTGACAAGGCTGATGACTGAAGCACTTGGTTGCACAAATGCCCACCTCAGCACAGCCTGCAGCAGTCACAGCACCAACTAGAAATATTGCTTAAATTCATGCTAACTCTGTTGTGTATCACCTAAGGTTCCCTGTCCATACTTTGTGTGCTCTTGTCTGGTACCTGCTTTTTACTGGGGAGGCATTTACTACAGAAAAATGGGTACAAGTAATAAGAGGAAAAATCCAAAATCAACACCAACCCATTTTATAAATAAGTGAAGTATGAGACGTGTGCTACCTGACTGGGATGTCATAAATGTACAGCCAAAATTAGAGAGGAGAAAAGTGAGCACAAGATGACACAAATCTATAAGAACTGATCTGAAGGAATTAAACAGAATTAGAAAGGAAAATATAACACCATGACAACTGATAAACAGGAAGATCTGCCACATATATTTTAAGAATGGTAGATAACGTGAGATTATCATGGTAACCTACTTCATATTTTAGAAGCAAAGAAAATTGAGTAAATCTCATCTCTCTGGACTTCGGTAAAGCATGTGCCACATAGTAAATTATTTTAGTTTAGCAAGAAAATAGGCTAATAGAACATGTAGGTTAATTCAATGAGTGAATAGATGGTGCTAAAAGGAAAAGTATGGAGCTGGAGAGAGGTGCCACACAATTCAATATCAGAACTAATCCTGAATTATATTTTTAGTCATGACTTTAATATAAATATAGGCAAAGGGTTGATGCAATGTACTTCTACATAATACTGGAAAGTACTTTTAGTGAAGACCAAGGTATCAAAAGAACTACAGGAAGAAAAAAAAAGGAGTATTTCTTGTCAGAGAAGGCTAGGAGATTTTAGCTTTCTTTATTTAGGAGACTAAAACCAGACAAAAAGGTGAAGATCATTGGGAAACAAACAGAGACATCACATGATTTTGTAAACTAAGAGACAGTGTTGTCATGAGAATAAATCTGATGACATCATGTCTATGATAACAGACTACTGGACCCCTTCCCAACATTTAGATTCTTATATTAGTAAATATTCCACAAGAAAAACAGCAGACTTATTTTTATTGTGCATATTAGTAGAAGTCTATATTCTTATATTTAATTTCTTAATGTCTAACTACAGTCAAGGCAGCTGATGTACAACAGAAGTTTGCACTGTAATAAAGTATTAAGACACTACAGTCACAATGTACTGTTTCTAATATAAGATAGATAAAAGGATTTATAATTCCTTACAGAGAAAATGTGTAGAATTAAGGATATAAACTGTTAGCAAGAAGGTGGGATTTTTCAGTATGAATGCTTTCCAAAAATCTAATCTAGTAAAAGAAGGTACTAGAAGTAGGAATGATCTGATGAAATACTGCCATTTCTAATTGAAGAATACCTTTCAGCTAATCATCTAGATTCTTTAAACAGGCCCTTTTACAATGTGATTCATCTGAACTCTTTTAGGTTTTACTTTACGATGAGATGAATTTTGCCCTGAAAGTGTCTACTTCACCCTGCTGACTACTACTAAATTACGCAAAGTGCCTAGATCAGGTGTATGTGTGGCATCCTTAGCTTCTACAGACAAAGCAACAGAAGACATATTTTTCCAAATATCTACTAAATCAAAGACAATCTGTGTGACCTTAGCTGTGTCATTTAGTTCCTCTATGTCTTTACTGCTTATCTATAAAATGAGGATAATAGAATTTCCATACCTTACTGGGCAATGCAGTGGGTTTACATGGCTCTCTAATACCATTGCAATGGATGTCCTATAAGTACTTAGGCCTCTTCTGGACTGCTAAATGAGGAAGGCAAGAAGAAAAGACAGTAAAACGTGCAAACTAATTTATCTTCAGAGAGACACATTAGACACCTCCCTGAAGCAAAGAACCATTGAAGGATGGGGTTCCTGTAATGCAGGCTATGATTAATCACAACAATAAGAGGGATGTTTTTGAAAGAGGGGATATCCCTCCCTCCTGAATAAGAGAATTCACACGGGATATGTTTTTCTCTTTTGTCACAAGCTATTCTATTTGTCTAACGAATCAAGCAAACAATTGCTGCAACAAAGAGTCCTTTTTATTTATTGCCCACTGATACATGATACATCCTTTTAAATATTCCATATCCTGTTTTAAGACATCTTCCAGGGTAATGTTTGCCAACATTCAAATATTTAGTGAAAAATTCATTGCAACACATTCGTAGTATAGCACTGTGACTCATGACGAGATACAGGCTTGTTTCATATATGCAAAGGCTGATTTTAATCTTGTTTACACCAATATCAATTGACTTCAGCTGAATTACTTCTAATTTACCCTAGAATTGCTGTCAGAATCATCCTTGTATTTCAGCCAGAGCATACAGGAAAGTGCCTTTTTATTGTAAGGATAAATTGGCATTCATCCAAAATTCCCTGGGAGAAAGGGTTTTTTAACCACTTTGATTTAGAGAAACATAGAGACCTTATTTATTTAAAATCAAGGATATGAATATTTTAACAGCAGCAGCAGCCATAAAGAGAAGGCAAGCATTCAACGTTGCTACAAATAAAAAAAAAAAATCTCCTGTTAGGTTGTCTAGAGCTAATGGATGATGATAGAATTTGGAGAGTGCAGAGAAAGAGGTACAAAGAAGTACTTGTCAATGGCAAGAACAACAGCCCTATATTTACAATCCAATGTTTAAAGCCAAAATAGACATTCTTTTCTCTGCTTGATCTCAGGAAAAGTTATCTGCAGCTCACAGGCCTGAATCTGAGGCTTCTTATGTCATTCATAAGTACTGAGATAACTGTGCTAGAGATGACAGACTAGTAACCCCTCTAGCAAGCCAGACCAGTGGGGGGGTGTCATGTTTTCTGTATATGGGCTGAAAGCACTCTTCCTACTCAGAAGTGCTCTCTTTTGTTCTCCCATAGTGCCTGAAATTCATTCTCAAGAGACACGAAAAGTTGAAATTCATCTCATAGAAAAAAAGTTGTCTTCCATTTCCATAGGAATAAAGAATCACAAAATGAATGTAAATCATTTTCTCTTTTTCTTTTACTCTCGTAAAATAACTGCTCACAGACATCATAAACCAAATCCCCAGCTATATCAGCTGTTACAGCAGCACTAGAGGGTGCCACCCCTAGTATCTGTCTCTGTGAGACATAAGAATAAGCCAATACTATTCAGCCACATAAAAAAAACAACAAAATGAGGTCAGATTACTTGTAAATATACATTTCCAACACACATTATTGCCAAACAGACAACTGTCAGGACAAGAAACAAAAAATTATGACTTACTGACCTGTCGTATTTTAATTGAAAAATTGTCTTTCTCTCAAAAGATTTGCACAGCATTTTACTTGCTACAATAAATTGCAATCCTAAATAAAATACAGTAAGTAGAGAAATCTTATAGATTAAAGAGACAGAGAAATTTGGGAGACCAAGCTCAAATATCCAGACATGTCAAACTACATTATTCAAACCATACCTTGGAAGATAAAATCAGAGCTCCTAATCTTAAAAGCCAGTAACATTACCAATTGAAAGGTACTACTTTACTTCAGTTTGACAATTCTCTTATCTAAATGCAAAATTTTCATGAAAGCAAACTTATTCTAAAAACAGTGAAAATAGTAAGCTTTCACAGTTTAATTTTCAGTGAGCAATCTAAGAGAATGTACTAGTAATGGCTTTCATTTACAACTGCAAAGATCATTCAAATCTGAATTGGCAAGATCTTAATAACATACAATTTCTACTTTTAAAATAATGCCTATGCTACTCGCAGATTTACATGGGCTTAAGGAGCCTCTGTTCTACTCCATTAAACCCATAAGCTTTCTTATCGGGTTCCTTTCAGGAACTCTCAGAACATTTTTAAAACCCACTTTCTTGTCCTGAAGTTCCCCTTCTGACCTTCTCTATTGGCCACAAACAAATAATACGAGCAAATAATAAGCAGCAAATACACTCACAGCCCAACACCAGTCAGAAGAGGAACTATGCAGGCACAGTGGTGCCCACATGTAACTTGAACCGTGAGCATGTGGACCTGAGACCAGAACCCTTCACATGATCTCCCTTACAAGGTTCCTCTACTGCAGAATGGTTTGAACAAAGAGAGAACTACAATGACTCTCTCGATGGTGGATTTTCATGTGGTTTCACAGAGCATATTGCTTCTGATTAAGGTCTGCTTAAGTTTTGGAAACCATGTAGAAGATGGACAGATGTTTTGAAGGCTAAACGTCTTCTGTCTCTAAAAGACTTCTGAGCTGTCATCCCAGAGTACAGACACAACTTCCCCTGTAATGTAAGCATTTTACTACTTCAGGTGCTTATTCAAGGAGACAGTGACAAACATTGATGACTTTGCTAACTATTTCCCCTCTCAAGCATCCTATTCTTGGATCACTGAGAAAGCAGTAAGGGGAAAAGTGACTTCTGCCCAGTTCGCACAACAGAGGTATTATTGAATTTAGAAGTGATACAAGCTTTTAGAGACTAGCTTACAGCAGAACAAAGTAAACAGAATATAAGACAAAAGACACAGGAGCCCTCATAATCTTTAGAAGTTCTGGCAAAGCTACTCTGTGAACATAGTTAAGGAGCACCTGAGATAAAAGCAAAAAACATGTCTTTCAGCTCTGATAATGGGGACCCTGTTTCTTAGGCACAGCCATGCAGTAAACCTATCAGATCTCTCTCTGTGTTCACACATCACTCCCGAACTCCAGATATATAAACGCTGTCAGATGGATCCTCTAAGGGGCAAATAATTATTTTCTTTTTGTCTTTGCAATCGAAAGGATTTGCTTTGCTTTTACCTTTTCTTAAGTTTTGTAATATTTAAACAACAGAGGGACAGACTTTAAAACATTAATCTTCCTTAATTATTCCTTTAAAAATTTTATAGAATATTTAATTGGAATTTGATCCTGATTGACAGATAATTTACTGAACCACTCACCTTCTAACTCAGGACAAAACAACAGAATTAAAAACAACAGATGAACAAAACCCCCATACATCTTTTAATGTTCTCCCAGTCTAACAACATCTATTAATTCTTTTTTCATTTCAAAATGTAGAAATAACTGAAATGTTCTAGTCCCAATGAATGAAATAAAATAGAGAGCCTGACGTATTAGTAAATTACCTTTCTTTATGGTTTTATCTTTGTCTACATGAGGAAGCATTTAAAAACATAGCCACACATAACACTATTGAATTAAACATACTGGGAGAGTGTAATTCTTACTCTTTATCAACAGGCTTTATTTCTGTATAAGTAATATACCCATTAGAAATATTGTATGACTTTTGCTTCATCAAAAGTCTTTGTATGATTATGGGTGTTCTCAGTATAATCCAAATGCACAAAGAGAAACAGTATCTAGAAAAATAACTGTAAGGAATAATTAAAAAGAAAAAAAAAAAAGTACTACTAGGCTAATTTCCAGACCATAGCCCCAGATAAGCTTTTGGGAGATCAAAAATGCAAATTATTATTTTCAAATACAAAATTCAAAACACTCCAGTCCACTCTTCAGAGTATACATTTTATGTGTGATCAATGTTTAAAAAAATCAGATCATAGTTAAATGTGCAAAAATGTGCCAAATGTGTCACCCAAATCATTCATTAAGGGTAAGCTGATTAACACAACATATTTTATTTCAGGGTGAAATTCAAAGCCTGTTACAGCAAAACAATTTAGGTTTACAGGATTGTATTGAGCCCTGTTATGCTTGACCATGCTAATGTAGCTGTTTTTATTTCAGAAGCACTGGGGAGGGAAGCATGAAATCATTAGTAATTATATAAATATTAAGGCCACACAACCGGCTCTATTACAGTTTTCAAATGGTAGCATCTGCAAATTCAGCCTGTAATAAACACTAATGCATCCAGAGACGAGACTGTTGACATATGAATGGGATGCTTTGTCAGACTAGCATAAAAATGTAGATGAAATGCAGGGAAAGAAAACCAAAGAATTCAAAGGGTTTCTTGATTGCCTTCTTTAAAATGCCAAGAACTTAAGCTGGTCTTTCTTATCTTCCTCTACATGCATGTGACACTTAGGAGGCCTTTCTTATTGTACTATAATTCAGTAATTGTTCCAGCTCTGTGCACCATGCCTTCCTTCCAAAGGGCAGCATGAGATATATAATTCTGGTAATGAACAGCTGCATAATTTAAGGGTCGAACTAGCAGAGCACTGTTCCTTATTTGTGTTTTCTTAGCAGTTGCCTAGATATTCCAAGCCTATTTAGTAATACAATCCTTTGTCTGCCTTATTTCTCATAGATAATATATGTTTAGACTTGGTAATGTTCCAGAAAGTAGATTTTATCAGTTGAAGTGACAGAGCAAGCTTTCCTTTCATTTTGCTTCAAAGGGCAGCAGCATAGATCTAGAAAGAGGAAATTTTTTCCCCAGCCATGAACATTCTCTGCTCTATCATGCAGACTTTTTCAAACCCAGTGCTATCCCCTTTCCAAAGCATGATAGACTAAAGCACAGAGCTATCAAAGGCATTTCCACATAACATTGCTCTCACCAAGGCTAATCTTCCAAATGTTAAAAAGGTTCAGGCAGCTTAGGCCCTACAAGATGAAAGCTGCATGCTGATTAATCAGCTGCTTCTTTATTCTGTTCTGGCAACTGTTCCCTATTTGTAAATAAAAGGTTTACCCTGCATTTCCTGTAAACTAAGGAACATAAGGCATCTTTGGACCAGACTCATAAAGCAACAAAGCCTTCTGCTGTCACATCCGCAAGGGTAGCTTGTTTGTTCTATCGCAAATATACTTTCAGGCGTCCTGGAGAGAATGAGCTAACCTAACACAAACATCATTACAACATGAGAAAATTACGTGGCAACCACAAAGCTGCCTCATTATTAATTACATTCTTTGGCTTCCAGGAGCACTTTAATTGTTGCTTGCTTGAGAAGACCTGTCTGTTATTTGTGTCATTGCAGAAGTTCAGGTTGGTTCATGATGTGTGGCTCAGTGTAACACAAGTCCCTCAAAGAAACACTCTCATATAAAAGACAAATATGTTTATTTATGTCTCAGAGTGCTGGCTTTCTATTCAGATGGTAAACAGGTACTGTGAAAGAGATGTGACAGACCCAAGAAGACTAGAAATTGTCTGCAAACTGGCAGCCACTGCAGTTCACTGACAGTCCGAATTACTTTCAGCCAGTTTGGCACATCTCCATTTGTCACACTTAAAAGCTTGAGCCAAACTTATCCAATTAATACAGAGCACAGTATTTCTCCCTCCTCAAAGCTGGAACAGAAACACAAATGTTCAAGATTCACAGGGTGCATCATGCCACCTACACATCACAAAGGGATGTAAAATAAGTAAAACATACATAAAAACTCTCATCACACCCTCTTGGCCACTGTTCCCCTCAGGTTGTCTTCTATGCTGTGCATACCACCTCTACAGTATTTTTCCAGACAATGATTTCTCACGCAGACTGAATCCCTTCTGCTGTAAATCATGCAAACAGGTAGCACAAATAGTTTGTGAATAAGCAAGTAGTGGAATGAGATTTTGAAAAATCTATCTAGATGAAGAAAGGGAAACGGTTCTTTCCCTGACCAAGATTTTGAAGGCAAGGTAAAGGTTGCTCATTTTGAAAGTATCAGGACTTTCATGAATCGGCATCTGGTTTTGACATTCCATCCATCACTGCACAGGAATAACTACTGTATCTTTTGCTATGACCCAATGCCAGTTTATATATGATTTTATTTGAATTATTGGTAGTGTAGTCACGAGGGTCAGGTTTATACAGCTCTTGCATGGATGAAATTTTTTACTGAACCACAGGATTTCTTTAGAGAATTTCCACTATCCCTGTGTAAGTGTACAGAAGTCCTCTTTTATCCAGATGAGCTTTGGGTGTTCAAAGAAAAGAAAAAAATTCAACACTTTCAAAATACTATAAATGCTAATCAAAAAGACCTGTGAGGTGCTTCTTTAGATTCTCTAAGGCCAGTTTAGATATTTAAAATAGACACGTGGAAAGCTACACTCCTGGCAATCTATAATCAAAGGGTTTGAAATACTTGTACTTTTCAAAGCAACCGATGATACAGATCTTTTGAAGATGCAAGGAAGAAATCATAAGGGTTAAATAATGAATAAAGAATGAGAATACACTTTCCCTACTCTTTGCTATTTGAAGAAAGCTGCAGCTGGCTTCTTTCTTTGCTTGTCCCCCTTGAAGTATCCATGAAAAACTGATTAAAAAAATATTCTGAGATTCTTATCTGAGTTACTGCCTATTCCTAGTTCAAACCAGATACTGAACTCAAATTGGAGCTCCACTAACTTCAAGTTTAGTGGTGTAAACAATATCAGAATCCTTTCCTTTAATTGCCAATTAACATCTTTTACCAATATTCTTGCTGCTTAATGCCATGGCATTTTTGACTGCAAAGTCCACCAATAAATATAGCAAATGAAATGCTTGCTAGTCAAGATATTTCAGAACAAATTTTCAAAACTAATCACTGGAGTATATTCAGTTTTTTAGTTATTTTCCTGTTGAAATTTTCCTACATAATTTCATCTGAAATATCTTCACCTTTGAATTTACATTCTAGATCTCAGCTGTCACTATGAAAAGAAAGTGTATCTTTGATTTTTTTCTTGTTTTATTCACAATGTTGGTTAGTGGAGGAATAATTTCTAGCAGTAGTTTACTTTCTACATCACTGACATATATGCACTTTTTTATGCAAAATCTTCAATTAATTAGCCTTTATGAATCACTTGATCATATTCTTTATGTGAGAGATATGGGTGTGATTGAAATGAGACATAAATTCACTTCTATCCATATATATGTCTCTAACAGAGACTACTTTAGAGTTGGGATTATTTGTTTCCCTTTGGTTTTAGGCAATCCAGTCAAAGAACCTAAAAGGCTATACCACTAAAGGTAACCTCTCAGTTATTTTAGTGTCTCACAATCACTAAATGAAAAAGAAAAATCACAAAACAAACAAACAACAACAAAACCCCAAACAAACAAAAACCCAAACAAAATCAAACAGACAAACAAACAAGTCCCCAAAAAACAGCAATAGAGATTGTGCCTGGAATGATTTTGTCCTGGAAGAATCTCTCCCAGTCATGGTGCGGGAAGGAGAGCGCGGGGCAGGGATTTTTCCCGGCAGGCAGTCAGCGTGCAGCCACGCTGCTCCTGAGACTGACTGCACAGGCTCACACAGACACAACCCATGTAAATGTCTTTCCTACATTAATTGTTACTGTCATAAATAATTTCCTGGCCTGTGTCACATTTTATAGACACCTTGGATTTACTGCTTACATTTCACTGTTCTGTCAAAACTTTTTCAGAAACACTTGTTTTTTTTAATCTTTTTTTAAAGGAGGGGAAAAAAATCCTTTCATTAGAAAAAAAGTTTGAGGCAGCTTCCAGTAGAAAACACTGTAATGAACTACCCTGTCACAAATACCTAGTGGAACTGAAAAGAGAAAATAGAAGATTCATTACACTTATCTGCGTACAGATGATTGTTTGAAAGGTCATCCAGATGAAAAATGTCCTCCAAACCAAAAACATATATCTGGTAAAAGAAAATGACACTTGTAGGACAAAAAAAAGTGTTATACTTATATTTACCTTAAGAAAATAAGGGTTTTTACTGGTCAAATACACAGATTTTACTGTTAAATACACTGTCTTTCCAATTAAAAAAATCCTCCACATATAAATGTCTTATTTGCTTCCTTTATATGCACACAGACTTGTAATCTGACTTTGTTGTAAATATTTTTTTTACTTAAGACAACAGAATTTTTCCAGATAAATCTACTCAATTACACTGTGAACACTGATTAGGGTAAAAATCTACAACTTACAAAACAGTCTTGAATAATCAGCTATCTTTAAAACTGTCTCTATTCTTGTCTTAGATGCTTTGCATTCCATACTCCATTATATAAATTCTTTGCTGCATTTGCTGTCCTGCCACATTTCCATTGAAAAATAATTCTATTAAAAGATGCATCATGCTCTTTCAACTCAAGAAAAACATTTTCTTTAGATAAAAGTGTTGGGACATAGACTGAGAAGTAGTAAGGTTACACGAACTTAACTGAATCTAATTGGAGAATCTAGATCAAGGTTATGCTCCTCCATCCTCAAGAAACTGTGAAATATGAGGAATTTTAAGCTAATGTAAAGTCCATAAATAATAGAAAGAGTTCCCTCAATTAGTTGCTGCTGCATGAGAAAGTGCTTTAGGGTATGCTCTGAATTCATAACTGAAAAAGAAACTCCGTAAAGGATTTATATGAACAAATCGTACAGTGTCTCAAAACTAGAAATATTCAGCATGCCATTTTTATTCTAAATACTGTATCTATGCTTCTTTTGTCCTAAATATGTCACGTCAACAGTTCGATGTTTATTTTATGGCACTGCAACACTAAACATCTCCTCAGTTGAAGTCACCATGGTTGTATACCAGCATACAGGAGCCAACTGGCTGTTTAGTGATAACAGAAATGTTTTGCTGAATGACTTGCGTAATTACACAGGGACACACAATTTAGATAATGAGTTCTTTTTAGGATTTCTATGCTTGGCTGTGACATTACTGAAATCCTTGTAAAACTGGAGGTTGAGTAAGTAGAGGAAATCCTGTTAATGACAAAAATAAAAAGATATACCTGAATGTAACTCTGACCCAAAAGAAGTCTAAAGAGCTTTTAATTTAAAATATTACATTTCACAGAAGTGGAAGAAATATACTTAAGTTTAATGCAATAAATAAAATTAACAGAACTATACGTAATAAATATCTTAGCCTTTTAGGCAAAGGATCACTAATTGATGAATGTCTGCTCTCAGTAGCTGGTAATCATCTAGCTTTAGCTGAAGTTGAATTTTAACAAGGATAAAATTAAAACTAGTATAAGAATTAGAATAAGAAAGGAAAAAGTATTCTTTATTAAAGACCACATAAAGCACAAGGATGTGTATATATAACTGGTTAATCATAATCCTACTTACAGGACACATTCAACCTTGTGTGGGCTCACACATACAGATAAGCATGTCTTTCCACACATGTAAACTTCCACATAGCAATGATGCAATAAATTGAAAGATTAAAATCAAAACTATACAAAAGTACTGACAGTTCTTCATAGCTTGCAAATTCTTCTTCTTCAGTTTTAATCTTTGCAGTTTGATAACACTGTTTTATAAATTTTCTCGTAATATTATTGCTTCAGCAACTTTCAGTTCTAGAACAGAAGAATTGTACTGCTCTGTGAACATGTGGTGACCTATTAAGAGGTAACAGTGTTCAAGTAAATTCTTCCCATTGAATGATCCATTACAGTATAATCATGACCAGGCACAAACCCCCGGTCAATACAAAGGTACATAGTTGCTGTAAAAGAGCTCCACGAACCAGGGCAAGTAATCCCCCATTTTAAAGACTTGAAGAACCAACCAATTAAGCACCAGATAAGGTCAAATATTATTGATCGTAGATTCAAGTGAAATTCTTTTTGTTGCTTTTCCTTCTTTTGATTTTGGTTGTAATCCAAGTATTATTTTCTTGAAAATACACTTTCTTATTTTTCCAGTGGCTGTACTTACATAGCAATCGGATACGAATAGTCTCACAGAACAACATAATGATGCATTGACTTGAAGATCAATACTGCTACAAAACCTTGGAGACAGAGTAATAAAGAGGAAAACATATTTTTCAAAATCCACTAATAGGCTAAGTTCTATAGCTTTTAAACAGCAGGGTTTGACAATCCCACAAACTTTTCTAAAATCTACCAACAACTATATTTTAGTAACTGGGGAATGCTAACAAAAACTAATTTCAGGTTTCTTCCACAGACAGTAAAGAGTGGTTCTAAAATGCTATAAAGAACAGAGTAAGTTGTTCTTAATGAATACACTTCTGTGTCTTGAACACAGTAATGCTCTGCAACAGTCTAGTCTTATGCTTCTAACATACACAAAAGTCCAAGATATCAACTACAGGTTACATATGCTATGCATTTCTCTTGATGCTTTAAAATCCTCAGTGAAAAGGTGTAGTTTGAAATATTAACTATTACAAAAATTACTCAGATGCAAAACTGTTTTCAATAAAAGCCGCATTTACTGTTCATCATTTTTTCTAATCCTTCTATTCTTGTTCAAATTCACATAAAAAGCAATTTTTTATAAATCCTTTTTGTTATACACTCTTCTGGTATATCTTATCTGCAAAGGAGTTAAGATCTTTCATCTTCCCTTCCAGAAACATCGTCATATCACCAACATATGGCTCCTATTTCAGACTCACTAAAAAAAGGGAGTGAAAATATTCATTCCCTGTTGGTAAGGAGACCACCTCCAAGCTTTTTTCTTCTAAGACTCTTTCTTTCTGAGAACAATGTCCCTTTGATGAAGTTTCACAGTGGCCAGATATGCCCTACATCAAGTTCCTGAATGGGAGTCTTCAGCAGAGAGAAGGAAATGGGAAACCTTGATTTCTTTGCCTTTCTGTAGGTCTGTGGGAGAGACCTACCTTTGAAGCTCCAAACCGGTAGGGAATAAATGTATACTACAGCAAACTTCTGGGTTCTGCTATTCAAAATAAGCAAGTGAACCCTGTCAATCTGACAGTCATCTAGTGTCTTTTTTCACTTTAACACCTGACTGTAATGGAATAGCTAAAGTTCACTATAAGCTGCTACGAACACTGATAATGAGGAGGATTAACAGTATTTATTTTAAACTTCTATGACACAGTGATTTATTATATTTGCTACAGATCTTTCCTTCTGATTTCCACATTTTTGTTTTTCAAACACATTTAGCATGTTCTTTTAGCTTTTGTCTAGCTTTCTAACACTAATTTCATTTACCCTAAAATCATTAATAAACTTTTGCTTTCTATTGCACTTTTAGGCTGTCGTTAAATTAGTCACATCTCATATGCGTTCTCATCTATCCACAGGTAGAACGATATGCTGCTGTATTTTTATCTGTCTGTCTTCAGAAAGCTGTGAACAGAGACATGGAAATATCACATATTTGGAGAAATGCCACCTGGCACAAATCAGTCACTAGGTGGCTGGATATTGTGAAAAGAAACAACTGGCTAAATAGAAAATCCAGTTATTAGAATCCAACAGTGCATCTGAATTTCACATTTAAGAGTGAAACAAAATATTTGTCTTGGTTAATGGCTTTGATGGTGTTTAACATTTTCCCTATTTTTGCCTGCCTCACCAATGTAATCTTTTATAATTTGCCTGACGATGTTTTACTTTTTTGTTTATTTATTGATGCTTGTTTTTTTCCCAACCCATAGCAAAAGAAGAATAAGAAAAATTACATCCTATTTTTATTAAACAAGACACTGGTACTTTTTATGGGACTACACAGACCAACACGGACAATCCTTTTATTACTTTAAAGTAAAATCCCAATTTACTTTTAAAATTTACTTTAAGCTTAGTATGAAATGGAAGCTATTACAGCTTCTCAAACATACTGGTGTTCTTTAATGTTACCTGTTCTTATGTCATATACATTCTACCTGTCTATGTATTTGTTCCAGACTTTTCTATAGGTCAAACAGAAACAGAAGTGAAAAACCAACTACCTGAACTAGCATGAACAAAGTATAAATTTTGTACCAGATTTTATGGGCCTAATTGAAAATTTTACATAAAAATGTGGGGCTTTTTCCAACAGCAAAAAAAAAAAAAAATAAAAAAAAAAATCATGATGTAAATGTCTGCCATTTCTAAAAGAAAAGAAAGATTACTGCAGATGAAAATCTGGGAAGGTCAAGCTACTGAAAGTAGCATAAGGAATTTGCATTGCAGATTTTTTGATGTACAAGAACTTATTCCTGAATTAAAATACTTGATCCTTGGCTAGAAATTATTTGTTAAGGAATTTTTAGCCCAAAAAAGGTAACATTTATTCTTTCAAATACCTCTTCTTATATGATCCTGAGGTATAATTTGAATTTTATATAGAACTTGTTTGGCTTTTAATATTCACCATTTTTCTCCTCCTTGTCTTAACAAGAAAGCATATAAATGAGGAAAATTAAACTAGGATCAACAAACTTTTCATGCCACCACAGATATAGTCTTATGTTAGAGGGTTTTACAGCAAGTGATATTGAGAAGCATCATGCATGATAAATTCTGCTGAAGTCCTACACTCCATTACCCCCTCCCCATGTTTGGTTCAAGTCCAAGACCATGGCAGTGGAATAGTTCACTGTGGCAACCTTAAAGATGACAATGAAGGATGATCTGCAAGAGTCAAGATATCCAGTAGCAAGTCAAAGGAGGAGGTACTACAGATAAAGCTGATATGATGAGGCACATGCAATAAACTCTACAGGTGCAAAATTAGATTCCATTTACCATGTATCACTTGTCTCACCTGTGCTTGGTCCACAAATTCTGTTCTACTACAACCACTTTGAATGTTCCAAATCTCTGAGCACCTGTCAAATATCTGTTTTTTTCCTTTAAAGGAAAGGCAGTCGCAAAAAATTATGATATTTTTCTTTACCGCATTACATTCATTCTTTTATGGACACCTAGGATTATACTGCAGCCCTGAAGCCACCTCTGAAAAGATTTGTGCATGGATTAAATACATTTTTTTAACTTAGTGAAAGTGTTCACTATATGTAAAATAAAATTTAGCGTGCATGCAAGTCCCTGATAATTATTTACAATGATAACAAAGATATAAGTAAATGTACTCTAGTTTGTGAGATTATTTCCTTTTGAGTTTCCTGAATCTATGGTATAAGATTCCCAAATCTAACAGACTTGTTTTACTTTTAAGAGGATATCTTCTTACACTCATCAAAACATTCTCTAACTGCCATGCAAATTCTAGTGAGTTCACCTGTAAAATAAGAAAAAATACGTTACCTCATTGCCTATTGTCTCTCCTTTAAACGATTGGAGGTTTTAAGAAACTGACTGGATATGATGGGGAAAAGAAAAAGGATGACCTTGATAGTTATTACTGCTTGAAGTACCACAGTCATTTAACACTGTTGTTTAAAAAAATACCTTCTAATCTGCAAAGATTTAATTAAATTGAATTACCACAGCAGATAAAGCATCTTAAGATAAAAAAAGTTCTAATAATTGCAATTTCAATACACTTTTTATGTAATTATCATTAACATTATAACACCTACTGTGGATTGTTATTGTTTAGGGGGATTTGAAAGATCATAATTTACAAGATGTAATTATTCCTGCTAGACACATAGTTTAATACCAGTTAATTCTTCAGAAAGACTGCCCATATCTTTCTGCCAATGGCAAAAACTTACCCTTCTATCAGATACTTAATTCTATACCAAAGCAATTGAAACCACCCTTTTCTCCCCCACACTTTTATGATTCCCTTTGGAGGAATGCATGCAAAATAAATTTTCTTCCTTTGCTACATACGTTATGCAGTCTGATGCCAGTTCTGAAGTCCTCAGTGGTACAAAATTTGCTTTGTCAGGGGAATCAGATATAGAAGAGGTGAACTTAATTCTGAGAGAACCCTGGCTAGAATTATAGTACAGTAAGCCCAGGAAAGCAAATGGAAGATGCACAGACAGCACAGCAGTAATCCTTTAATAAAACTGTAATCTGCAACAATTTATAGCAGTAGAGAATTTGGTTCACTGATTCAATCCAAGAGAAAAAAACTTACAACATATCTCTGCAAAAATGCTTCTCCTTGGCTTAGTTCATCAGGCACATTGTTTTATACACTGCTGTAAACAAAGAAAAACTGCTTGTGCTCTATGTACAATCCTGAAACTCTATTTGATTTCTGCAATTTCATGGTTCATCTACTAACTGAAAGAAAATTTATCCCAAGAAGACTACGCACATGAAGCACTGCCAATCTCAAACCCTTAAAATTCTGAATCAAGGACCAAAATTCATGCCAGCTTACCAAATTAAAAGGAAAAAAAAAAAAAAGATCATATTTGATTGCTTAGATTTGCCTTTTGCTTTCTTTCAGTTCTTAAGATAACTTTTCATTTCCAGGTTTCTTCCTCAGATCACAAGTACTAGGTATTTTTTTTTTGTTAAAAAATTCTATACTCATGCATATTTCCATCATTCTAAACTTCTAAAATAAAAATGCTTCCAATCATGTGAACATGTAACCCTATGAATGAACCTGATCTTTCTCCTGCAGAAAATGCCCAGAAATAATGTGTACAGGAAAATTTTCATTAGACTAAAGATTTTTAAAAATAGAAATATTTTCTGACATTCTACTGATTTACATTCTGTGGCCTGAATTCAGATCATCTAACTTTTCTTAGCAAAGCATGCCCACAGAACAAAACAAAGAGAAAAACTGAGCAGAATGACAGTGAAGATGGCTTGTGCTTCCTTCAGACAATGCCACGGTATTTTATATTCTCCTGCCCATTCTACTGCTGTTTTATGTCCTCTGTGCTACTGGACATCATGCAACTTCATAATGTTTTACATGACAGTAATTTGCCATTCTCATTTGCTGGCTTCCCTACTACTACTGAGAAAATATAGCAGATTTTCTAGTAAATGACATTAACACATAATTATCCAAATATTTGGTTGGAGTTTTTAAATTATTTTATTTAGTTGTTATGTGATACATAAGAGCTGGACTTTTCCAATAGCAGAAAACCAGCTCATCCGGGGATGTGAAGGCTCTTTAAATTGTACTTACTGTATTACTGGGGGAAGAGGGAGGGGAAAAAAAAGATTCCATGCTCTACTTAATTTAAAGAAAGAAAATAAATAAAATTAAAAGAAATAGGAATTCATGCTGATTAAAATTTTTATATAGTTTTACCAAGTATGATTTAAAGTATAATGAAGCCAGACTAAGACTTAAGATATTCTTAAACTATTTTTGAAGAAAATTAAAATAGTTTGAATAGCCTACAGCTCTATTCACGTTTGTGGGGGTTTAGTGAATTCAAGATCTTTCCTTTAAATGCAATATTAGTAACTTCTCTATGTGATTGTAGGGTCAGATCCACAAACAGAGGGTAAGTATGTGACCATTTTAATATTTCTGTCTTTAATACTTCTCAAGTTCAAGTCACTTTCCAATGCTTAGAGTACTTTTTTTTTTTCCTAGCCAGATAAACTTTGATAAAATACTTCAAATACAGTGCCTGGGAGAGTTTAATAAATGTCATAACAAAAAGACAAAAGGTAGTGTTGGACAGAAATTCATTCCATTTGTACCTCCTGAAAAATCGTTAATCAGTAACACACTTTATGTTGTCATGATTAAAAGTCTGATGTAATAAGTGAACTTAGTTCCTGACAATTATTTTCTATTTCATTGATAAAAATTAAAAGATAAATAAATCCAATATGTTTTCTACTATATATGTATATCAACTATAACAATAAATTCATTGCATTGAAGAGATAGCAGTGAAGTCTACTTTTTTCAGTAGGAGCAGTGAATGAACAGATGATTAAAAAAGTACTAGAATGAAAACCGGATATGAAGCTTGACTTACAGTTCAGAACACTTTACTAGTAAACTGAATTATCACAGGAAAAATAAAATCACTGTGGAATCAAATCTCTCAGGAGAGCTAAGACAATACTGAAGGTAATAACATCAAATGCTTTAATACATGTGTGTATTGTAAGGAGATGATATAGTGACAAGTGTATTATGTATGAAGTGCTACACAGAGGCAAGAATTCAATCATAGAATCCATGGGCTGGTGATCTCGTAATTGGAAGGAATGTAGCATCTGACAATCTTTAATTCTTGCACACTAAAAAAGCTTAATGATTACAAAAGTTAAAGATTATTAAAAGACAAAAATGTCCTTAACCCAAACCAGAAAATAGGATTGTTTTTGAGAAAGTCATAAAATCATAGGACTTCAAGAAACTTCTATAGGTCATCTAGTCCTTTCTGCAGGTAGGATCAGTTATATTTATGGCATTCCTGACAGATGTCTCTCTTATGTGCTCTTAAAGCCAACTAGTGACAGAGATTTTGTAATCTACTGAGAGAAATTCTGTCAGCATGCTTCCATATCTATAACTGCTGGAAGATTTTTCTTACTGTTTAATATAAATCTTCCTTACTACATTATTGTTTTGTCTCATTCGCTGTGTACTCGGAGAACAGACTTTTCAGCAGTCTGTTTTGTATTTTAAAACCCCTGTCATCTCCCCTCCATGACAGGTCTAATTTCCACATCTCTACAAGCAGATCATGTTTTGAAATCTCTTCTTGATCTCTTCTGTACTCTTTCCAAATGGTCTGTATCCTTCAAGTTAGGGTTCTGCTCAGAATCAATGGAAAGAGCTTATTTCTTTCCATGGACTATTAAGAGATCCTAGGGTTATTAGCCTCCCAAGGATAAAGTTAATCTTTGTGAAGCACTGAAGTAAATAAATTGTATTTTGTAGTGTCTTGCTAGATGTCTGCAATGTAAGGACCATTGCTCCTAAAATAGCTCCCTGACTGTTATTGTACGGTAAATGATGTGAATGACTTGTTGCTATATTCACAATACAGATGGTCTCAAAACCCACAGCTATGTAGCTTTATTATGTGACTAGGTTCTGAAGTGTGCTACTCAGCTATTTTATTAAACCTACCATGTGGAATACTTCAATTTAGCAGATGGGAGTCTCCAAGTCATGTTATGAATCAGAAGGCACTCACTGGATACAAACTATTTGAAGAAAAACTTCACTGAGAAATAATCAGGCCCTGTATCTGAAAACATCTACCATCTCATGCTATTCTTTTACTCGCTATTATTTCACTGAGAATTATTATTATTTTTTTAATTTGTGCATGTGTGTATGTAACTCCATCATGTGATATAAACCAGGGTCAATTTTGGCTCTTCAGAACATTATTTTTTATAACACCTGGTTGTAAATTCTAAACTTCCCACACCTTTGGCTCTTAGGCAACATATTGCCTCATAGGCTTTCTAACGTGGTTTATTGACTCAGAAAAATAAAATTGAAATTCAAAACTAGAAGAAATGTTGCCATACGCAACATTTCCTTAATGTTGCAGTGGTAGGTCAGCTGGGTCTGGAGGACCATACTCTAAAGATTTAATTAACTGCAGCAAAGAAACACTGTGCACATGGAATGAATACCATCCCTGTCCTTCCGGACAATTTGAAATGCACTACTAAAATAAATCAAAATACTGGGGCAGTCCCCAAAAATGTATGATGGTTACAATTTTTCTACTCATATATCAAACTCATAATTCACAATGGTGAAAACATGCAGTGTTTCCTCAAAAAAAAAAAATAGTTCTTCTCTTAGGAGTCTTTTCTGAACAACAATAAAAATATTGCTGGCTGTAGAACTGGCGAATAGGTTCTGCTCTCTCAGTACAGAACTGATGGAGATGAATTGCATTCAAAAGGAAATATCTAGAAGACCAGTGTGGAAACATACCAATTCAGAAACCCCACACAGACAATCACAGGAAGTTACTAGTACGCTACCTTTTGCCAGCTGTCTATTGCAATAGGTTACTATATCTCATATTGGGTAAAGGTTAATAAAGGCTAGGTATTCAACTAATTCAATATGAATCTTTCAGCTGACATTGGCAGCTATTAAATTGGGCCCTAGGACAAAAAGAATTGTATGAGGGCATCTTTCAGAGAGGTTTCCTTTTATTATCTTAAAGAAAACAGCATTGGGAACAACAGAGGTAAAGATGTTCTTTTGTACATCTCCTGGATGAATAATGCTGTAAAATAATATTGATAAAGTAAGAAAGCAGAAAATAGTGAGGCATGTTATTTCCTTGTAGCCGGTATTACCAGCAAGTCATAAATTCAGTCACACACACATGAGCACGTACACACACACACTGATACACTTCTATTTCAGTACTTCAGCCAAGGTCATTCTATGCAAAATGGAACTCGCACTCCAGATGCTGAAGCCAGGGTAGTGTTTATTAATCTCAAGATGTGATGTTTATAAGGGGTTATCACCTTCATGACTGCCATACAGTAGATCTCACAGATCTCCTTATGTTGAGCAAATCTTGATCACAAACACTGGTGCATTGTACTTGACATCACACGCTTTTGACACTATTTTTATTTTCAAATTTTATTTTAAAGTAGCAGTTTCTACACAGAGACCTCACAAATCTGTACCACAAAAGAATGAGGACAAATTCAATCTTTCATAAATTTAAAATACATATTTCAAACTAGCAACCCTGGGCAATTTGAAATAACACTGAAAACAGCCTGAACTCATGTACTTGAATAGTACTTGACTTTACATAGAAAGAATCCAAGATAAAAGTGATTAATATGAATTGTAGAATCTGATACCATCCTCTCTAATCATTACCATACAAACATATGTTTTATTTGTATTCTCAGGCAGCTTTATCCAGACACATCAATTACCCCAGCTCTATCAAAGTGGGGGTTTTTTCCCTTGAAACTGAAAAAAATCTTTACTTGTAAGACCCAAAAGGTAAGCCAACTCTTTGATATAATCTCTGATCAGAGAAAGTCTTTAAGGGTAAGCTGAAGATAATTCTTTCAAATGGGGTACCACTCTGCTTTCTCAAATACTCAAGATCATCTATATTCCTATACTGGCTAGTATTAATCTACATTAAAACATACCCCCACTGTGTGTTTCTATTGAATCAATACTACTCTCAATCTACACAAAAGCACCACCAGTATGTATTAAGCAGATACTACCTTCGCTCTCACAATTTCCCGACTGATGTGAAGAGCTCTGTGTAAATCTCATAAATTCACTCCTAGAGTCCTCCATTTGTTCCAAGTTTTGCATCTTAACAGTGAATGTGTACAATTCAAACCAGTCTTTCTTCCATATAAATTGAAATTTACTGCAGAAGAATATAATGGTTTGAATTTAATAATGGAATGAGAATTGCGCAGATGATTTTTCCATAACAGAATACATGCTTTTCATTTTAGCTATTAAGAATACCACTTCACAATCCCAGATTTGAGAAAATATCCACTTAGAGCTTGAAAACAGTGCCTGGGTTTGAAGGGACCCTAAAGATCATCCAGTTCCAACCACCCTGTCATGTACAGGGACACCTTTCACTAGACCAGATTGCTCAGAGCTCCATCCAGCCCGGCCTCAAACACTTCCAGGGATGAGGCATCCACAACTTCTCTGGGCACCGTTCCAGTGCCTCATCACCTTCACAGAATTGATAATTATAGTTCTGTTTTCTCCCCAGAAAACTTATACTTCTTGAAGAAAATTGCAAATCTAGTGTAGATGTTTTAATGCCTTCAAGGCTGAATTTTCATTGAAGTGTTTCAATCCTTTCATAGCTAGGCTTTTCTTGCCATAGTGCATGGAGTATCTACTCTTTCAGCTTTTAGAGTCCTGTCTGTTAGCACTGGCTATGTCCATAACAGTAAGTAGTTTGGAGCAACAGGAATGGTTTAGTAAATCATACCAATTAGTACTAAGGCCCCTACAAAAGATGCTGGTTGCTTTGAATTGTATTCTATTTGGCTCTATGGACTGAACCACGTGTCTCTTGAAGCCCCTCAAAGGTCCAGTGTTTGGTTCAGATGACAAAGAAGGTAAGAAAGCATCTGGTGCGCACTCACCAGAAATTAGCTCTCTCTGAAAGAAGTCTACCTTAAAACCAAATTGATGCACCAAAACTGTTCACAGAACAAAACAATGGAAAAAAAAAAAAACAAAAAAACACAAGGAAAATGATCAGAGTTTTTGTTTTAAAATAGTACAGCTGATTCAAACCACAATACTAATGCAGATATATCCACTAGAGAATTACTGTTGGTTTTTTTTAGTTCATCCATGCAGGAAAAAATAAAGAATAACATTGACAGAGAAGTAACTGTAAGCCACTTCCAAGCTGAAGGTCCTGTGTGATAGCATTAAAAATTCCACACTACTTCTGAGTAACTATTCCGTCTGATATGATTAATCAGGACACCTTATCAAGACAAATAATAAAATGTTATGTATTCAATATAATATGCCATATTTCTTTTTCCCCATATTTTTTGTAATACAGTCAATATGACATATGGATTAAAAATAGAGACTTCTGTCAGCTGTGACCATTGGTACTGCTGTCAAGAAAGCACAAAAGTATCCCAAGAAGACTTCAAAAATAAAGCTTATTTTGAGGTAAACACAAGTGGAAAACGCAAATTATCACATAGCTCTGTAATACTAAATTGAAAACACAAAATATACTTTCGACATGTTATTCTCATTCTTCTTTTGCTCAAGGCATTTATTGATGTACAAATGTAGCAATGCAATATTATTAGATTTTGTTGAGAAGGAAAGTAGATTACTGAAGGTTTAATGTCATGTCCTGAATCAGATCAGGGCCCTGTCCCATAATCTCATACATTATGCACAAAGAGCACAAATCTCCTTTACTGACCAAAATGGATGATGTGGTCAAACGCTCACAAAGCACTGCAAGTCACTAAATTGAGTGTGAGGAGTTCTCTGTCTTCTGACTAAGTACATCACAAACCAAATGTTGACACTGCTCTTGGACCATTCAAAATGCCTCTGCTCTTAACCTACAAAAAATCACTCCATTAAGAAAAAATACTTTCGTTAACGAATATCAATGTTGTTTCTAAAAAACCCATACAGTCAGGTTTTGGTCTTTCCCATTCTAAATCTTCCTCAGAATATGTTTTTCTACTCATCTCAGTAGGGCTGTGGAGGTGGTTTGGAGGGTTGCATGTTTTTTTTTGTTTTTCTGGGGTTTATTTGGAGGGTTGTTTGTTTTTATCTTCTTTTTAAAATTAGATTGGTATAACTATAGTAGGATATGATATCATAAGGATATCCTAAAGATAAAGATATAGAATGAGTATGGTTTAGGCAGAGTGCAATCAAAGAACTTAGCTAACAACAATTAACAGGACAAAATAAATTTGTAAAATTTTCAGTGCAATTCAGAAAAAAAAAAAAGAAAAATACAAAAGCCCATCACCAAGATTTTTTAAATACCCTTAGTACTACTTGCATAGTTAATACTTTCAAGATTATGACCCCTTTCACTGTTAAGACATACAGTAAAGCAGAAACATTGCTAAACTTTGTGATTCTAAACAGAATTCCCCCTATATAAACACAGGATTCACTAGGGAGAGAGATCATTAGTATCAGAAAATAAATTGCAAAGGATTTTTATTTCAATTTACTACACGTTGTGGAGACACTATTGTCATAAATCTAACCTAGTAAATGATCTTCATCACTGCCAAACAATCAAATAAAGGTTTTGAAGCAAAGCTAAAATATTAGTTTATGTGAACATCACCTGGAAGTTTAGCACCTCTCTCCTTTAGAATTTTAACACAGATGGCAAAGGGAATATGTTTAAGGCTTTTATGGGAAGTAATGATGAGTTCAGTCATACAACAGACCAAAATAGGATGTTGTCTGCTGCAGGATTTCATTTTTCCCTGATGTTCTCAACTGAAATAATATATTTGGGTTATATGGGAAAATAATTAAGAATAGCTACTTCCTGCCCAGCACATTAAACTGTTACTTTTTTTGACAACCAGAGCTGAACTACTAGTGTACACTGAGATGTGAGCCATATGGAAAGGGAAACACAATTGCCAAATAAAGGATTAAAATGAAAGGGGCGGGGGGGGCTGAGATGGATGGTGAGGTGGACAAGGAGGGGCAGATCTCTGTCACAGAAAAAAATTTGCATGAAGGAAGACCAAATAGCAATATGTTGTTATAGCCTTCGAACGTGCAATTTGCAGATTAATTTCCTTGCTTACTTTGAATAGTAGATGTAAAGATTATGCTGAAATCTAGGAAAATTTGATTGTACGTGTGCCAAAGTGAATTGAGAACTTGAGTCAAATGCCTGCCCCTGTTCTAACAAATTCATAATGAGAAAATAGCTCTGCAAGGCATTTCTTTGTAAACACATCCAACAAATTTTGCAGCTATGCATTTTAAGAGCATAGGCATGTAAGATGAGTCTCCCTCACTAATTTAGCTTGTTCTTATAACAGGACTGAATTTATGCAGCTTTAGCCTTCTATGATAAGCATGAATGTCACACATCTTGTTATATTTCTCTCATCTCTGTGATCTCCGTTTGGTTGGGGTTTTTTAATTACTTGTTGTCTCTATTTCTGGCTCATGTTTGGCAAGCTTGTGGCTGTTCCCACAGCAGAAGGTAGAATTACTGAAAGCCCTTTTCTATCCCTCAACAGGAAATATTTCTCAAACGCCACACATAGTCTGTTTGACTGATAGATGTACCACCTCTGGAGCAAAATTTGCCACTTCTATTCCTCAGTCATCTCTGTTTATTTGGAGAAGCTGGTTTTCTCCCTTCAGATACTTGTCAACATTTCCGGAAGATGTTTTAACTGGCACCCCATCAGCTGACATATCGAAGGCAGGAAGGCTGACTAGCTGTGAAAGATGCGACTCCCAACCCCAGCAGGATTCAAAGCACTGGAAACCGAAACAAACCCCTTAAGAGCATATGTTACCCTACTTACAATGAAGTTTTTGTGACATCCTTTTAATTGCAACCATATGACGCTTGTAAGCCAGAGGCACTGAATATGAGTGAAAAGCCTCAAGTGAGGTACTAAGCTTTGAGTTTTCAAAGGTACTTTCTAAACAGATGAGAAGGTTCACCTACAGCACAAAATAAACAAAATGCCAAAAGTTTTTTTTTCAACAGTGCAGTTCTATAGAGTGGGCGTATATACAAATCATCCCTGGAAAAAACAAAAACACTGGCCAGCCACCAGGTTTTTAAAAAGATACTGTTAACAGAGTCCCTGTTTTCTGAATAGCTTGGATTGGAGGGAGCAGAGTTAATCATACAGGATTTGGACAGAAGGAGGCAATGTGATAGTTTATTTTTTATAGGAGCAAAACATACGGAATTCTAAAATGCTTAGACTATTGTTAGCCTTAGCTGTACATGTATTCCCCCAGATACAAGTGAAGTTAATTTGTGTTTCATCTAGAATAAATTATAATTTATTAATGTCTAGACCTTACCTCAAACTTTCTTTCCTGTTCTCCTTTTCTTGAAAACATCCAAAACAAGTTTCAATTATTTTTCACCATCTCCGTTCCATTCTCCACCTATTTCTATATCCAAACACATTTTAAGAGATGTAGATAACAGTTTCCTCACTGATTTATTTTGTAGTAAGGCATGAAGCTCCAGATTGGTTGCCACTAGCATGTCTTGCTTACACTGTGTGTGGTAGGAATAAAAGACAGTTTTACATGATAGTGTTATGAGAACTCAGAGAGTGAGATGACATGCTGAGATATGTAATTTCAGTGAAGTGCCATTAATTAAAAAAAATTGCAAACTTGTACAATCTTCATTTTAAAAGAGTATGAATAATATCCAAGTATCAAACGGGAAACATTAGAGGAAACAGCAGTTACAATATAAAGAATGAAATAAAATTAAAATTTGTGTATGCTAGATTAATTTCACTAGAGATACCCAAGTTTAGCCCTGGATATAATTTGGTCCCTGCGCCAGGAAAGCACTTAAGCATGTGCTTAAATCTATCTCTATTTAGAGAAGCACTTTAGCACATGCTCAACTTCAAGCATGAGCTTTAAGAGCCATTGACCTCTGTGAAACTTAAACACAAGATTAAAAATTTAATCATGTAATTAAAGCTCTATATTAAATAAAGATGCTTCCGTGAAAGAGGACCTTTGCCATGTACCTTCAAGTGGTTAAATTGAGAGAATTCTAGAAATGAGAGAGTAACATTGAAATGGTATTGGAACACTGATGCTTAAAAAGCAGAATAGAAAAGAAAACAGTGGCTAAGAATTAATCAGAATTTATGACATATTTAGGATAGTCATGGTTAGGAAGAGGCTTCCCCTATTTTTGTATGCATGTCCTATGGATTCCTAGGTAAGTGTTTTTCTGTTTCCTGATTTGGTTCATCAGTTAGCACAGGCAGGAATTAAATGATTCTCCCACTGTTGCCATGTTGAAGACTCTGTCTACACTGTGTTTTCCTAATGGTTCTCAGGAAAGAACAAACCTGGCAACACTATTGTCTATGTCCTTGAACAACCTGCTAGAGTTTTGCAGCCTCCCATCTCTCCGGGAGATGACAGCTTGAAAGATCAAAAAAAAAGTTGCCAGATTGAAACAACACAAAGGTGACGAATGAAAAGAATATCCTGTGGCTTTGAGAAAAGACAGGTTAGGAAAAAAGCTTTAGCAAGACATGACTAACCAGTCTTGATCAGCATTTTTAGTTTGGGACGGATACTGAGAACATCAGAAGACCCTGAGACTATCCCTGGCTCATACTGGAGTTGTGTATGAGATCTGCAGAAGACGAATGAATTAATTCTCTCCACAGCAAAAAGAAATTAACTGTCAAAAAACAAATTAGTTGCCCAAAGTGGCACTGGAAATCTATGTGAAGAAGGAAATTAAATATGTACCAATATAATCCCAGATTAGCTGCAAAGACAGAACCATTTTTCCTAGGAAAAAAATAAAATTAATTTGTAGAAAAAAGACAGATAAAAAGTAAAAATTTTTAAATTAGAGGAAAAACAGACTTTTATTTTTTTGCTATATGACTAAATTAAATTAAATCAAATCAGTAAGACTATATACACATGCAAATATTGGAAAACAAAAGCAAAGACAAAGAAAATACTTAATAAAAACATGGAGCCATAAATTGTAATGGTAAAAGTAAAAATAGAAATAAAAAAAAACTTGGTTAAAACACAGAATTTTGCATAGCAATTGCTTTGCTGAGTGAACTGGACAATTCAGAAGATAAATTGTGTGAACAATTTCTAGAAAGCACTTTTGAAATATATGGAAAAAAATTAGGCTGAATGTCAGAAAACATATTTACCATCCCATAATAAAAATAAAAATAAATGTAGAAAATTTGTGTTTGGAAACAATATTTTATGCAGTATTAAACTGCTAAAGCTGAACTTTCTGGTCATGAGATGCTCTGTGTGGATTAATACAAGAGGGTATAACTCACAGAAGATACAGGAATTCAGAATTTTAGATATCAATGGGATTCGTCTCACCTAATCTTATGTGTGTAACAGTGACATGAGAGGGTGGATAATCACTGCAGAGCAACTGTTACCTTCAAATGGCAATTCTTTCCTTTCCAAAATGATTTTCAAAGACAGGCAGCATCATAGCTAAATTAGAACAAGGGCTCAACATGGATCATAGCACAGTTTTGTAGGAAGGCAAATTAAAACATCTCAGCAAAACCTGGCCTGTCTAGAAACACTTTTCAGTATCAAAATATCTTAGAAATCTAATTTACTTGCAGTGATGGATATTGTTATTGCAGAAATTTATATTATTTCCCCATTCAGAATCTGGTGACTATACTCATAATACCAGTTCTTCAATCAAGTGACACACCTAGGAGCAAGTATGGTCAAAAGTGAGAACACCTTCTGCATACCTTAAAACTGAATCACTTTCTGCAGCTACTATCTTCCCTTAAAAAACAGCGAGCTAGCAGTTAATAAACTTCCAATGAGGCACCTGCCAAGGTATCAAGTTATAGGATGTATCTAAGCCTAATTATATAGACAATCCTATCTGTAGACAACCTTTAATTCACCAAGAAGCTTTCCCGAAAATAGGCTAACCACAAACGTATTTTTTCCTTCTCTAAAAATGTTAGTTCTTCAGCACCTCAGTCCCTGATTGTTTGAGAATGTACTGTCTCAGTAGTGTCTTGCAAGAATTGCTACCTCAAAACTTACTTTATACATATATATATATAGATAGTAATGAATTTGCTCCTTACAATTTTTCATTAGGACATGTAAAAAACTTCTAGTGCCCTTAAAAATGGATTGGTTCAGAACACAACATTTTTTTTTCCTTGCTATGTCATCCAAACTCTAAATCTTATAGCTACAAATTTTTTGTCACCTCAGGCCTTATCTGCAAAACAAGTTAAATCTGAAATAATCTACAGTGAAAATCAGAAACAGAAATTTACTGAATTAGGGCAGAAACCCTGAACTACATCATGTGGTTCACATCCATTTCCTATGATTCTGTGGACGAGTTATGTGCAAAGGCTTCAGATTAGACATTTTTCTATTTTAATAGAAAAATATTGTTCAAGCAGAAACAGGGTAAGAAAACAAACTAATCCAGAAGAGTTCATCTGGAGTATTTAATAAAAAATAGATCTTACCAACTTCAAATACAAGAAAATCCTTATTATGAAATACATGAGATGAACATCAATATTTAAAGAAAGGATTGTGATATTTCCAATTTCCTCAAAGACATCATTTGGAACAAGTATAATTTATCATTAGCATTCACAAATTATCTCCATTGTGGTTTACTACTATTCACATTATCTTTTCCTAGTAATGAAAGAATCATCAACATCTAGTTGTTGTCTTTCACAGGAAACAAAATTTTCATAATGAAAAGCAAGTTTTACAGGTTTTTTTAAATTCTTCCTACACACGGTAGAAACGTGTCCTAAAGCATCGCACAGATTAAAGTAGTCTTAATTAATTTAGTTTTGAATTCAGTTAATCATTAGTTTTCAGCCTAATAAGATGTTTAAATAACAATTTCTTAGATATCAGACAAGGTAAGTCTCTCTCTGCAACATACTATTGGCAAATTCCGGTCAGTAAAACACTGAAATATCCTATGTGCTCAGCTCTCCAGTAGAAAGGAGAAAGGAGAACATTGGCTACTATCCTGCCTACTCATATGCACATGTGGTCAAGAACAAAAGTAAATTAAGTGCACTAATTGAGAATTTTATAGACAAACTGAACCATGGTTTGGAGAAGGAATCCATTTTAAATTAGTAATATCCACTAAGAGTAACAGAGGGAGAACAAAAATGTTTTATCTATCACAAAATACTTTCACTCCTAAATATTCCTAGGGAAGTACCAAACATATTCATTCATTTCACCAAATTCCAAAGATTTCCTTGAAAAAAGTTAGCGCTAATACTAATCTATCTAAAATACCATAATGCATTCACCATCACAACATTTCTAACTGCACTGCTTTCTAATCTGCATCTCCTAATTATTTTCACCCTGTTGCTCTCTTTCCCATTTCTCCTCACAAAATCTCCCAGGCAATGAATACCATTTTACATAGAACACTGAAAATATGTGACCTAATGAAGAAGCTGTTCTCCAGTAGTTAATTTGCTTTAGCATTGGAATTTCACTTGAAGGTAATCTATGCCTGATACTTAAAACAAAATTCAAAAAGTATGTAAATGAACTTCCTTTTTCTCCTACTGGAGAATGTCACTGAAACTGCACAAAGCATTTACAACATATCAACATTTGGTTAGAAATAATTCATACCTTTGAGTCCAGCAGTCAATTTTTACAAAATTTGGATCCACTGATTTCCACTGGATATTTGTGAAATTACTTCTCAACAAGAACTTAAAATTCAAAGCTCTATAAAATAATAATCAAACCTGTCCAAAACTCATCAGAACCTTTTGCACGGAACTTTGCAAAGAAAAAAGTGGTTAAAATCTATCTGCAACATATTACTGGCAAGCTCATACAACTACCTGCTATGATAGATAAATTGTGATGTACTGTTATGTATGATCATTGAGAGCATAGCACTGGATTTATTAGTAGATATTTTGAAGAATTCTCCAATTAATTGTTCTCCTAACTTCTTTCTAAATCAGTTATTGTTGCTGGCTATCTGGGAATATTTTGCTTTACTCTGTCACATAAAAGCACTTTCAGTAAAGTCCTAGGAATTACAAGTACCACCCATCATCTGTTTGCTTTTGGCATAGTGATCCTTCCTCACCATGTCTTTATTCATCACAACCAGTCATTTTACTTGGTTTTAGATCAGACATCACTTCTGGGTGGAAACCATGTCTATCTGAATAGTCATTTTAGTAACACCTCTGAGCACTCTTTTGAATGTTCATGGAAGTGGTTCTTTAAAAGTCACACACATGTTCTCCTCTGCTTAGTACTTATTTTTCTACTGAATCATACTTTAAAAGTCAAATAAAAACAAGGGACAACAGTATGCATATTATATGGAAGGAAAAGAAAAAAAATCATCTCCCAGAGTATACCTGAGGCTGCGAATTCCTGAAATAAACAATAACCTTGACAAGAGTTCTGAAGGGCTGTAGGTTAAATGTGGAAACATATCTGAACATACTAACTTCTTACGTTACTGTCTTACACGTGACAACAGGTACAGTGTAATCAATACACTAACAGTTATCATAGACCATCATAGACCATACCATACTTAAACAGCAGCTAACAAACCAATCATTTGGTGAAAAAATGATAGATCCTTCAGAAGTATGAGAAGTAGTGGCTACTTTATACTGATAATGAGATATAATGAGACGACAGAGAAAATCTCAAATAAATCACATTGCAGAACAAGATTTAGAAACCAGTGCATGAAAACTGTACTTTGAGTTCTCCTAAGGCCAATGAATGGAATTAGGAGATTATTAGGGATCTATTAATAATTCTTTATAAAGAACTGGCTATTTCTCTCAAAACCTGGGGGAAAAAAATCTGGAAAATAGTCTGCATTAATCTAATATTACATTCCTCAAGTTTCACATAGGACTAATTTATGGCAAACTTTTAGCAAAAAATACAGTAATTGGTAGCAACAGGACCTCACATTTTTTCAGAGGAGTTAAATCACATGAAACTCTCTCTTTCTCCAGACACTTGCAAGTGCTTCAGAAGTTGTTTCAAAGCAATATTAATAGTTCTATGAGTAATTGCTGCTGGAGGGAAACTGAAAATGGACCTTCCTGGGAAAAATACTTTAAATGATATGACATTCTTTCTCTCTGAATAAGCAAAAGTCGTCAGATATTAAAAATATACTTCCCAAGAAAGCTGAATTACACAGAAATAGATATACTCATTCAAAATGTGTTTCTGGGCTACATTTTTAACTCCTCTTTATAGGAATGATTATGGAAATCACTTTGCTGAGAAGCCCAAAGGACAAAGTAGAGTACAAAACTATGTGTTTAAATGAAAATGGATTTAAACATGAAATATTGCAATTGTTATCATTCAACAGTTTGGCAACATAATATTTTATAAAGGAATAACCTATCACTGATTCATATAACAATTGTTAGCTCTTAGAGTTCAGATGTGAATCTACTATGGTCCTTTCCTCTCTTATTTTTGGCACCAAGAAACAATGTAATTATAAAGAGCTTTAAAACCAGTTTTAAGATCTGATCAGTGTGTAACCTCTGTCTTTCCTTTACGTAATAACTTTGCTACAACTCAAGTGTCTGTGTTCTGCTGCAATTAATCGAAATACATTCAAATAAATAAGATAGCAAAAGAAAACAGAACTTGCACATTAGGAATGTATTACTTTCTCTGGCATTTACTCACTTTATAGTGTGGTATTAAAGCATAAACTCATGTTGTGTATTATGCTTTATTGACATAGTTTACCACATGGTAATACAATCATCATATACATCATATAAAACATCAATATTTCACTCATATGCTGGTTTCCTACAACTCCATTAAGGATGTAAATTTACATGATGATGACTGCTTCAAATCCTTTTCATGTGAAATGCCTTGGTAGTAATATCTCTAGAACAAAACGGTCCACAAAGCTTAAGATGGAACATACAACGGTGAGGAAAACGGTAGCCAGAAGATCTCCAAAAGAATGAGCAAAGCATATTACAAACAAAAATAAAGGAATAAAATGTCTTCACTGGGACATTGTGATACAGAAAAGACAGGAGAACAAGCCTTTGAGGCTATGACTTACATATCCTGAGACTGTTCTTTGGCACTGAAAACACCAGCATGTAAAAGCTTATGCTGCCGCTATTAACTCTTTTGCTTTCTAAAACAATCGGGTCAGGATAAGGCACATCTGAATTGCCTACCAGGGATGGTCTTTGGTCTGCTCCAACAGCTGGACTGTACTCAGGCGCTGCTTGGAAGGGTCTCATTTGGTCTGTGTCAAAACCACATGAAGGACAAATCTAACAACTTAACAATGTAGACAATTCAGTTCCAGTGGCTGGACATATTCCTTGGAGTTGTTTTATTCAGGATAAATGTAGCCTGTGTTGTCATTAGATATTTGCTATTGATAGTCAAGTTACATGGAAGGTATTTCAATGACGTTTATGAATGATGTTATAAAACCTTAACATAAAAGAAAGAAGCATTGAGCAGATTTCACTTCTTATGGAGCAATAGCTATTTACAGAATACAATCAGGAAAGACACTTGAAGCCTCTCCTAATATCATCAACATCATTATCGTCACCATCATCATGGCTGGGCTTCGCGAACGAAGATTTGGGAAAGGCTCTCTCCACATTTGTTACAAGCACGCTGGTGGCTAAAAAGACCAATGCGAGACAGGCATGTCCGATTGCAAAAGGTACAGCAGAAAGACTCCTTAGGTGGTATATTCTGCAAGGCACAATTCTTTCTGCATTGGCTTTTCTCCTCAAGAGTGATCCTGTGTGCTTTCACAGATGGTGTGTCTCCAGGCCTCCCGATTTGAGGCCAGAGTAGACCAGTTATGTTGATCAATATGGTCAAGGCTGAGATGTTGTTTCAGGGAGTCCTTGTATCTTTTCTTCGGGGCTCCTATTTTGCGTCAGCCAGTGGCAAGTTCACCATAAAGCAAGATCTTAGGGAGGCAGTGGTCCTTCATCCTGGAGACGTACCCTGCCCAGAGCAGCTGTGTTCTCAGCAACATGGCCTCGATACTTGTGACTGCTGCTTGTTCACATAATCTGACCAGTGAATGTTTAGGATTGTACAGAGGTAGCATTGATGGAAGTATTCCAAGAGTCGCAGGAGGTGGCGGTAGATGACCCATGATTCGGAACCATATAAAAGAGTAGACAGCACAATGGCTTTGTATAAAATGCACAAAATAAACCTTTCCAAGTTTGTTAAATTACATGGTGAAAAAATAGTGTATTTTAGATAATATATTAACTAATTTATTATATTGATTATATAATTGAAATACCAACTTTAATTTAAACATATGCATTTAAATCAACAGATATTCTAAGCTGTATGTTTTTAGAAACAAACAAACAAAAAAATTGCTTCAGAGCAATTACTTTAGGTAAAAAGCGACACATTGACAGTAATATTACCAAACATAGTAAATATACTAACATATCTGTGTTTACAGGTTAGTTTAAAGGTTTGTCAGACATGTCCAAAGTAAAATATATTAAGTACAAATTTTATCAAATTATTAAAAAAAACCCTCTTAGACTTTTATTTATAAGAGAATTTATGCACCAAATGAAAAGCATCACAAGAGTTTCCTCCAACTCTGAAACTTTTTTTTATTTATAAGAAAACTTCCAAGTTGATGAAAAAATCAAGAACATGAATCTGATAAAAGTAACACCCTGAACATTGTAAAACATTGTCAGGAGGCCCTATATAAATAATAAACCCACAAAGCTAAAAAGGAAGAAAAGCAACTTGATTATTTGTGGAATGGTATTATAAGCGGAAGATTTAATTAAAAAATTAATTGGTTGACCTTCTTACCTCCAGACAAATAGGTCTAAATCTGGAAACTCCCACTCCTCTTATTGACTTTCCCCAGAACAAGACAAAACAACAACAAACCAACAAAACAAAGAAAAAAAATAAAAAAAAAAACAAATAAAGCCAAACTCAGTCGAAACCTGCTTCCATATAAATATTTAACTCACTTCTTAGAAAAACAAATTATTTTGTGTATTTTATATAAAATATAGGCAAGTAAACTTTATTTTTGTTTACAGAGTAAAGATGAGAAACAAGTCCTTGGTCAAGTTGTGCTCTTGTGCTAAAGGACATGCAAAAAAATCTGGTTTGACCTCTTTTAACTTCCAGAAAATAAATGGGACAGCACATGTTCAATCAAAGTGATTAAATTACCTGAGGCTTCCCCCTCAAATCTGCAGCTGCTAGCTGGAAGGCAGCGAAATGAGGTCATGAGGATGAACATAATGACTTCCAGAGCTACAGAGGCACTCCTGGATGTTCCCCCACTGACAAAGTACTTGAGCTGGCAAATATCTCCTTTGGGTCAGATATTTTAATACTAGTAGATAAAATTTGTTTTGCCTGTAATAATCACAATTACTCCGGACATTTAAGTCATGGTAGGAAGCAGGTCCTGGGTACAACAAATCTGCTGCACAAAAGAATGAAGAAGTCAAGGAGTTGAAGTTGGGAGAGAATCTCAGGAGGTCTTGTGCTCAAATCAGCATCAGCCTTAAGATTAGCAAAGATTGCTATGGGCTTTATCCAGTCAGGAGAACCTCCAAGGATGGAGACTTCAGAGACCTCCAGGCAGACTATTCCTGTGCTTGACTATCTTCACAGTGAAAAGGTTTCTCCTATCCATACATAATCAGTGCCAAATATGCGGAGACAATCTTGCACCGTTTGCTTGGTAAACTAGTTTCAATAGTACGCATGCAGACAAACAGTGTGTTTTGTGAACTGCACAAGTGGTGTGACATCACTTGTGGGTGGACTGTTGCTGTGTAGGCTCCATGTGCTCATGTCTTGACATCTTAGGTGTGAAAAAAATAATCCTTTGTCAAAAATTAAGAGTATTTGAAAATACATAAGCATACTTCATCAGTGATCCAAGGTACCATTATCTGCAACTATTAGTGTTGGTACCTTAATGAGATACCGCTATGTCTATAAATGTATGGGAAAAGAAAATTAAATTTTGCTTCCACATAATCGATCAACTCTCAGTATAACACAGCAACATGACCATGTGCAAGCCATCATGCCCACTTTAGGGCTATGTAATGAAAACAGTAAACAACTCATCTACCAAATTAATTTAAGAATAAGAGGAGATATTTCACTTTGTCAGATGTGAATACACAGGGATGTTGAGGCAAGATCCTAGTTGTCTTCAAAACTTACACTTGAAAGGAAGCTTGTAATTTTTCTAGCTATTAAAAGTCACCCTTGTAAAGAGAGGCTAGGTGCTCAGTTGTAATTTTTAAGTTCTTTATAGATGACAGAAAGACCTTGTCAGCAACTAAATACTACTTCCAAGTCTTTTAGCATGTACTAAAACTTTTTATGATACAGCTTCTAAATTAGAGAAATTTGATCATGTACATGCTCAGGTTTCTTACATTAATGAAAGATTACCTGACAACAAAGAACTAATGACAACGAATTTGGTTATAAGCATAACTTTTATCTAAGAACACCCCAGGGCAAAGCAAAAGAAAAATGAAAAAGAATTGTAAAGACAAAATCATACTCAGTTAAGTGACTTCAAGTCTTGCTTTCAGGAATAAAATTATTACATCATTATACAGTTGCTTTTTTTCTTCTTGAAAGAAAAAGAAAAAAAAATTAAAACATCTGTAAATTCTGCAGAAATGTAAAAGTTTTGGGGAAAAAAAAAATTGTTTAACTGTCTGAGTGAGGAATGTCATGTAGTTAAATAATACTGGATTATGTGTTTCCATGCTTCAGAAATCTTGGTAAGAAATAGTAGAAATAGTCTAACATTTAACCTTAAAATCCCAGTGTTTTGAATTTCTTTGGAACTTGTTCAATTTCCTTTGTCCATTTCTACATCAAACAGAAAAAAATATTTTTCTTCAGTAAACACACTTGGGCAGACTGCAGAAGCCCATTAAATATAATTTCTGCTAAGGTTGAGATTTAAATTAATTTTAATTATATGCATAAAGAGTTATGAACTGAAGTTCAGAAAGAAAAGATGTACTGAAATACCTTAAAACTGATAATACTCACAAGATAATACTAAGTCAAAGCTAAAAATAATGGAGAGCAGTGAGAATTATTAGAGCTGTGGGTATTTACATGCAAGACAAAAAATTATATTCAGTGGTAAGGGCAATGGTGATTTTCTTCAGTATCCTTTAAAAAACCATTTTTCTATAGTTAATATTGTTGTTGTTGAAAGATGGTTATCAAGTACTTCCATACAAAGGAGCCCAAAATGAAGATGGATTAATTATAATAAACCATTGCAAAAGGAAGAAAGTGGTATGGCTAGGTACTATTTTAATTTTCACAACATTATGTGTAAAGTGATTACTTTCTTGTAGGTATCATTAAAGAACATTTGCAAAGGTTTCTGAGTAGATCACTGATAGCTGAAAATACTTTTTTTAAAAGACCCGTCAACTTTATTTAAACTTTATTATATTATATGTCACCGTTATGCTAACCAGGGCAGGGGCAGCAACTGAACTGAAGAAGGATAAAGAAATTTTGTTCCCCATTCATACCCATCTCCCCAGCTACACAGTTAACACATGTTCATAGCACAGAACTCTATTTCCTATGAATTTCTGATGTTAGACCTTCCAGAATTCCAGCAAGTAGTGTTATTCAAGGCCTCAGTACATCGGTTGCAGAAAACTATAGAGAAGGTAGAATACTATGGAAAACCGTGAAATGCACTTTCTTATCCTTCACCTCTCCCCTAGGCTCACCACTGATCTGAGACGAAGCACAAAAAGAGGCCCATATTCCCCCACTTTATTAATTTCTAGGCTGAATCTAGACTTGTAACCCAGAGATAGTGCAATGTCCTGATATATAAAATATACTGAAACAAATAAAAAACCTGAAAAATTCTGTAATCCGCATTATAAAATTTCCTTCAGGATCTGATTTTACCTACTTTCCTCTTTGACATGCCCACATAGAAGCTTTCACAAAGCCAGGGAAGGCCATTTCTGTGCTAGCCTGCTATTAAGGGAAACTGGAAACAAAATATATACTGGTGCTAAACCACCAGTAAAGTTCACTTAGAGAAATCAACAATCTAATGCAAGGTGAGCTGTAAAAAAATATGTATTTCTCTCAAATAGAAATTTCTTTTTTTTCCATGTAGAAACAAATGACTGAATGAGAAAATAATGTGAAATATCTTACCTAAAGAAGGTATGGTGTGTCAGTTAAAAATCAGCTCTTCATTTCCAATCCACAGGGAATTTTTTTTCTTTCTCTATGCTGAATATTTTACAATTGTAAATCACCCAGTTACAGAGACAACGTCCCTAAAACTGCTAAGGCTGTGATTATTCACTAATTTCAAATTGAGAAACACATACCCAATTGCAATCTGGAAATCTGACTTTGCATTAAGGTACAAGTAAATTTTGTTAGGTTATGTTGCCCTGCTCTTGGCATTTAAAGGGAAATGGAGAACTTGTAATACGTTTGAGTTACTGAACAAGGAATCAAAATCCCTGGTGATATCTAACTGCCCAGCAGGATCTCCTTACAAAGAGAAAAACAATGACAACAACAATCTTTAAAAATAACTACACTAATATAATCCAGTTCAAAATTGGCATAGGCTAACAGAGTTACCATGAGTTTACCGTGTTTTCAGTAGTATGACAGATCATGTGCATTTTCAAATTTGCATATATAGACACTGGTAAAGAGAGCCCAGAATTACAGACACTAAAGTAATAAGATTAAATTAAATGCTGTCAGATATAAAACCCCAAATCTATCACAAACTTCATACCTGTATTTTAACAGAAGCAAATGCTGTATGGTTTATAAGGCAACTGGAATGTAATTCATTATAACAAAACTAAATATCCACAGCTGAGGTAATAACGCTAGGCACCTTTTGTAATGAATGAAAAACAATTTTATTTAGCATAAGATTCATTGCTACTAAAAGAAGCCATCTAGAATAGACAAATGAATTATACCTTAAAATGGACATCTTTCTCTTAAATATAAAGGTTAACTATCTCCAATGCAGATGTGCATCCTGTAAATGTCTAAAGCTAGGCAAGATGAATCCCAGCCAGAATGACTAGTTAAGACAACTATAAAAATCCACTATATTGAGAAGATTTGGTCTGATTATGCTTAGGTATACACAGTGGTGATTTAAAAAAAATTAGTCCTTTCACTTCTCCTTGAGAATGAATTTGTGCTACACAAACCTTTGACTAAGTGTCTTATGTGTCAGTATTTTAAAACTGCTGAAGTTCCAAACTACCATCTAGCTTCCACTCTAAAATTGCAGTAAATTAAACAACAGTTCTTAAGTTGTCTCTAAGTGGCTATAATTAAGTCTTCACTCCTAATGATGGTGCCCATTCCAAGGACAAATTCAATATGGTAAGAGGTGTAGGAAGGGAGAATTATAACAAAAACCTATGGCTTGGCATACAGCCATGTGTAAAGGGCATACATTAGCACTTCTACAGTTTCTCCAGGAGTTACTGGAAGAGAATCAGTCTGGAGTGGATACAGATGAAACACAGTAAAAGACACAATCACCTTTTCTTATTCTTCCACATACCTTCGTCTACTTTTCATCTTGTAAATACATGTTTACTTTGTCAGAGGAAGCTTAACCAAATTCTGTTTTCTATAGTTCATTCTCAAGCAAGGTATAGCCATGCTAGCAGATGAAAGGTAGTCAGTATTAGGATGTGAGTCCAAATTAAGGTATTAACATATTCCCTGAGATTCCTCTACTTTTCTTGGAAGCTTTTAGCATTAACCCTTGTCAGATAATTTGCAGGAATCCTCAAAGACTCCTCTTGTTAACATGTTCAGGTTAACAACGGATGATAACAACGAATAGGACAGTGAGTTTTAACAGTATGTGTGAATGGAATATACTATTCTGAGAAAATGTGCCCCCAAACCAAAGACCCCTAAAGAGAAAATTACCAATGACAAGCTTTGCATGAAATTGCCATCACTAAGATTAAACCAAACAGATAATTATCAAGGGGCTTTGGAGAAAAGGAGTCAGTTTGATAAGAAGAATAAAGAAGCATGGCATTTTGTGATGGGGGACATACCTTGGAACAGAAAAGTGGTAACAGAGCAGCACTCCAACTCCAATATGACACTGCCTCAAGTCATCCCACCACCATCCTGACCTCCTTCTGGGTCTAATGGGGTCTCTGCCTCATGTGACAGCATAGGCAGCTGTCCTCTGGCTAGAGGGATGACTGTAAGAGTGTCACATGCTAGGAACTACAGCTTGGAGTACCTGTTTGAGCCCACCTTTTGCATCAGAAGTGGGTTGTAGGGAGAAGCATGGGTACAGGTCACAGGTAAAGCCAGCACACTTGCAATCCCATCAGACACAAGTTTGGTTGTGCACATAAGCGTGTAGTTGTACATGTGCAGTTAGACTTTCCTGGGTTATTGGAGGGTAGTTAGAAATGTGTAGGGGTACACTCACATTTTGCAGGTGTACAGTATTATACTTTATATGTCGTACTGCTGATATTGATCCCAAATGTACAGCTGACCAACTGGCCTACTAATTACACACAATTCAAAACTCAGTAAACCCCTTTGAACCTGATTTGGTTTAACCCAAGTGCACTGAGTAGTTCTTCTCTCCCACATTTGTCGCATTTCCAATCTAGCATAACTAAGGCTATGATAAAAACCTCTATATAATTCCCACCCATCACCTTACCTAACTTATGCCCAATAAGGTCACACAATACTAAGGGTTTGTAAACTAGATCATATCTTAGATCATCTACTTGAAGCTTTCTGAAGATTTTAGTTAGAAAACAGTTCAAAAGTCTTCCAAAAAACTGAGAGAACTTCTATTGGACAGCAGTATTGAACAAGTGATAAACCAATTCAATTTTCACAGTACTGAAGTAGGCAAATGCTTTTTTGTTTATATGTTTACATGTACACTTTAAGGTACATTGTTCTCCCCGAAAGGCTGGTAATAAAAGGAACACATATGATAGTAAAAGTTATTGACATGGAAGTCAAGTTATGGTCTAACAATGAGGTTCCTTAACTTCATTTTGAGTTAACTGAGGGTTTTTGAGGTGATATAATCTTTTTTTTTTCTTTCCTTCCCATATGATCCTTGTACTTACATTTTTGCAGCACTTAACAATAGCAACTGTGGTGGTGATTTTTAAGATGGCTTCTCATCTAAGTTATGCTCGATTTTATGGAAGAATTAGGATTTTAATGATAAAAAGTGGTATCAAATATAAAAGTAATAAAATATGTTACTACTCTATTTTTAAAAAATCTAAGAAATATATATGCAAAAAGATTGGTTTTTTCTTTCATCAGTTTCAAAACCAAAATTCTCCTTCCAAAACTTCCTATCTAATATAAAAAAAAAAAATGAAGTTGCTTCATAGACAAATTTATGACACAATTAGCTGGTTCATTGATATCATGTATGTTTAAATATTTCAAAACTTCAAAATTTTCCTTTTTAAAAGTATTGTTAATTTTATAAACTTTTTTTCACCATAGAAGATTCTGCTAAAATCATTTTGATGTGGATAAAAATGTTTTAGTTGAAATGTCAGATTGTGAATTTGGCTTCTTTCCTTTTGCAAGCAGAAGGTAGAGAAATATAAAGTTATATAAAATGATTATTTCTCTTTTTTTTTTCATATACAGGAATTTGCCAGTGCTTAGATGCTATGGGGAACGACAGCAATGTAATTTTGGACAATGTTTCTCCTAAACGTCTGCCAATTTATCCCACTATATCTGACATTGTGGTCAGAGAGTTTATTCTGAATGCAGAAGTCAGTCTTCAGATTTGGCCAGCTCATCTTTCAGGTGAATTAACCCCTGCACCGGGTAGTATATGGAGCAGTAATTGATCCTTTCCATAACTTCTGCCTTGAAACATTTTGCAGTTTTTTACTTCCTAGAACTGGTGTATGTCTTGGAGGTGAAAGTAAGTATTGTTAAGGTAGAAGCTGAGTGAGCAGATATACAGCTGCCAATTTAAGGGTTGTTATGTGAATGCAGTTTTGGTATTTATTTTAACTAGTTTTAAAAGTAAACAGATTTTTTTTTTTAATGAAGTAGATGACTAGAAAGAATAGGTAAATACTTTAGGAGAGGGTGAGTAGAGTCACTGCAGTGTAATCAGAGAAAGATTATCTAAAACCAGAGAAGCTACTGTGTTATTTCAGTCCCTTTTCTTCTACTAGCTATTTTCAAGCCTGCATTTGGTTTTCTAACACTAATTGGAGTATTGACTGACCATGTAAATGCTTGCCCTCATTGTTCTACTCTAACAAATTAACTAGTGAGTGCCTCCAGTTATCTAAATAAGGTGCTGATTGATCTTGTGGAAATAATTAATCAAGCCAGACCTGATATGATCTCCAGCCATGTCAGAACTTTCTTTTCTCATTATGCTTACCTAGTGCAGAATTTAAATTTACAGCCTGTGGCAAAAGGTAATGTTTTTGAGAGGTTTCTACAAGTCAAATTACAAGGAGGAAGCCAGATTTCAATTGTAATAAGACTTTAAATGAGTGCAATTACACTTTAGTTCAAACAGTCTTGTTTCAAATATTGTTCTGCCTGTCTGGCAGCATTTAATAGAAGCCAACATCGAGTTTAGAGCACTGGGGAATAATATGCCAACTTTCCTACTTGAATCAGTGGAAGCAGGGTCCTTAGTGGACAGGTACTTAAATGCATGTATTGCAGAAACTGAAATGCTGTTACAACTATATTTCTCCTTAACGACAAGTAGACATAGTAAGCAATACAATGTCTTTTGCTGCAACAACTCATTTATCATGAACAAGCTTAGTGTCCTTCACCCTTTACCCTCCCCATGTACACACACTTAAAAAAGGAAAAAGACCTTTTTAACTGAAAAAGCAGGAGCAGCAGACACTACAACTTTGTTCAGCAAAGCATGGTACACTCTTACTGATCATAAAACGTCCCCAGATGTCTGCACAGTATCTTAACTAGGAAAAGCACTGCAGAAGTGATCTTTTAAATCATCAAATCCAGACTACTGCACTGACAAATGGGCACTACTTGCTAGTTTTTCCTGACACACTGTCTCAGTCCTGGCTGGCACTTCAGCACAGATGTTCTCACAGAGAACTGGAATTACCTAGTTTCTCCTCTAGACACACTAGCAATGACACAAGAGGAGAAAGCTTTTAATGACGCTGTCATAATCTTATGACAACACAAGGAGGCTAAAAACTAACCCAGCTACTCCGACAGTGTAGAAGCACGCCTTCTTTCTCCAGTACTTATACTAGAAGCCTAAAGGCTCAAGATCCTAACCTAGACTAACATTAGAGACTTGCCCAAACAGCACAGAATTTCTGCTACACCCAGAAACACACCACCACCAATGAAAATGAAACGAAAAAACAACATTGCATTCATAATTAAGAATAGCTTCTAAATGTGCATACTTCAGCAAGTATGCACAATTCCCTTGGATAAGCTTGGTTGTGAATCCAGACCCTACAGCATTTTCTGTTTCAGAGGTGGTAGAAACAAAGGCTGTTTTAAGTGCATATGAATCAGCTTTAAGCTGATTTTTGCATTGCTAAAATAGCACAATTCACAGCTTTCCTCCAGTCTACAACAGAAAATTTATGCTTTTACTCTTTAAATGCAGAAAGTATGTATTTGTAGTAAGGAGGAAAGAGCTGGATTCTGCACATTCAGATATATTCCTACGTGAATATATCTGCAAAATGTTCGGCATTAAAACATAATTACAACAAGGAATTGTCACACAGAGTATTTCAAAGCAATGCACTTAGTTTGCAATAATATATCTTTAATTGCCCTCTCAGATCTTCACCAAAAGGAACAGAACACAAATCTGCATCATTGCCCAACTGGGAAAATAAATGGTCATCTTGTTTCGCTCATAAATGAGTACTGTTGGCAGTGAACCATTATGAGGATATTTATTACCTTATTTCCAGTGGTAGACCATTATCAAATGCTACCAGATGCTCATCTCAATTGTCAGTATCATATTTGAAGACTAATGATGCCAGTTAGCTTTCTACATAACAGAAAAATGGAGTTTCTTCACCTCAAAGCTGCCTATCCCAGTTTACATTCAAGTTTTGCAAGCAGGTTTCTTTCCATTCTCAATGGACAATTTCTTCAAAATAGACCACAACTTACTGGAGGGTTTATTACCTACTGCAGAAGGCTGTCCTGGTAGTTCTCCATAGTTTAATTCCCAAGAGGAGATTATCTGAAATGCAACCCCACTGGCTAGACTAGCAGTATAGAGTTCCTTATTAATGTATTATCTTATATTTTAATTGTGGTAGAGAATTTTAATCAAGTAAGTATGTTTAAGGAGAATTAGTAAACAAACAAAAACTCTCAGAAGAGTATAAAAATATTTATGTGTTTATTTAAAACAAACATTCTGAACACAGCATATCTACTTTTATATACATACATATATATAATATAGGCAAGACTTTCAACGTTACAGTCTTGAGTTATGGCTCAGAATTTAGAAGAGCTAATCAGTTTTGGCCTCTGTTTGCAGTTTGACTGGTATTTTAAAGTAAAGTAAAAATGCCTAGCACCTTTGAAAGCCATGCAGTACATAGCTGTGTTTATGTAAGTGGATCAAGCCATGAGTCAGAATGTTGAATGACCATTTGGTATCATAAATAATTTAAGGAATATCATGAAATAATTTATTACAAATGGATTTTTAAAAGTGAATCACTAAGTGCATATGAGTTCCTTGCTAGAAGATCTCACTATTTCAATCACTGAATTCAAATACCATTATTGAGATCCCACTGGGAGAGCAGCATAGCTACTTTCTGGATGGGCTGTTTGCTTCCATGTCTATTCTTGCTGTGCAAGTGTTCCTTGCTCTATAGCAAATATGTAACTACTCAAAAGGTGGCTAGAAATAATGAGCTGAAAAGGTTTGTTAAAGCTACATTTGAAATTGCAACTGCACTCTTCATCAGAGAACAAAACATTTTATCCACATTATAATAAAATTGAATTCACAATTCATTTACAGATGAAGCCTAAATCCAAGCCCACTAAGAGAGGCTTTAATAAACATGTTTCAAATTTGATCTTGAATTGCTGCACTTACATGGAGCATGTTCTTTTTAAATTCACAACTCCTGCTCCTGCCCAGGTACAAGACACCCTAGTGTCTCACTGCTCTTAGCAGCGCCACAGTCCAGTACAGAGGGACTTCTACTTTAGGTAAAGCCCTGTTTGATACCCATGATCTTCACCATACTTTAATCAAGGGTTTGCCAGGACTTCCATTCTTGTCAGGGAATTATTACTCATAAAGAATCTTTCTGGGCTAAACAGTGCACTCAGTGTTTTAGAACTGAAGATCATATATTTGTAGTATTAATTAAAATTAATTAAAATTAAAGTAACAAATAAAAATATTCAAGAATTTTGAAGATCTAATTGCCCTAAAGGATGAAGGTATGAGCAGTTCAAAACTTTATCATTTTCCACAACAGAAACCTCAGTTTTCAGCACATGCGTGATTTCTTTAAACTACCGCTACTATTTATTTTGATAATTTTCCTGGATCCAGAAATTGCTGTCATCTCCATTTCGTTATGGCAATAACATTTCAAGAAGATCAGTGACAACAAGAACTTTCAACTACAACCATGTTTCATTGCTTTCACAAGAAAAAGCCATCTTATTTCACAACACATGGCACAACAATAATATTCAGGTTCAGAGATTCAAGTTAGTGTTGCATGTCAAAAAGTTTATGTGTATTCTTTGAAGCCAGAATTTATAAGTGTTCTGTATTTGAATGACCATGCTCATGACTTCATGAGTGGCCTACAGCAACCTATAAACAACAGAATTAATCTGCAGAATAATTCATCATGTACTGGGTAGAAACACATTTTAAGAGCCCAGCCTTGCCAACAAGATACAGCATGCATACAAATACCCTTGCTTCAAGTTCTCTGGTATGTGCATAATTGTTTGGAAAAGTACACAGCTAGCCTGGACATTCAGAAAACGTATTTGTTATATTGCTAGGAGCTAGTGAGCTTCTTAGGCCTTCTAGATACAAGGCATATTTATATGCAACAGATGCTCTTGTAATGACCATGTTTTACTTTCTTCCATCCTCTTCCTTAGTATATTGAGTTATTTTGACTTGGGGCATCCAGGAAAGCAAAGAACATTGGTTGTGCATGTGAGAACACATAACCAAAGAAGTATGCTCTGCTGTCTCTGTTTCCATTAGGTTCACATGATTTCCAATTTTTGCCAGGAGCTCACTGTCCAGGATTATGTATGAGTTCTTAAACAAAATCTGTAAGGATAGCCTGTGGTAGTCACTTGGACAGAGACTCTACTAAAATAAAAATATGAAGAATTCATATAAAATTGTTGCTTACAGATGCCCTAAAGATAATGCCAACGTGACATATGGACAAACAGAAATAGGAATGATAAAAACATCAAAAATTTTATTAGTAGATTCAGAGAGAGAGTAGAAAATCCTAGTAATAAAAATAAAACTATTTTTTAGATTTGAAATATTACACCATTCTTTTCTTTCTCTCAGAAGAAGGTAAAGAAACAGGTAAAGCAACAGCCCAGAAAACCAGTAATTCACTGTCATGACATATGTATAATACGGGCTCAGTAGGAAGGAATTAAAACTGTAAATGACATTAAATAACCAAGATTAATTTGCTTTACCTTGGTGAAACCACATGTGGGAAATAAATCAGAGACAAATTATGTGATTACATAATGTGGTGATGAAGACTAAGCAAGTATCTAGAATGAAATACTAATAGTAATACATTGAATATTGCAAAATCATTTATTATTAAATAACCATGCATAAATATTTATTATTTAAGTATTTAAATAATTAAATCTATATGTGCAAACCGACTTTTTCCACTTGCCTGATCTTCCATGCTAACTGATGGAGTTCTTTCATACTTTTTTTGTTTTGATGGAGAAAAAGTAGTAAGAATTCATTAATTCATAATAATGTTGATTAAAAAATAATTAAAATGAAACCAAGAATACCAAAAAACGGTAAGTTCTTGCAGCACTCAGGTTAGACACTAGGTAATATCCATTCAGTTAAGGGGATACAATAAAAACATTTATAGTGACAAAATAATAGCAAATTTTACATCTATTGCATAGGTAATAATTACAAATCTACTAATGTACTGAGTAAATTATATGGATGCAAAGAACTGTTTGTAAATAGGCTTTAAATAACCCCTTTGCAAACTATCATGAAACACATTATATTGTGTTAATGCTATTTGCTTTAAAGGGTGCCATATTGTATTATTTGGAAAACAAACAAACAAACAAACAACAATGAAAAAAACCCACATTCAAACCAAGATGGTTTTATGAAAACTTGAATCCTAAAGAGAAAAGAAGGTTTTGAAGAAACAGCGTCAAAAAAATGATAATATATTTCCAAAATAAAGTTAGATCTCAAATGGGACTTGAAAGATTATAAAAATAGACAGGCTGAAATAAGTTGGAAAAATTATAATTGAACTAAATCATCAAAGAAATGCTAAAACTACAGCACTGAAGGAAGAGAAGATACCTGTCAAAAAGCAGTATGGTATCCAAACTACTAGAGGCTAGAGAAATGTAAAGATCATTGTTATAACCGTCTTGAATTACATGAAAGGCTTTCCTGCCTAACCAAAGTTTAGGCAGGAAATCTACGAAAATCACATTTGAGATACAGATAAATGTCCAGGAGCATTTAAACACATTTGACACCAGATGAGACCTTGATTTTTTCATTAAAGTCTCATAAAAAAAGATGTTACAATTTAAAAAATTATGAAAAAAACAACCTGGAGCAGGGAAAAATGTGAGATTCTTTTTGTTTCAGATGCCTTGTATATCTCCCCTCAAAATACACTACTGGAATTATTTTTTGCTCCACAGGTACTGAATTCTGCCTTGAAAAGGTATCTTAGCCAAACAGATCAAATTAAGATTGCTTGTACATGTTCCCCTTGTAACCTGAGGTAGAGCTCCTGGATGATCCGGTTGGTCCATCTCACTGCAGCCAGTGCCAGCTGCCACCAGCCAGCTAAATAAAGGTCTGATTTAGATGAATCATTACTTTCCTCATGCATTTACAGTCATTGTCTTGGATCTACATCTCTGCGTAAAAGCAAATCATCTCCTGACTCATAGTGAACTCTATGGGCAACCTGTACTGCTCATCAGTGCCAGTCTCTATGTTACTGACTGATATGTTTCCCATTCCAGGACAAGGGACATTCACAAATTAGAATACACTTTTGATTTGTTTGGGTTTTTTTCTGGCTGAAAACTGTTCTTTTGTCGGTTTTGGATTTGGGGGTTTTTTTGCTGTTTGGTTTTTTTCCTTCTGAAGAGTAAATAAGTGTCCAGAAAAAAAAAAACAACTCAGATCTCATGATTTAATCTAATTCAATTAAGTGAAAACTCCATCTATTTATTTCCCATTTACAACATACTGAACTGAATTAATATTGGTGAACTCTTTTTATATGTGAAAGAAATAAATACAGAAATTGTGGGGTTAAGGTTCTTACTGAAACAGCAGAGATCTGAGTCCAGTTTCCCAACTGCCAAAGACCTCCTCTGTAATCATTGGTAATCCATTTCATTTCTTTCTGTCCCAGTTCTCACTTCTTTGCTTGCTTAATGTATCCTTTTCATTTGCTGTTGTCACGGTGTTTTTTTTAACAATAGAAGCCTTTCAGAACAACAAAAAAATCTGTTTCTAGGATATGAGAATTATTTTTAGAGTTACTGTATATATACCTCTCTTTATGCATACATGTGTGTAGGTGTACGTGTGTGTATATATATATGCATATCCATACGTATATTCTTGCATATATACACCAAGAATGTTCTTTGGCCAATTCATATATATGTGTGTCTAAGAATTTATTGATTATACATATGTATAGCTCAATCAAAACAGTTATTAGATTTATGCTAAAAAAACCTTAATACCATTAAAAATAAAGTTTATTACATCTAGTATGGTGCTGTATGCGAAATCTGTGCTGAAAGTTGATACAGTAATACTATGCAGTCCACAGCTGATACATTTATTTCTTTTATGCTAAAATTACAGTAATTTACCTATTACTAATTAATGCCAGATGGATGTACAGAGGGATATATATTGGTATAAAACTACAGTGTTAAGAAATGTGCATATGTTTTATGAATCATTTAATTATTAATATGCTGATATAACATCAGTAAATAACCCTTCCATAATTTTAACACACAAGTATTTCTGCATAAAGGAAAGAACAAATATTTATGATCAAACATGCGTTCATAGTATTTTGTTATATAGGCCAGCTATTGCCAAAAAAACCTGTATTCTAAATCCAAATATTGCAGGCAGACGGGCAAAAAAAGGTCAATGTGGATGGATAGCTGAAAACAAAAATAGGTAACTAACTAATATGGTAAAACTACAAACAATAAAAAGGATGCTCTGAGCCTATATCTAATACCCAGTTAGTATCTGTTTAGCAACAGACATTTACAACAAATTAAGGGTACTCTTTTTTACTACATATGTGAAAACTGCACCACCCAAGAAGAAATTTTATCTCTGAAGATCAAAACTATGAACTGAAAATTCAGGGCAAGCAGAGCTACGACAGTTACTTAGCAGTCCAGTTACTTCATATTAAGTATGCTATAACTTTCTTTTGACATTAAAAAAATCCAGTATTCTGAATCTTTACAAATGAAAGCAGATTTTTCTGTTGTGCTTTGTACTGAGAAACTGTATATGCCAGTGTAATTTGATTTAACCATTAATATTCATTCCACTAATTTAAGTATTTGAAAGTTATAACTACTTGCAATTTTGCTGTTGATTGACCCGGATTTTTTTTATTTATTAAATTTTCTTAATGGATAGTGCACAGATGTCACTATTCATGTTGTTCCTATTAGTGTTCCTATTAGTGCTGACACGCTGCAAAAAATGTAATATGCTAAATTCACCTTTGCTAAAATTCTTCATTCCTAGCACTTTAAATCAATATCTTGTTTTTATTTAATCATACAAAATCCGCTATAAGTATTGGAATACCAAAATTTAAAGTAAGAGAAAACCAATGTATCTCAGACTTGGCAATATTAATATCCTATAAACAAAATAAATTATAAGAAACTAAGTACAAATTGGCTTTGTAAAGTACATTATTTGTATTCACTTCCAAAACCTTTGTGATTTCGTATCCTCCAGATCACGCCGCTTTGATGCAGCTGTGTTATGGCAGGTGATTTATAGGCAGAACATTTATAGGCATTCTTTATAACTACTATTATAAAATGTACCTATATCTATTCAAGACACCATTGACAGGTAATAGATCAAAATAATAAGTGCAAATGCTTGATCTTCTTCAATATCTAACAGTAATCAGGTTTTATGTGTGTCTTGTGAATTAAAATTATTTTACAAGGCACACCAGGAACATCGACTCTAAGCGGACAAAAGGTCAAACCAATGACAAGGGTAAACCTGGATCTTATTAATGGTTACTGTTTTATTTCCCACACTCATTTTTTACTATGGAAAAGTGAGTTTGCCACTCTTACTGTTCACATACAAGCAAATGAGCATGATTTATTTTCAAATTCAAATAGCAACATGGATTTTAACTAGGTTACAAGCACAAAGTATGTATCATCCAAAAACATACATTAGCTTGGCTGCCTAGATTCTAGGCTGATTTTGTTGACCTGGCATTTAAATTTTTTTTTTTTTTTTTCTCGTAATTGAGCCCATCTGAGAAATAGTAAAGCTTACTAGTGCCATACTAACATTTTTACAGTCACTTTCAGGACTGCACTAATATATTCTCCACTGTTCTGAAATTTCAACAATGGGCCTTTCATAAAGGCATTCTTACAGAACAGTGCTGGGCCCCTCAGTCAAATAAATTCAAGCCAAGGCTTCCAAGGAAAACTTCTGGCCACAATTCACATGACCTAGACAAGCACAGTGAAGGGAAAAAAAAGACTGCTTAACAAAGCAAAAAAAAGAAACAATGTCCCTCAGAAACAGACCATCCATTCAAGTAAAAAGTGAAATACAAAGTACTGTTATAACTGAAAAGACCATGTGTAAAGAATACTAGAGGGTAAAACCTTTCCGCTAAAGAGATGCCGTACTACCAGCTGACCTTCACACTTTCACACTCAGTGTAAGGCATTATGCACAGTACAGCATTTGAAGAACTTACAGAACTAACAAGGAAGAGCAGAAGAAGCAATTAGTATGCTCAGACACAGCATAGGAAAAGAAAAAGAAAAAAAAACCTACAAAACCCAATGAAATAACAAAGACCCAAACTGCTATGAAGCTGTGTAAGAGCCCTATGTTACAGCTCACTCTCTCCCTGCCTTCCCTCTCTCAGTGCTCTCTCCTGCATATTAAACACTGGGTTCAGTAAGGGACACAGCTTTCTGGATTCTCTAATGGAGAAGCATCCTTTTTCCATTCCAAGTACATTATATAACTGTGTAAGCAGTGGAAGCCAATTCCACTGCCATGCCCTCGAGCAGCATTCATCTAATGCAAACAGCCATGGAGAAGTCTGCTGCTGCCTCACATGAGATCCCAATCTAGAGGAAACATAGTTCAGGATTTGCCACACATCACAGGCTTAACCATTTGATTATAACTTCCTGATTTCATAGGAAAAAATGTCTATTTTCATTGTGCCTGGTTACAAAGTAATCAAGTAAACTCCCTACAGTCACAGCTGATTTCTTACACGAAAGATTTAGCTTGACTTATTTCAGGCAAACAGTTTAGGTTGAATCTATAACAAGATTCATGCTGATATTTAGAAATAAAACAGAAGCATACAGTATATCCGTTTATCGGGTATCAGATCAGAACTTTACTTATCTGAACCTGCTGATCGTATATTGCAGTTTATATTATTTTGCAGGGTAGTAAGCAATGTTTCCTTACTTCCTATGAAAAAAAAAAAAAAACACAAACCAACCAAACAATCCACAACAAAACCTTTAAACAACCCCCCCCCCCATTAAAAAATGCTTTCAATTATACTGTCAGCTAGTAAATACACAGTTAAAGATGAATAAAGGCAAAATCCAAGGAGTAGATTCTTAAGTTGGAAATTTTCTCATACAAAAGGATTGTTCAGGTAACCCTTGAGTTCATGCTTTTAAGTTTTACAAATCCTGTACTCTCTGATGGCCTCTTTTTCCTGTGGTGCAAGTTCACAGAAGACCCCTAAATTATGCACATGGCTTGGTAGGAAAAGTCTTTAAATGTATTTACTTTTTCTTTGTGTAGTGGAGAGAAATTACTTGATTAAAAGGGCATGATTAAGAAAAAAAAAAAAAAAACAGAACCAAACACCAACAACCCCCAAAAAGAGGAAACACCAAAAAACCAACCAAACAAAACAAAAACCCAAAGAAACAAATTAAAAAAAAAAAAAAAAGGAGAGACTGGCTAATAAAAACAGAAGCTGACCATTCCCCACTATGGTCCACTGTGGGAAAGATGGTGAGTTGCAGTAAAGAATAACAAGAACAACAAGCAAGCAATGTCTGCTGCCATAGCTTTTGGGAGGTAAAGACTCATGAAGGAAAAGCTATTTAATGTATCTCGGTATAAAGTCACTTAATTTCTCAATATGGTACTAAAAAAATTAGTTTTGCTGAGGTTGCTGCAACTGCAGCCAGTAAATATTAATTATGACTTGGTTGTTATCAACTAAGTAAACTATATGCACAAATCTTTAAAATAAGGTTAAAACTGTGGATTATTTTTGGCACTTTCAGTTACTCTTTTGAGATTTTTAATGCCATTTGAATGTTAAATCCATACCAGTGCTGCTTCACAGATTAAACATAATTTTTCACTGATAAATTTAAGGCTTTAGTAAACTGAAGGTGGAGGACTTCTGTCAAATAACTTCATGTGCTACAGAGGTGTCTGTATCTGGAGACAAATAAGGCTCCTTTATAGTCATTTCAGAAAAACTGAAAACCCCTACATGTGATTAATATGAAAATGAATATCTAAACCAAGTCACATGAATTGTTCCCTAAAAGTGTCTGTTATCTCGACTGACAATACAGAGAGTGATTGGAGGTAGACACCCACAGCTCAGAAGAAACTCATTCCAGATCTTTTGCAGCAGCGAAGACCTACTACAAAACAAGTCAATATTGAACATTGAATCTACCAAATACTTTTTATGGCATTAAAAAGGGGTCTGTCCAAGGTTCCTTGCACTTTGGAGAAAGCTGTTATGTCTCAGACATCTCAGTACTAACATCTTTTACAAAATTATGTGCAGTATTAACACCTTGCAGAGGGGTTTTTCTAAAGTAAGCTAGTACAAAAGTAAGATGTTCAAAAATGAAGCAATAAGGTATATATTGAGTAAATAACAGGCACTTTTACATATACCATTTCTTTCAAGCAGTCTAAACTCAGCACACCTGGGCAATCAGTTTTAGAGTCAACTTTAGGCCCTGATCAGGTGAAGGATATCAAAAAGCAGTAATGAAAGGAAAGCATTTTTCTTTAGTATTTGTTCTCCCTGTAATGGAGTTGTAAGCTAATATTTGAAAATCACTGCTTTATTTCTAGATTACATTAATACTAAAAAAAGAAAGGTCAAGACCTTGAAAATCTTGAATGGCATAGCTGGCCTTTCAAAAAAAACCTTCACATGCATTTTTCTTTGAGTCAGCTTTGACATTAATGACACAGTACAGGGATAGAAGGCATAAATACCACCTTGAAGACCAGTACCCCAAATACTGGTCAAAGTATTTAAGTGACTTAAGTCACTAGTTTGGGTTTTTTTTCTGAAATTTACTTGCTCTTTCTTTCTTTTTCTTTGTAATTATTATTTAAATTTCTTGGAAAAGTTACTTTGGTTTGAAATAACTGAACCCTAGGGTTCCAGAATAATGGAAGTCCAGGCATGCTTGGAAACCAGCCAGGTGCCACAATTTTCACCTAAACTGCTTGCAGAGTAGGTCAGCAACTTCAGGACCGTTGATACTGCTGAGTATGAAACTAGAAACCAGTTACTGAGAGGCTATAAATCACAACTAAAATTTAGGGCCTACTAAAGAGATTAAGGAAAAGAAGCATGTGATGCTTTTGGCATCCACAGTGCAATAGGGACATTGCTTATAAAGGGAAAATTGTTAGAGCATTAAGGGTTTTTTTTACCAAGATAAACCCAGTACTGTAGTTTGCTTTGTGGTTTATAAAGTATCTGCTTTATGGTTTATAAAACCTGATGACCGAAGTAAAGAAACAGTACAAACAAATATTCCAGTATTAGGCAAACACTTCAAAAGTTTCTGGAACTGGTAGGAAAAATGTCATATGAAAGGAAAAAAAAGAGTAACTATTGCAAAGAAATGCTGATAGAGTTCTAAATGCTGAGTATGAGGCTATTTTTTTTTTTATTTCACCGAGAGATATCTGAAAGAACTGAAAACAATTTTATCAGGATTTATGTGTGTGTGTGTGTGCGTGTTTATAGATATATCTTCCTATATAGAATGTACAAAGAAGTCAGTTAAATGCCAAAGATTGGATCAGCTTTAACAATAGTGATGCAACTGTTCAGCAGTATTTTGGGAATACACAGATAAGAAACAGACACAGAGTACATCTGTGCTGTTAAATAAGTGAGACTAGGAAGCAAACTGGAGCGCTAGCCATCGCAACTGCAGAAGCATCTGCAGCATTCTAACCAGCTCTCACCAGGACTCAATCCTAGCACGGCACACAAGGCCGTTCATGTCAGGGACCCTTCCTAAAATTAAGCATGGATGTCACCACAGCTGCACCCGCTGCTGCTCCCTGTCAGTGCTTCCCTGGCTGGCTGACACTGGTATCCTAAAAAAGCCTTGGTGTTCTTGAGGTATGACCAGCCTGAAACACAGCATGCATCCTTTGTTTCATGCTAAAAGGCAGTACTTTGACGATTTGCAACACAGCCGTCAGATCAGTTCAAGTTCTGACCTGTTGTTCCTAATGGTTCAGGAGTACCAGCTGAGGTTCTAAAGAAACCCACAACTCAACACTGTGTGGAGTAAGCAGAGCCAGTCTGCTCCAGAAGGTCACAGTCCCAAATTATGCAGGTATGAACCATGCTGCAGGACTTTTTATGTGTAAATAATATTTGTTCATATGTGGACATATGATAGAGAATAAAATGTTCGCACGCATTAGTAAAAGTGCTCCTCTATTTATGACTCACTACATTTACTACATAACTCAGAAGTAAAAAAAAAAAAAGGTGCAGAAACCCACAAAATTTGGGGCAACACAGCCTTAATCACTACTTAATTTTAGGTCCTTGTTTTAGACAAATAAATTAGGAGCCCTTCAGTTACTCATCCTAAGCAGTGGAAACGGTCTGGTGTAGCACCATATTTCTGGGTAAGATGCTGCAGAATTCCGGAAAATTGAGAGCTTGAGAGAGCAAGTCAGTGTGAATGTGTGAGAAGAAATGTAACAGAACAGCAGAGGAAGAAAAATCTATGTTTGAAATGCTGAACAATACAGTGAGGTGTTGATAGCCAGTGGAAAGAAAAAACACCCTTACAAACCTGTTAAGTGAACTACTGTGATCTTTTTTTCTCAACAGGTGGCTATGAGAAAAAATATATGTTTAGAAGATAAATTGAAAGCAAGAGCACTAGAGCAAAGTTCATGAAATGCTGTAGGAAATTTTAAACAGTTTTGGTTCTATCCACTTTTTAATAAACCCACTCTTCTTACTTTTGCTTGAAACTTTCAAGACCAGCATTTTTTATCTTCAGTCCTGTATATTTCCACTTTGTGTCTTTTCCCTGTAACCTAAGAGAACCAAAAATACACAAGTAAAAACCCTCGAGAAGTTCAGAGCATATACATATGCAAGATTTTGACTTTTCAGATTATGTTTAGGTTGTATATCCTATTTGTTAGCTACTTCACATTTTTTATTTTATATTAATCTGACTACAGTCCTTCAGATTCTTCTTAAAGCAATGAAACTGAAATTAATCCTTATGCACCACAATTTGGCTCACTTCCGCAGGAGAAGAGGTAACATTATTCCCCCATAGAGCTTTTTAAAGGATTATGTTTGTAATTATTTTTTTAAAAATAAAATAAGCCTAAGGAAATACATAACACAACACTTCAGCTTTTACCTGCACATGACTGCACATAAAGTACCAAATCCTACTTTAGAGAAGAAGAAAGGAGGAGGAGGAGAATCCTACACAATTGATGAATTAAACTTCTTGTCTTAAAAACTTTGTTAAATGAATGATTAAATGATAAAGCATTATACCATGAGTGTGTGTTTGTGGGTATGATGAGAGGTTATAAGTGAAAGACAAATAAAGTAAGTACTTCTGTGGAAAACAAGAGTATGTATTCCCATCCTTTGTCCCAGTCAGGGTGATATCAAATAAAAAACATACAATAACTTCTCTTCTGCAATAGTGACCATACGTTCAAAGATATATATTTCAAGACACACGGGATTATTGTTAGAAGAGGCAATTAACTCCTACAAAGCCATTTTTTTTACTTACAGCTGGCTAAGACTTGCAGTATGAGGGGTGAGAAAAACTACTTAAAATTCTGTTTAGCCTTTATAAACATTATCAAATACTGACTATAGGGATTCTGATGAAGTAAAAATAATTAAGTCTAGCATCACATTACTATTTTCATACACTACTGAAGCCTCATCGAGTTCAACAACTTTAATCTTAACTTTCTTTGACCATGTCAAGGAAGAGCCTTTAGGCTTGATCAGCACTCAAATGCTTTCACACTAAACTCCTATCAACTTTAAGGGAGTTGTTCAGGTATGTCTAGCAGAAGATTTGGGCCTTCAATGCTATATTTTCATGCAGACTAAAATAGTGATATGCATTTTTAGATACATATATACAAAGAACATACACCTGAAATAGCCAAGAAAACATTAGTGAATATGCCACTGTAAATCACTGAAAAGCTCTGTAAACATGTTTATAAACTCGACACTCTATTGATTATATTTAAAAAACTGACATGCTGATTTGGCATTTTAGTCTATAGCACTTCAAAAAATACTTTTAACTTTATAGTTTTATTGAATGTCTTATAGACAAATAGATTTTACATTCTATTTCTATAGCCTTGCTATAACAAATCTATACATTTTTTCCAGGCACCATTCAGTCCCAATTCAGTTGCAATGATTGTTGCACTTCTCAAGTACAGTCAGGAAGATTTGCTCTGAACTTTAAGATTCTCACATTCCTAAAGTAAAATTCCACGTATCACAAGGAACAGTGAAATATGTTCCATAAAATAAGAACAGATCTAATAAAAACAGATTCTTTGTAGTATATAGTACACCTTTTTTGATAAATATGATTCCCTACACAGATGATATTATGAAATAAGTAAATCAACATGAATGATAACAAGGAAAAAAAAAGACCAGTATTTAAATCGCAAATATGCTGATGTCAGCAAAGGTGTTATTTCAGTCTTACTTCATTCAAAAACATGTGCTTATCATTAGTATCACATAGTTTCTGCACTATTCAGTTCAAATAAAATGTGTCATAATAAATAATATATGACATGAAGTAAATATCATTTTTGATCCCCTCATCTGATAAAGATATTAAACAGAACTACAGAACTGGTCCCATCAATAACCCTTGCATCTTTGTTGACGCAAAGCTCTCCACCCCCTGTCTCCACTGAGGTATGTCCACAGACTGAAAGACCTCGCTAGCACACTGTCCATCAAACACTGGAGTGCCTTTCTCAGGCTTATCTTTAGAAAGCCTGGTTTTATCCCTCTCCCCCTTCAAATCTAATTTAAAGCTCTTTCAATGTACCCTGCTATCTCCTGTGTAAAGATCCTTTCCCCTCTTTGAGACAGGTGTACCCCATCTGCCACCAGCATGTCTCATGTAGACTGACCGAAGATCAAAAGCCCCAAAAATCTGTCAGTGACACCAGACTCAGAGCCAGATATTGATCTGCTGGCTCTTGTTGTTTCTTCCCTCATCATTCCCTGCAACTAGAAAGATAGAGGAGAACTGATCACTCAATCAGTCATCTCAAGGCTGTGAATTGCCCTCAGACTTCTTGTTGCAACTTCATTGCCAAGAACCTGAAAAATCAACTGTGGATAATAATTTGACAGCCATATTGGGGGCAGATTAATGATTTAAATAATTTTCAAAATAAACAAATTAAAGGATATAAAAAGAGATAAAATTCTATATATCCAAATGTAGTGCATCTCTCTTTATCTTGTAAATGTTTGAAACCTTTCAAAGAATTAATTTTTCCTCTAAGTTGAGTTGATTCTGAAGGAGGTTAGGACAAGGAATGAACAGTGCAAGTGGGAAGTGCATAGTTTTGTGCTGCCTTTAGTCAGCTGAAGGGGAAACAGTCACTTTTGTAATTAGGTCTCTTGATACATAAAAAAGTGACTGGAGAAGGTACCCTTGACTTACTATTTGTGACTAAAGTACTATGTATATTTACAGTTAATTATAACTTGCTTTTGTGTTTAAGCCTTGTGCTAAGGACAGATGTAACTCTCCTGAGTTCATTAAATAGTCCAAAGACGACTTTAACCCTGTTTTATTTGTCTTACAGTACTCTCTTGTCTCTTGGGTATAGAACCTCTACAATTTCCCTGAAAGCACATATAAGTCTCCAGTTTTACAGGCTGAAAGTATAGATACATTGGTACAGATACAGTAGACTTCCTATGCTTACATTTCCTGTTCTTCTCTTTTTTAAGAAGAACAAAAAACCCCACCATCTATTTAAGAAGCTTATAATACAGTGATGTGAAAAATCCCTCAGAATTCAGTAATGATGTGTTCATCTTTCTGCACATCTGCTCAAATTCCAAGCCACAATGAAGAACCTATAAAAATTCCAAGTCAGTGGGAAAGAGAGAGAGACACTCATAAGTATTAAAGCACTGCTGAATCAGGATTTGCACTGCAGATTTATAACGGCTAAGAAAGGATAGCAGTTATATTTGCAATCTCCCAACTGGAACATGGGCAACAAATAGAACCAAGAAGGCAGACCTGTCCTGTTTCCTGTAGCTTGTTATCTTCATGCTTTGTTCAAACCTCAAAAAGAATGAAGGGTGAACCTGGCCTTTGCTGATGTCAATTGAAAGTTTTGTCATTCACTTGAAAGGTTCAGAATTACTTATCATCTTTCTATTCTTTTTGATTTTAAAAGACTCTTTCCAGTTAGGAAAGCAAAACCTATCTTTTTGTGTCTGAAGGTGGCTTTAGGCAGTAAGTCAAAGAGAGGAGATCCATAGTACTCATTAATTTATTGGATCCGTTGAGCTTGAAACCATTATATAAAACTTTAAAGTGGTCATTACTTTTGACTTCTGTAGTTAGCAGGAAGTAAAAGTAAGAAGTTACTCTGAGGAAGAAGAAAAAATGTCTCTCAGTGAGAAGAAAAATAATGGAAGAGTGTAGAAGAGGAAAAATAAACCCCAGTATTTTTGCTCTCAGGATAGATTATTTTTAACTGTGCTATGTTGAGCCTAAGAATACCTTCCTTTCTAAACTTTCCAGTATTTTCCTACAGTCTGGTACAACTCTCATTTTTAAAAAAAATTTCAGTAATTTTTCATGAATATTAAAATAAATTATAAATATTTAAAATAAAACAGATACTGTATTATAGCCAGGTAGGTATGAGCCAACAGTGTGCCTAGGTGGCCAAGAAGGCCAATGGCATCCTGACCTGTATCAAAAATAGTGTAGCCAGCAGGACTGGGGAAGTGATTGTCCTGCTGCACTCAGCACTGGTGAGGCCATACAATTCTGTGACCAGTTCTGGGCCCCTCACTGTAAGAAAGACACTGAGATACTGGAGCATGTCCAGAGAAGGCCAATGAAGCTGGTGAATGATCTAGAGAGTAAGTCTAGAGGAGCTGCTGAGGGAGCTGGGGTTGTTTAGGCTGAAGAAAAGGAGCCTCAGGCCTTATCACTCTCTATAACTACTTGAAGGAAGGTTGTAGCCAGGTGGGGGTCGACCTCTTCACGCAGGCAACTAACAACAGGACAAGAGGAAATGGTCTCAAGATGTGCCAGGGGAGGTTCAGGTTGGACATCAGGAAGAATTTTTTCACTGATAAGATGTGTAAGCATTGGAATGGGCTGTCCGGGGAAGTGATGGACTCATCATCCCTGGAACCGTTCAAGAAAATGACTGAATGTGACACAGTGCTATGGTCTAGTTGGCAGGACAGTGTTCAGTCAAAGGTTGGACTTGAAGATCTAGTAGGTTTTTTCCAACCTTAATGATTCTATTATCCTATACAACTTCAATATTTTCAGAATAAATCCCAGGCCATATTCTTTCTCTGTTGTCTAAGCAAGCTTTGAACTGATATCACCAAATGCACACTTCTCTGTTGAGGAATACATCTCTACATCATCCCAAATTTTTATCAAATTTGCATACTATGATTGAACTGATATTGATGGGTTTGTAACATGGATATGTGTACTACTGGGCAATGAGGAAGGGAATAAAATTTGTAACAGTTAGATAAAAAGCCTCTGAAGACATAAAAAACCCAACTGATCATTAGATGAAATTTTCAACATCTGTTTCAAAATGCAGCCATATGAGAAGGTGCAGTACTGTTCTGCTAGTCTCAAGTTGGAAGTTAGCTTGGTACTGCATTTGTCCATTTTTTCTTCTGACCTTTAACACTGGAGTAAAACTGGACAGACAAACTGATACAGGACCTTGCTCCTTTACCTCAGTTATGTCTGATGAACTGGAAGAACCCATGGAGCTTAAAAAAGTCATTCCCTTAGGAATGACTGTGGCCATATTTTACCTTTGTTATTTTATTCTTTTTTTATCATGCCTGACAACTTTGGTTACAGAGAGTTTCTTTAGATACTGGGTAGGAGAGATGAGGATGTAGAGGGAAAATACACAGTTGGAAATATTCTAATATAAGATTCACTTTGCCCTTGGTATAATTCTAATAGTGAAATAGAAAACACATGTTTATGTTATCTTTCTCTACACCCAATCTCAATAAGAACCACAAAATCTCAGCATATATTCCTTTTAGCAAGCGATAAAAAACTATTAATAAACAATATATACATATACTTAAAGTATCTAAATTGTCACATTAAAGTTTTGCTATATTAATTACATTACAGGTAAAATGCAAATGAATGGTTCAAGATCAAGCATACAAAAATAAGCAGCTAAAGATTTGCAGGGGATAACGCAGAAATTATTAACTTAATTCTTCCTAATACCAGCCTCAGAAACTTATTTTAAATCTGCACAGGAATTGTATGCAAAATACATAAAAATGCAAGAGCTATGGTGAGATTAATGATACATGCTTTTTCTGCAGAGAACGGACATTCTTCAAAAGAACCAGGCTGACACACTGGAGTAGGAAGAAGCATATCTTAAATTGTTTGAGTTGCCATAAAGTGTAATAAATGCTATGCGTGGCACACCCACACATAGATCACTTTTTTGTTTAAAATATTATTTTTCACTGGAAGTTTGTATCTGCTGATAAAGTAATAGATACTTCATTTGAACAAGGCTGTCTGATCATTAAGTATCACTGCTCAGAGATAGCCAGGACAAAATACATGGTTGCCTTATCTGCATGGTAAAACAATTTGATACATGTGAAATTATGTTCTGCAACCCAATCTACAAATGAGAAAACTATGGAATAAAATTTTATGAGATAAAGAGTGATAAACTTACATCTCAAACCATACTCAACAAACATTTTTATGTAAGCTAAACAGCTTTGTTGCCTAGTTTACTCCTCGGATCCCCATTCCTTAATTTTCATTGCTACACAAATCTCTCTAAACCAGATAATTGTTTCCAAAAGAAAATTTATGTATCTCTCTGAGGAGAGCTTGGTCCAGGGATCATTTGTACAGGCATGACTACATCCTGAAGTCCTCTAACACACTTTCCACAAGTTGTGTACCTGCAAACATTCCTGCCTGTCCTCAGGCCCCATCAAAGGAAAGGCCTCCCTCACACCCTCTTTTGTGCTTTAAAATTCTCATGCTGAGGACTGAAGTACACTGTTTATAGTATTTCAGACACCCTGAACTGACACAGCATAGAAAAAATGATTGCTTTGTCTTAGGGTGACATAGACATTACAGAGAGCCAGGACTGTGTGCTATATAGCATGCATGCAGCAAGTCTGTCCTGAGAGGAGTTAGCCATGAGCGATGCCCTGTACGAGACATTCCAGTACTTGGCATTGCATCAGCCCCTTGGGGTGGGTACAGGTGCAGCCAACTGCTAGAAATGAATACAAGGTGAAAGCAGCACTACAAAATGTGGCAGCTGATACAAGATTTCTGCTACCTGCTCTCTCTGTAATGCTACCATGAAAGTCTTACATATCCCTTGAAATTCTGGAAATTATTTTCTGTTTAGACGTAGATATTCACACTTGTACTCAACATCATTGTAGTCAACACCTCAGCTGCATGCACTTAGAGAAAAAAACAAATCAAATAAAAAAAAAGCACATAAAGAAACAAAGTGTACTACATTGCACTGAGGCTGCGATTTCTAAGAAACGTCAGAAATAATTTCACCACTATAATTCAATGATATGTGAGGAGAGTATGTCAATAAGCACATATATATACAGAGAAGGTGTAAACTTATCAATCTCATCCTCAAGGTATCTATAAAGCTATCAGTTGAGATAGGTATGAAGAATATCAGGCCTGGTTTCTCCAGGCTTATTCACTTTTAGGAGTGAATGAGGCAAAAAGCCTCATCACTGAAGGAATGTTAAAACATGATATGCTGCAAAGAGACACAAATTTATACCCTCAGAAGCAGTTCAGCTAGAAATTATTACCGTGACTTACCATAAGGGTATGTATACAATTAGATGCATAGTTAGCTGTAATGGAAGAGTATCAAGACAGAATTAAAAAGAAGATGAAATATTACAGAGTGTATGTGTTTGATACCGGTCTGAATCTGCAAACAAAAACTGCCTGGCATTTTGAAGTATGGTTCAGCATCCTGACTGAACCTTTCCCTTGCTGTTCCTCAATACTTCTGTGCCATTTATGGGATAGCTTTCATTTCATCACCCAGTGTAGACCACAGCAAAGCTCACAAAACAATTCTCAAATTCTAAATGGAGCCTCAAGTGTTACTTGGTTTTGTGCCTCTCGCATCATTAAGGACTGCACTATGTGGCATACCCCGAGGATCCATCTCTTATGATACCAGCACCCCCAGGACAGCAACAATGCCCCACATTAACAAAAGCACTTTTACTGCTCCACTTTGGGCAGGGTAGCTGCATGTCCTCACCATGAGTCTGTTGCTCCATATCTGCAATGCTATTTCTCACAGATAATGAGTCAGACAGAACAAACTACAGGAATACAAGGATCGATAACAAAATGAAACACAACAGAAAATAAACCATATGAAGGTAAACTAAATGATCTAGTGCCATCTACCAAACTGGAAACTCTAGGGATATGATCAGTCTCTTCAAGTACCTCCAGGGTAATAGTATATAAAGGAAAGAAGGGGTTTATTTAGTCTAGAAAATTATAAGGACGGGGCATTGGCCAAAAGCAAAGAACAGAAAAGTAGTGGTAGTAAATAAGAAAAAGGTATTAACTTAAAGATCAATTTGTTGCAGAAAGAAGCTCCTTAAGGGACTTTGGTCAAGGCACTATCACTGCAGATGCTATAGCAAAGGCTAGATAAATCATTAGTTGCAATGATGTGACATGGTTCTGCAGGGGGGTAAGTAGCTGCCCAGTCTGATTTTTTTAGCATTATTATTGCAACAAATAATATTATAGATATAGCTCACTTGCCCCTAGGTTTCATATTTTATTTGTAACATAAGGCTAAACAAGGACTAGAGATGGAAAAGACACTATTAACTTCAATGACCAGATGCTTATGGTTTTCAACATCTCAAGAATTAACTTATATTTCGAGCATCTCATTGAAATACTGCCAAGACTCCAATTTTGCACCAGCTTCTTATGCGTAAGAGTTGAACTATTTATCAACACCAGCTAGATAATAACGACAAGTCTCATGTTTTAAAAGTAACTTTTTTGAAAGATATCTTTGGAATTTGTTGTTGTTGTTGTTGTTGTTGTTTGTTTTCAAACGTTTTTGAGAGATGTGGAAAAGAATGACCATAGAAGTATAAACTGTTAAAGAGCAGGCATTAAGGAGGAAGCAATTTTCTTAATCTGTGAATAAAAATTTGTAGATGAGACATTACTCGAGTAATAATTTTTTGAATGAATCAAAAGGGAGGAAAATCTGAATTCACTGAAGTCCTAAACAACGCATGCAAATTTCTTATTTAAAAAAAGACAATCACAAAATTCCTTTGACACTAGCAAAATCAGGATTTCATTTAATTTCATGGATATCATCTCCCATAAGAGTACAGATTAAAATGGTAGGATTAAAGAAACAAAAAACAGATTGGGTAATGCTATGAATTTATGCTCCTAGTTACAACTAAATTATGTCTGATAGACTATTAAACAGATCTAACCAACATATAAGTACTGTGCCTTTTTTTGAAGAAAGCAAGTGTAATTTCAAATGCACTTTCATGGTTCCAGTGATAGGAAAAGACATGGAATCATGATCAAATGAATGTGTCCATATGCCAAGCCATTATTACATAACCATAAAGGTAACACCACTGCCTGGACTATAACTGTGTTGTGTTAGTATGAGAGCAAAGCTCATTTACAGACTCCAGAGCCTGTAAAAGCCTGGTACCAGGAGCTAATAACTAACAGTACAATATTGCAATGCCACTGGGCTTTTGACCATTTTGATCATTGGATCATTGGGAGGATCATTGAAGAAGACCATGTCTGGGGACTTTCTGCAAAGATGATAGATGAGATTTGCTTTCTTTCTACTGAACGTGTAGAGTTACACTGCCTTCAAAGCAATATTTTCCTCATCACTTCTCTCATTGTGCAGTGACCAGAATATAGCAAGAATCAATTTTTGCTTCTTTGAAATGATACATTATGATCACTTCCCAGCAACAAGGTTATGTAGGGAGACTTGGAAAATAATAGTCTCCAAACCTGTTGCTCTAGAAGTCATTACACTAACTACTGTTTACTAAACGAAAACTCATTTTCTTACATTCTCTGTGTAGAGTTTGCAAACAAGTGACATACTCTTTAATCTTGCATCAGGTTCAATGTCTGTGTCTCTCTGTATCTATGATCCAGATACTTTGTTACAGATATAAAACATTAACTTTGGGTCATAGAAAACATTTGTTAAAATCTCTTTTCCTAAATACATTTTAGAAATGTAATAAAAATAAGCGTTAACAGAAGTGTATGGCACCTACATATTGAAAATAAGCAACATCTGCTGGATATAAACTTAGATTGATAATTCTGTGAAATTAAAGATGCTATTGAAAAGTAATGTTACTAAGTGTTCTTGTTTCCATTCTATGGGGGGGCTTACCATAAGAGGAATGTGCACTGAAAAAGTGAATTAGGATTGGTGATTCTAGTTACTGATTAATTTAGAATGTGTTTTTTTGGTTTTGTTTTGTTGGTTGGTTGGGTTTGGTTTTGTTTTCAGGTCCAGCTTCCAGAATAAAAACACAGTTGCATGCAGTAGATATTCTAAAGCATGTTTCTTTGCTTTCAATATAAAGGGCTCAAATTGGCTTCTATCATCTCTTACCTGCGCTATGTAGCCTGATTCTTACTCCAGCATGTGCACAGCTCTGACTACCACTGGAGAAAAGCAGTACTGAAAGTTATTCATAGTGCTAAACAAGTCAGACAGATGTACACCAAAGAGATTACAGCACACAAGGACACTAGACAAGAGTCTATAGTCCATTAGCTTTCACACGAACTTAATAGTTCAAAGGACCTGTTGTGCTATGGCATCTAAGTAATAAATGTACAGAAGGTTCAAATCTCAAAAAGGTCTTTTAATAAATTGCAACAATTATCAGTGATGGGAAAAGTGGGGCACTGTTGCAAACTGAAATAGTTTGTGAAGCAAAAAAGCTTAAAGAGGCATAGAAGAGGAAGAATAATTAATTAGATATGGATGCAAACAATAACTAGGAAGAGTAAGACAAAAGTTCCTGGAATCTTGGAATTGCCAAGACTTTGGAGTATTGGCTAGATGTATGATTTCTTTTGCCAGCTTGGTAAGGAAACCTACTCCAAGTATTTCAGTGTTACTATTCCTCTAGATTCTACTTAGAAGTCAATGACTAAGCTAGTATGATTTGTCCCTCACACACATCTCACATTTGGCTTCAGAAGTACTTACCATGATTAGAGTAAATCTGCACAATTTCATGTATGTATAATCCATTTCCCATAATTTAATCAAGGAAGTGTCCCAAACTTTCCCTAAATAGCTGATCACAAATGAGTCGGACAGATTTTTTTTCCCCATTCACTGTAAAAATCGTAATGGAATTAATATATATTGCATTTCTTCTCTTCTTTTTAATCATGGAGATCCAAGTAGAGATGCACATATAGCCATGAAAAAAAACCCCAACACTTGGTACCAAGATTAAAAAAAAAAAATTAAGCAAAGGAAGATTATAGAAGGAATTATTACATAAGTGGAAAAAGAGAGGGAAACAAAAATTACACAAAGGTAATCACTCACCACCGCCCAAGGATAGACAGATGCTCAGCCAGTTCCCAAGAAAAAGATGGCTAACCCTCCTAAAACTTCTCACCTCTTTTGTTGCTGAGCATGGTAACATGGTATAGAGTATCTCTTTGGTTAGTTCAGGTGATTTGCTCAAGTGTTTCATCTCCCAGTCTATAGCGCACCAACCAATCTATTCACTGTGGGAGCACAGACTGAAAAGCAGAGGTGGCCTTGATTCTATGCAAATAGTATTCAGCAAAAGATAAGTTATTAGTGGTTTATCATTATGTTTTGGTCAGAAATCTAAAACATAGCATCATATAAGCTGCTATGAAGAAAATTAACTACCCAGGTCCACTATATATTCATAATATCAAAAGTTACTAACAGATAAATTAATTTCAAGTAGAACATTTTATTGGGTATTCCACTTTAACATCAGCACACTTTCTCTTTTAAATAGGGGTTTCACGGCTATATTTTACAAATTTTCCATCTACCATCTACCATTAAAACATCTGAATTCAAATTGAGGTTTAGTATTTTTTGTGGGGTGACAGGAGGTGGGGAGGCAAAGAAAAGCCCTGGAGATTGACCAACTGTAGCAAGTAAAAATAAGATTATAGGTTACATTTTTACAGATTAAAAAATTATGGAAAGGACTTCAATTTAATATTTTAATCTCAGCAGTTATGACTGCTAGCCTCCTTTTCTGATGACTCTAAGCTATATAGGGAATGATATAATTGTTGTGAGTGCTCTCTGATGTTGCACTGCATAAATTATCAACTTAGGTTGATAGCTGTCACACAGAAGTAAAGATAAAGCACTATATATTTTAATTAATACATTTATTAAATGAGAATTAACGGATTAACAACTAAATTAAAAAGATAACCTATAATTAACATAGTTTTAAAAGACAAGTTAAATGTATAATCGATTAAAAGCCTAATTCATTAATATGAGGAGAATTTCAGCAACTTTTTTTTCCTGCATTTGTAGTTCTTTAATTATAAAAGAATAGGTCAAATTATCTTACTTTTCAATGATGTTCATGTAAAAGTTACATGAAATTAATGTGCAATTAAAGAAAGATGAAATGAACTTTTAGCTTTGCAGGGCACTTATGTGGCTCCCAAGAGGATAAATTAGGGAGTAAAAGCCAAAGGCTTTATGTCAGTGTGGAAATTGATTACTACTAAGCAGAAGAGTATTAAGCAATGAATAAACTAACAAAATGTGGGTTTTAAATTTTTTATTTTAGTAGAATTCATCAAGAAAGTTTCCAGCAAATCTGGCAGAGCTATATGTCTACAATCCACACAGATTTTTATCATAAATAATATCATGTACCTTTGTGTAAGCAGCTAAATAAAGCCTTAGGTGTTTAGTTACTATGTCTAAATCTTCACTGACTATAACAGGAGTTTTCACACCTCTCTCAGATGCAGGCACCAAATTTAAAGTAATTTGTGTTTTTTCTGTACGTATACATACCCCTAAGGGTTTCTAATTCTATTTGTATTCTTTGGGTTTTCCCCTGTTAAGAGTTCAGATTTGTAATTCACTGGGTTGTTTGACTGATGGGTTGGATCAACCATCTCTGTCTGTGTGTGTGTGTGTGTCAGGGGAGGGGTCACGGTCAGGTCTGCAGCCTCATGGCAGTATCAGAAGGCACATGTAAGGCCTGCAGCCAACAGGGTGGATTGCATGGAGTGCACATGGCAGCACGGAGATCCACGTGGCTGGGCTGTCAGTCAAGGATGGCCTGTCTCGTAGCCCCCCACCACACCCCCCAAATCCTTGGATCGGCTGCAGCACTGCTTGCTGGGGCTAGGGGGACACTGAGGGGTCAATGAACCAGATATCCCACATGGTGGGAGTGGCCACAGAAGCCAAACTCAATAAAAGAGGCACACACAGACTCCATCTTGTCTGGCCTTCTCTCCTGGAACCTGCCAACATGTGCTCTCTTAACACTATTTTTCTCTCCTCTCTTTATCCTTTCTTCTCTTAATCTCTCTTCCTTTACTCTTTTCTTCCTCTGGTAGGTAATTTAAAACCGTTCGAATGGTATTTCACCTAAATTGTACAGGGTTAGTTTTTGCTGGGTGCAAAGTAGATTCCCTACTCCATAGCGATGACTGCTGACTTGTAAACCCCTTGGAAGGGTGTAGAAGCAGAGCTTAGAATGCTGTTTGGAGGGAGGCAAGGAAGCTCTTTTGTTCCTAGTAGCCTGTCTATAAGTGTAATGCTTTTGTGGAATCTTTTCCTTGGTTGTATGTTGCTCTTGTAGACCTTTTGCTGAAAAACTCATTTTCTCACAAAATTAAAAGAAATTATCTTAGAGAAAGAGTGGCGCTGTTTTTTCCATACATGAAATTCAAGGTATCAGAGAACTAAGACTCTGCCAAAGTTTCGCATGGGCAAACTATTGAGAGTCTAAATATAAGTAAATGCCAAGGAAAGCATGTGGCTTTGGGACTGGGGCATAACACCCTTCAAATCTTTTTCCTGAGTTCTCCTGGCAGCAGCAACACGGGAATTGAGAATTTTATGAAACATCCCCACTCCTTGACTGATTTCAGCACTCCTGCTCTGGTCATAACTTTTAAGAACAACAACATTAAGCTTGTTCCCTTAGAAACACTAAAATCCTCATTTCTATCCAGAATGTTCTCTACTATCACTTTAATTTCTATCCAGAATGTTCTTTATTATTGCTTTTTACATGAAGACATGACAGAGGAGCATTAACCACAGGTAAAAATAGTAATTTTTCAATTTAATATAAAATTCACAAATTTCACAGGAATCAAGAAAATATCACAGTGATAGTTACAGTGTCAGTGACTGAAGGGATTTAAAGATAATTCACTAAGACATTCTTATTTTCTCTTACACTTATATCAGTCCCAAGTAGTCACCCTTTCTTTTTTTCAATTCACTTCACACTTAGAAATTTAGAGCATTATTAAACATAATAACTAAAATAAATAAATGACTTTGAGACAATCCAGGGTCAAATATCATTATAGCAATCAGAAACAGCAATTATGTTGTTGGATAATAGTATTAAGAGTTACATAATGTATGCATTTATCAAGTAAATTTTTTTCAAAAGAATTTCCATGTCAACAACCTCAGAAAGATACAGTTGTTTGGAAGATCCAGGGGAAGAACTTAATTTACCTAAGATTTTCACATTTCACAGATTTAATATGGCAATAGTCAGGTATTTTGATTATTTGAGAGGGCCTACTTGTAATATCTATCAAAATTTTAAAAGTAATGAATAACATTACTGAATGTGTTTGCTATTTACATACAGAAAATAATTAATTCTGTTTCCTGTATCCTCTATTTTTGTCTTACAAAGGGATTGGTATCTCAGGCTGAGCTTTCGTGACCCCAGATGAATAAATAGGACAGCAAAGAGCTATATTCATAACCTTTAGATCCCTGAATTTACGCATCAGTGAAACATACTTTGCCAGAGAAGGAATTAAACTAGAAACTGCCTCTTAAGGAAGGGATAGAAATCCATTAAGTCTCAGCTGGAATCCTTGCTGTTTCAGGGAATGTCAACGAATTAGCTTTTCATTATTTGTGCCTCAAACAATTACAAGCTCAGTGACGTTTAGAACAGAACGTAGTGAACTGAAAATGTAAAATGCAAAGAAAAAATTGAAAAGAAAATATTTAAGGTAATTAAAATAAAATTGAAATACCCATAGAAATGCTTTTATCTCAAAGCTTCTTGAGTTCAACATCTATTTCAGAAAGGGCAACTTCATCTAATATATTGAGAGAGGGGAAGTAAGAAAAGCAGCACATTGGTGGAGGCTTTAATTCTTCACTTTGAAAAAGCAAAGTGTTTAACAACTGTCTTTTGGCAACCGGTTCCAAAAATTTTTAACTAAAAATATGATTACCTTCCCTTAGCTGCTGTCACCCAGATTTTAAATCTTTGCATTCATCTTTTTAACCCAGTTTTAAAAGGAAGTCAGCTGTGTCTTCTGAATTCAAGCTGAGAACATATTTGAACATGCCTTAGAAGGCAGCATCTGCTAGGCCTACTATTTTCCAGCGCAGAGTGCCAAACTTATGATCAGAAAGAAACTAAAGAAAATACACTTTGTGTATGGAAAGAGGACTTTCTAGTGTTAATTTCTTTTAATGTCCTGACTGTGTTATGAGATAGAAAGAATTAAGCTTCCTTATTCACCCGCTCTACACTGCTTGTTTCCTCTTTAACTATCTCTTTTTAGAAATATTCCACTTTTTTTTTCTTTTTAGACATTAACAGACTTGCCTTAATGGAAAAAAAAAACAAAATCAGAAATGGAAATATACATTGCCTTACTTATTATAGTTCATAGTGACACAACATGACAAACTTCTAGAGATCCCAGGCAAATCACAATCCAAAATTAAAAATGTCTGTCAAAATAATTTCAGAATTGCTTCAACACAGGATTTACTGCATGGTTTAAAGTACAACTTAACAATGTATGAGTAAACCAACATTTGTAGTAAGGAGAAGTTAACCATTATATATTAATAAAACGTTCAGCAGCAGCACATGAAAGAGACTAAAAAATAAAGGAAAATCTAACAATGTAACCTTTTAAATTTCACCACTGTTAAACTCTAATAGGAGTATTAATGATGCACTTAGAAATCATTGAAACACCATACTGCATAGGATAAGTGCCTCAATAAAAAGGAAACATATTTCATTGTTTTTGTTCTTATTTATTGAAACATTATTTTGTAAAATATAGATTGCTGAACATGCATATAAGAACATGTAGAATGCATAACATTTTTTAGGATTTTTTATTTAAAATATATGTTCAAGTTCCTTTGTTTACTGAAGTATACTTACTGCCCATAAATATGCGTATTATTTAAACCACTTGAGTTCCACATCTCTCAAAAACAAGATTATCCTCAGGTTCGTAAGACAAGCATGCAATCAGACATTTCTTTCACTCCAGGTTAAATTATAAAATATCTGTATTTTAGGTGGATGATAATTGTAATATTCCAAATGATCACATTATGAAAGGAATAACATTGAGTTGAATATTTCAGATACAATTAAGAAATGTCAGTTACCCATGAGTTTTAGCTATGGGCTGGTAATAGAAATGTTTTCCAAAGAAAGAGGAAATCTAATGTTTTCCAAGTAATTACTTCATTGTTGATAATGCTACAAGCTGTATAAATAGCAACAAACAAATCCCTATGTTCTTCTCTGGTGGACATTAGAAAAAACCTGTCACGATTGCAATGAGGAAGCTATTGAATGACTGTGTGGGAGTATTTATCAAAGCCAGCAATATCCTGAACAAAGGTCTTATCATATACTTGCTTCTGTATCATATTAATTGGTTTCTTATCACATTAGCCAAATCCCCTCTCCCTAATACTATACAAAAGTGAATAATATGTTAAAACATTGATAATACTTTAAGACTTATTAACAACTTTCCTGAGATTAGCTTCTTCCTTTTTCACAAGTGCTCAGATCATACACTGTCAAGTACCTTTCATATTATGTTAGCTTAAATGAAATGATTAAGACAAGAGGCAGGGCAAAGATAAAAGTCTCACTATTTAAGTAACTTCCTAAGTATGCAGGCTTACATTTTATTACACGAGATCACAGAAAGCACTTTTACTGGCAATATGTCCCTCATATCATAGATGATTATGTTTCATATAGTAGTCAAAAAAGTGTAGTCTTAGTATCCTCTCTTCACAGTGCAGCTACAGTAATAATTCAGGTTCCTGGAATGCATGACTATTGCACCAAGAGGTAATGATGTCCTCAGTCCTTTTCCTGTGTTTCTAGTTTTTAATCTCTGATAACTGACCACCATACTAGCATGGTATCTAAATTAAGGAATGTGTTGCAGCTGATACAATCACTGACAAAGAATAGAAATATGGCTTTACAGTTGTGGTTTATTCATTTGGACTAGAGAAATATTCCAAGTTGAATTAACATAAATTTAAAAGGAAACAACATTTTTGAAAAAAAGCTGCCAAACATCCTCACACAAACACGTCTATAAATTATAAATTAAGAAAGTTAACGGGAAATTGCCAAAGAGGGAGTTCTCATAACTAATGAAGGATGGATTATGTTATTCTGTAATGCAAATACTGTATAATGCAAATGGTCTTCCACTTTCCTTAACGGAATGCAGTGCTGTTTACCTTGGGACCCAGCAGAGCATTGGGAGCGTGACCATAACATCAGCAAAAGCAGATGGATTTGAGATATTTGTATGCATCAGTGCTTGGTGTTTTGTTACTGGGAATTAGCAGTATTTTAATAAAACTTTCTATAAGTGCTATCATTACTGCAATTTGACTCATAGAATTATAGAATCATAGAATCATAGTATACGCTGAGTTGGAAGGGACCCATCAGGATCATCAAGTCCAACTCCTGGCCCTGCACAGGACCCTGCAGGAATCACACCATGTGCCTGAGAGCATTGTCCAAATGCTTCTTAAACTCACACAGCCTTTGGTTTTATTTAGACTAGAGAGTTCAAATATTGATTAAACAATTAGCAAGTTCCTGCTGCTTCATAAGGTGCATTTCCTTAGTCAACACAAATTTCACAAGGGATACTATGTGTCCACATAAAAATTATCTATAGAACACCTATTGCAGTTAGTGTGTACACCAAATTTATTTAGCTGAACACAAGCTCAGCATGAGCATCCCTTTACCTATGACTGTATGAATGGAATGATCTGTAGTCCTTTTGAAACTTCAGACATGACTGCTATCTGCTGTGGAGTATTTACAGGACAATGGACACTTTGTGAACAATCCACTTTGTGACCAGCTCCGAGGAGCAGTAGGCCTCACTTGACATAACTTTGGAGGTTATTAAAAGAATAGTTTATACTTGCAAGCTGTGTGAATCTCTGCGTGTTTATAGTTGCAAGCTGTGTGAAATTGTATGTTTATAGTTGAAAGTTATGGGAAACTGTGTGTACATGACTGATAAAAGGAAAGCTGGAAAGTCTCTTGGAAAGTCCCTAAGGCAGATTGGTAGGAGGGACTTTGGGCGGTGCGAATGACGTCGGGACGCGTTGACAGGGCATCGGGACCAATGAGCTAAAGGCATGAAGCGCGTGCACAGACTGAGCTATCCAATTGCTTTGTTGTAATCACGTACCCGGAAGGAGCTGACTGTACAAAAGCTAACTCATTTAAATAATAAGTTGAATATCATTTAATCACATTGATCGTCTGTGCGTTGTTCCTGAACTCCTGACGTCGACAATGTGCTATTATCAGCGCTAGCATGCAGGTCAGAAAAGGATAAAATTAACCCAAAGGCATTTACTAGCTCTTGTCTGTGGGCTGAAACTGCTTCTCAAAATCTGGGAGAGGTGGAAACATATAGATGGAGATACAGGAAGGGTTTTTACTCAGCTGTCACCCTGAAGTGGCTAGCACAGAAGAGTTACTTCAGAAAGAAGCAATGAGTCAGATATCCGCAACTGGCATAGTTTACTTTCCTTTAGAAACAGCGGTAGTAAAAAATTACAGTTCTGATTTTCTAAAGCACAATCTGGTCTCAAGTCTCTACTCCTGAAAAGCAAGAATTGTACCTTCTTTTTCTAGAGGCAAAATTTCACTGCAGTATTTTTCATCAGAAGCTGTAATAAAAGTACAGTGTTGCAGATTGAACTATAGTCTTGAAAATTGTGGCAGTGACCCATTATTTGAAGATTCAGTTCTAAATTTCTTTTTTCAGTCAGTTGTGTTAATAGATATTTGTAGCATTCCACTCTCTGGACGGTAGCTATAATAGGCCAGATAAATCTTGATAGGTAATAAAGCACCTATGAATCCCTCTCCTTCAAATACATAACATTTGCATATGAATGAAAGCAGAACTCTATTTCAACCCATATTTTAGGCATGACTTACATTATAGTGTCCCAGATTTCCTATTTAAAAAAAGCTTTTGGTTTTTCTCCAGTTAGATCAGGTTTTTTACTTTGGGTTTAACATTTATTTTCCTAAGAAAAATGCCTTGAAGTAAGAAATGTAACAGACATTATATATTATTTCTTAGCAGTAAGCTGGATATCAACGGATTAAAAAAAACATAATGCAAAATCCCCTACCAAAACTTCAGTAGATAACCAAAATCAACAACCCCAAAAAAGCAAATGGAAATAAAATAAGCAACTTCCCAATATATATTTATTGAGATATATTTATAAAGAGATTGAGATGGAGACTAAAATTATATAATCATGAAAAATAACCATGTAACCTGTAATCTTTCTACCGTGACACACGAACATTTGTCTTGACTATTACTACAGGTTTCATTTCTAAGAAGGCCAGATAACAGCTATGAAAACATATACCTATGCCTACATAAGAATGCATTTACTTATTTATTACATAGTTGCATATGTGCATTCGTAAATACTTATATGCATGTACTCCACTCATACTAGTGGTTTATATTGATATGGTCAAAGGACAGTATAGTAGAAGTCCATTAATGCTCATGTACGATTTCTGTAATTTAATAGTCATTAATATTGAAAGCAATAGAGGTATAGAAAGAACAAGAATTTAACTAATTTTATTTTTAATAGACCTTGTATATACAAAAATTTGTTAAGAAACTAAGAGTAATAGTTAAGACAGTAAGTAATTAAATGGCATAGTCTTAGATTTAGAAATGTTTTCAAGACTTACATGTATTTCACTGATAAAAAATTAAAGGTATTATGTTTTCCTAAACATAGTCTGAACATTTGCCTTCAGAATCTCATCTTGCTCAAGTTAGCATATTTGCCTACCCCAGTCATTTTCTACTGTTAATCTCTCTGTGAAATACCAGACCATTTTACCATCCCATTATAGTATTTCTAAGGGGGTTCAGTTTCCCCATCGGTTTCCAGATAGATAGTCAAAACATTAGACCATAGAGGTAACATGGGTACAATTAATCTTATCTAGTTGAAGCAAAACTACAATGTAGGCACAGAAATAATCAGTCTAGTCTCCTTTAGAATCAATGGAGAGAAACAGATGCTGTTAGCATGAAATTTATTTGATCTCTTAGATGTCTGCTTTAGGTTAAGATGAATTATGCCTAGGAGTACCTTTTTCTTCTGCAGACTGTAATCAGTCTACCTATATAGGTAGCTTGTACATGCATGCTGCCTGTAAGATAAATACCATTCCTTTTTGCTCTCTAAGTGTACCTACTCCATTTTTTGGTATATTGATTTACATAAAAGGGAGGATTTAGAGTACTCACTCCTGATAAAGATCCTGTTCCAGTGTCTATTTAATAAAAAGTTCAAAGAAGGACAACCACAATGAGTCTGAGAGAAACCTAACCCAAAAGAGTCAATAAATAGATTTGTTTTACTTACTCTGGAGAGCCAGCTCCAAGTGCCAGCTTGGACTCCTTCACAGCAATTTTGAAAAACAGTTTATTATCCATTCTCTGAAAATAAAGTAGTCCTGAGAAAAATGGCTATTCTGTGGTAAATAGGTTTTGCTTTTCTCTTGAAGAGTTTAAAAAGTCTTAGTTTTATTAAATGAAGACCAGAAAGTTTCAAAAATCTCAAAAGACTTCACAGAATAGAAAAACAATTTCGCAATGTGCTGGTTTTGGCTTGGATAGAGTTAATTTTCTTCACAGTACAAGGTATGGGGCTGTGTTTTGAATCTGTGCTGAAAAGAGGGTTAATAACGCAGGAGTGTGTTATCACTGAGCAGCACTTACACAGAGCCAAGGCCTTTTCACCCCACCAGCAAGGAGACTGGGGGTGAACAAGGAGCTGGGAGAGGACACAGCTGGGATGGCTGACCCCAACTGGCCAAATGGATATTCCATAACATGTGACATCATGTTCAGTATATAAAGCTAGAGGAAGAGGAAGGAAATGGGGGCATTGATGGCTTCTGTCTTCCCAAGTAATTGTTGTTTGTGCATGGTGGAGCCCTGGTTTCCTGGAGACAGCTAAACACCTGCCTGCCCATGGGAAGTGGTGAATTAATTCCTCATTTTGCTTTGCTTGTGCATCTAGCTTTTACATTACTTATTAAAGTGTCTTTGTCTCAATTCATGAATTGTCTCACTTTTACTCTTCCAAATCTCTCCCCTATCCTACTGAGGGGAAAGTGAGCAAGTGGCTCTGTGGGGCTTAGTTACTGGTGGGGATTAAACAAATACACCCATTCAAATAGGAGTTCAAAAAAGATTTTAAGAAAACAACAGTGTGCCTCACAATAAATTACAATAGTTGTTATGGGTTCATTTTTGCCATTTAGAAAGTAAATTTCTCTTCAATTTGAATAGCTCCTTCATCCAAACCTGTCAAGGTCCTAGTTTGTCCCTTTGAGCAAGATGGAAGTCAAAGCACTAGAGCAAACTATATAAATGAGAAAAGATAAATGTATTAACTGATATTTAAGGTGACTTTGACTGCCAAGAAACAACATTAGAAGATTCTCATTCTAGCTTTGCCTTGGCTTGATGTCAAATGTGAACACAGAGCCAAGCCAGCCACAGGTGTTGAACTCTAATTTAACTTTAACTTTCATTATACTCCTCATCACACTGTGGCCAAAACAGTAGATCTGCCAAGTCTTCATCTGGAACCAAAAAAGCTTTTAATTGGCCACCAAGGGTGAAGACAGTAAGAAAGAAGTCCTGTTTTATTTCCCATTGGGAAACTGAGATCCTGATATTAGAAAATACAATAATGAGGTACAGAGTCCCTCCATGTTTTTGGCTTCCAACATATCAGTACCTACTTTCATCTTCCAAATCATTAGACTAGGCAAAATGTTTCGTTCTTCATTTTTTATTTATGCAAATCTAAGAGAATAACTATGTTTAGACAGTCAATATTAATCCAAAATCACACACACATAAAATAAAACCAAAATGCAAACACAGAACAACCCTCCCGTCACCATAGCTTTAGTATGTTGCTATACTAACAATGATCCATTCCCTCTCACTACTTACAGCTTTCCATCCCAGCCTAATATTAATCATTCAGTCTGTTCTACAGATAAGGAGTTGAATACTTATACTAATGTTGGCTATACTTTTTTTAAAAGTCACTGGGGCAGTATTAGACAAAGAAAACAAATGGTTAACTATCAAGTAACTCAGTCATTTTTTAAGATCCTCAAGTGTAAGATTTATTCACCTAGGGTAGTTTTCTAAAAGTAAATTGAACTTGTCATCCATGCTGCCTTTATAAAGGAAACAAAAAGTCAGTTAGAAATTTAGGTTAGTAACGCCATTTTAAGATGGACTTAAATCATTGTCTAAAGGCACCTAAATCCATTGTATACAGAAATAGCCTAGAAGAATAGCTTGACTAAGACAAATAATTGCTCATTAGCTATATATTTAATTGTAACTGAGTTCACTGGGAACTAAGTGTATAATTGTCTTTCCTCTACTAAACAAGAGAGAAAAGAGGTAAAATATCACTTATTTGCTGACTAGAAGGTAAAAATAACTTTTTATTCTACATACAGCAAACCAAAATTATTGCAATTATTTTCAGTATAGATTCCTCATTCATTTTTTCCTCAATCTAAGTTTGTGATGTTTTCTGTCTTTTTGGATCCTTTCTTTCTAGGTTTTTGAATATGGACCATGGGAAAATTGGAATTCTACAATTTTGATATACAAGTATCATGTTTTTGATAGCATTGGTCAATTTACGTTAGATATAAGAAAGTTTTTTCCTAATGAGTGGTGAAACACTGCAACAGGTTGCCCACAGAGGTGGTGGATGCCCCTTCCCTGGAAATGCTCATGGTCAGGTTGGAATGGGCTCAACAACCTGATTTAGTTGAAGATGTCCCTGCTTATTAAAGGAGGTTGGACTAGATGACCTTTAAAGGTCCCTTCGAGACCAACCATTTCATGATTATATGATTGTTGTTTGGTATAAATATCAATTTGTGAACTGAAAAATTTCTCATGTCTGGAAACACCAAATGCTGATCAATTTGCACAAGTTTCAAGAGACAGGGAATTCCTGGAGAATGGTGGCCTCTCTTCTGCTTTCACAGTCTTACTATAAACAACAAATGTTGTTTGTTCAAATAGCAGACATTTGAAATAGGCTTCTATAACCTCCTCTCAAATGTCTGTAAAATAAGTAAATTTCAATGTTTATTACAAACTACAGCTATTGTCTCTGTCTAGTAAACATATTTCTTTCTCTTTTTTTTTTTTTTTTAAGAAAAACAAAAGCGCTTCTTCTAACTCAGTATATTTTGGCAAAAATAGCCATTTATCTGTCTAAATACTAACCTGTGTACAACGTTCTGACTACTTTTTTCTTCCAGTATTAGGATTTAAAGTATCATTTGGCTATCCTTGAAACAGACAGTTAATTTCCTCATGTCAGTTTTTCTTGTAGCTCCTTACCATCTAGAAAACTACCTTTATTTATGTCCAATTCCTGGATGCTGCACGGCTCATATTGTAATCTCCTAATGTCTGATTTTTGGACAGCCAGTTGTACTTGTCTTGTAACAAAACACTCTTGCTCTCTAACAGACTAAGAATTAATATTTACCCATACTGAACCTTTCAGACTGTACCAGAAAATTTAACGTAAGCTGTCCAAATCTCCATCCACCCTTGACTGGGAAGATTAATAATAATTCCTTTTGATCAGAATTACTCTGCTGGCCAGCAATGGTTTCCATGGTAATCAGGTGGTAGACAGAGCTGAAGCAGATTTCATCAGTTGTAAAACAGCATTAGAATTATCCTACACTTCTAATTATATCTTAGTAGGACTGACTTTTGCATAGTGTAGCTCAGAGGCATAAAAAGAAGAGAGTTTTAACTACTGGAAAGCTTCCAGAAGTAAAGACATTGTAGTGACCTCTTCTAATAGCTGGGGCTTTTGTACGTGTTTTGTGCGTGTTTTGGGTGTTTTTTTTCTTTTAATTGGTTGGTAGGTTTCTTTTTTTCAAGTAAGAATGCTGGGAATTAGAGGATTTTTATAAAAGGAATGAAATATGATGAACAACAGTTAAGATGCACCTGCTGTATAACACTAAGACTTTTAGTGAGTGTTTCATGTGCAAATGGGAGCAACTAAAGTGCTGCAGGTCTCAGGAATTTCATGTCAGAATAAATCATACATCTTTAAAAACAGTAGGTTTAAAATGTGAGGATAGTTGATTCCAGCAGCAAGGACAAACACCTTTTCCAACTCATGCTGTAAAGATTTGTATTGTTGTTATTATTTTCTTACTGATTTTTTGGTTTTTTCTTTAAAAAAAGAAAAATCCAGTACGAGATTTTTTCTTCCAGCTGGTTCCCCTGGCATAGCAGTAGCCAGTGTATGATAAGCATGCCAAATGCTTAATCCTTATTTTAGTGGCAAACTCAAGAGTTGGTTGATGCATGTTTGGAATATGAATTAAACTTGAAAAGAAGGCAGCTGAAAATTACTATATATGCCTACATTTACCCCAGCACAGTTTAATTGAAAGGATGGTGGTACATTTACAGTAAGTATTCCTGGAAGCTCTAGATAGAGAGAAGAGTGAGAAAAGGCAGGTAAAAGAAGGGAATAACGAAGAGCTCATTACATGGGGTTTATTTTGCAGGTGAGAAAGACATGGGATAAGGCTGAATGGAGAGAAAGAATGCATATTTGACGAGCCTCTAGGATGACTAATTTAGCAGCTTTGGCTCAAATCTGGATTTTCAGCCCACAGACCTTTTGTACACAGTTGACTGCAAGTATTTTTATTACATGAAGAACTGTAGCGGTACATAGCAAAAATCAGACATTCATCTTTGAAACTATGACCTTGCAGTAAGGCATGTAGTCAATAATGGGAAATTACAAAAGAGAATGATAATGCAACTTTTTATTGTAGTAATGACTGTAGAAGTTGCCATAAAAGGACAAAAAGAAAAATTTTGAAACATTGCAAATCTATAATTTTTCAAGTTTCATATTATATAAAGTTTAAGAGTATTAAAATTCATTCCATAGATAATGAAGCAGGGCAGAATATAGTAAAAACTCAGCTTCCTAAAAATACTACTAAACATTATTCTAGTTCATGGGGCATATATGATCAGTGAATGCACACCATGAACATGCCCTGCAACCAGGAGACACCAGGTGATGGGCAGAGGTTTGAGGTGCAGAGCTGCAGGCAGATGCCAGCATGTGGAAGGCCCCGCAGCAGGATTCCTTGAGTCCCAGACCTGTGGCTGCAGGGCTGCCAGATTGTCACTGCTCTCTGTTCTTGGAGGAACGAGCCCAAAATCCTTGGCTTAAGCGCTCTTCAGCTCTGCAGTTACAGCAAGGATTCTTGAACCATCAGGGAACTCATGCTGCAGAGACCAGACTCCAAACCTGGAAATCTTCCAAATGTTATCTGAGACCTTAACCTCCAGGATGGTACATCCAGAGGCTATGAACAGTTAAAGAATCACTCTGATGATTGTGGAGAACCAAACATTGCTACGTTCATTTTTCAGATCTAATTTTGCCTGGAGATGAAGTCGTTATTTACTATTAGTGTTCTTAGTTTAATGCCCAAGAGATGCAGTCACATTTGAGGACCTAAATGTGCCTGATACTATATAAACATGGAATAAAAAAATATCTTGTGAAAAAAAGGCTTTAGGGTAAGACTTAGAAGACAGTTAAAAAGGAATACTATAAAAATTATGAGAGAAAAAAAACCAAAAGAAAAATAAAGCATTTTGTTAGACTGAAAGGTATAAAGACTGGTAAGGGGACTATGACTTTTCAACTTCTGACAGACCATTAATTTTTATGTGAGTCAGTTCATTAATATGTCCAAACAAAACATCATTTCTGACTGATAGCTACTCATCTGCTTATGAAAATTCATCCTGTGGTCTCTCTCAGTACACTTCCTGTTGGACAGATATCTGCATTACAACTGATTTTCTTGTTGGCAGTATCACGAATTCCATGAATAGAGCAGAAGTAGAGAAAACCACCAAAGAGATTTTGATTTCTTACAAAAAGCAGTTTGTTTGGTTGGCTTTTTCAATATAAGGCTTTGAAAATCTTTCAGAAGATATTTTTCGTAGCTAATCTCAGATTGACAGTAGTGATCACCTCAGCTCAGATGTGGTACTAAGCAGTATTTCAAGAAATACATGTAAAGAATAGAATTCTGCATGGAAGACAGTCCTTCATGAACCTCTTCAGCGTGAGTCCATCCCACAGGCAACAGTTCTTCACAAAACTGCTGCCATATGGGTCATTTCTCCATGGAGTGCAGTCTTTCAGGAACAAGCTGCTCCAGCATGGGTCCACCACAGGGCCACAAGTCCTACCAGGAAAACCTGCTCCAGTGTGGACTCCTTTCTTCATGGATCAGCAGGTCCCTGACAGCACCTGCTCCATCATGGGCATCCCACATGGTCATAGCCTCCTTTGTGCATCCTCCCTGAGCTGCAGGTGGATTTCTGCACTCCCATTAACCTCCCTGGGCTGCAGGGGGACAGCCTGACTCACCATGGGCTGCAGGGGAACCTCAGCTCTGGCACCTGGAGCACCTCCTCCCCCTCCTGCTGCACTGACTTTGGTGTCTGCAGAGTTGTTCACACGTTCTCAGTCCACTCTTCTCTGGCTTCAATTTCATCTGCCCAATAACTTTTTTCCTTAAATATCTTATCACAGAGGTGTTACTATCATTCCTGATTAGCTTGGCCTAGGCCAGCAGTGAGCCCATCCTGAAGCTGGCTGGCACTGGCTCTGTTGGACATGGGGGAAGCTTCTGGCAGCTTCTCACAGAAGCCACCCTTGTAGCCCCCCTTCTACCAAAACCTGGTCCCACAAACCCAATACAGAGGGCAAAGCTAAAGTAAAGTAATTTGTATAAGGTAAACTGACAACATTATAAGGGGGGCCACTGTATACCAGTGTATACTCTATACCAAGTGCTGGGTCCTGCACTTTGGCCACAACAACCCCCTGCAGTGCTACAAGCTGGGCACAGAGTGGCTGGAGAGCAGCCAGGCAGAAAGGGACCTGGGAGTTTGGATTGACAGGAAGTTGAACATAAGCCAGCAGTGTGCCCAGGTGGCCAAGAAGGCCAATGGCATCCTGGCCTGTATCAGGAACAGTGTGGCCAGCAGGACCAGAGAAGTGATTCTTCCCCTGTACTCAGTGCTGGTGAGGCCACACCTGGAGTACTGTGTCCATTTCTGGGCCCCTCAATTCAGGAAGGATATTGAGGTGCTGGAGTAGGTCCAGAGAAGAGCAACAAGGCTGGTGAAGGGACTCGAGCACAAGTCCTGTGAGGAGAGGCTGAGGGAGCTGGGCCTGTTTAGCCTGAAGAAGAGAAGGCTCAGGGGAGACCTCATCACTCTCTACAACTACTCGAAAGGAGGTTGTAGCCAGGTGTGCATCGGTCTCTTCTCTTCGGTAACCAGCAGTAAGACAAGAGGGCACGGTCTTTAGTTGTGCCAGGGGAGGTTTAGGTTGAATAGTAGGAAGAAATTTTTTACAAAGAGTAATCAGGTATTGGAACGGGCTGCCCAGCGAGGTGGTGGATTCACCATCCCTGGAGGTTTTTAAGATGAGACTGGATGGGGCACTTAGCGCCATGGTATAATAACCACGGCGGTGTTGGATCAAGGGTTGGACTTGATGTTTTTTCCAACCCAGTTGACTCTGTGATTCTGTGATTATAATACAGGACACAAAGTTTAGAAAAAAATAGTCATATGCTTATCACTCTATTTTTTTTTTTTTTTTTTGAGAGAGAGGACACAGAGCAAGCACAGCAAAGGAAATGAGTTCCAGATTTGCCTTGTAATTTGCAAATGCTGGATAATTAACAAATTAAGTTTAATGTTGCAAGGGAAAGCATAGGAGAAGGACAGAAGTGTAACATAATTAGAATCACATTAGAGTGAGAAGACTGAAGACCTGATTCTGCATTTATCGAAGGCAATAGCAAAACTCCATTATTTTTGACTCTGGCAAGACTGAATCCCTTAAAAATCTCACGTTTCCAAAATGCCTAAACAATGCATGCTAGCAGCAGCAAAAGGAAATGGATTGTTCAGACATTGCAAACAGAACACAAATAATAGCATCAGAAGGAAACTCAATCATGTATTTATTAGTGTGAGATACAATGTATCATAAGCTGTGCAAAATCTTCAAGGACCTCTGAATTGGAATATTTTGGAAGTGAGGTAAATCTAGATTTATACATTCTCCTATCCACTTAATAAAAACTGAATCGTAACAGAAATACCCTGGGGAAATTCAAAAGAAATGTTTCTGTGTGAGAATTATCTGACTAAATCTACAACTAAGACAGAATTCTTTACACACAGCAAAAAGAACTAGTATTTTTAGAGTATGATCTCCTTTCATTACCAGGTAGCTGTTAGTACTAAATTAGTTGAATCCTATCCTAGAAAAGCCTACTTCTTTTCAGTACCTAAAGAGGTAATCCAGGTAAAGTTAGGTGAGATGAATCTCACAAGATGTGTAATGGGGGGTGGGGGGAAAGGCAAACTACATCACTTGGTTTAGAGTAGGGACACTAATCTTTCATAGGGTTGGCTAATCACTACCAAAAATCTTTGAGTGGAGGCAGAAGACTGATTAATGCAAGCCTTCATCATGACCTATCTCAAACATAAAATGGGCTGAGACTTGACAAGTGATCCTTCTATATCACTATATTCACACAGAAAATGTTGGGGACCAAAGGTTTTCACCTCTCTGCTCTTTGTGCAGAAGAATACTCCTTCCCACAATTTAGACTGCAAAAAGTCAGCCTCAGAAGAGCTACTTGCATCATGACAGGAAGCAGGCTAATCCCTGAGTTCCCCTTATGGGCAAATTGTGCCTGACAAACCTGACTGCCTTCTACAATGAGAGAACTGGTTGTATGCATGAAAGGAGAATGGTGGATGTGGCATACTTTGACTTTAGCAAGGCATCTGTCACAGTCTTTCACTGTATTCTTAGTCAAATTCACAAGCTATGGACTGGATAAGTAGACAAAGAAGTGGGACAGAAATAGGCTGGACTGCTGTTGGTCTTAAAGAACTGTAATTGGCAGTAAAAAATGCAACTTACAGTATTTTTGGGGCAAATATTGTTCAAAGACTATTAACAACCTGGAAGATGAGAGAGGACATTCTCAGCATATTTGTAGATGATACAAAATTGGAAGGAACAGATGACATGCTTCAGGGCAGGACTGTTATTTGGAGGGACCTGGACAGGTGTGAGAAATGGGCTGACAAGCAACATCATGAAGTTAGCAACATGTAAAATCTTGCATCTGGGAGGGAATAACCCCACGCAATCCCATAGGCTGGGGACTGGCTGGGTAGAGAGCAGCTTGACAGAAATGTTTCTGAAGGTTCTGATGGGCAAGTTGAACATTGATCATCAGTGCACCCTTGAAGCAAAGCCAAAAATGACAACCTGGGATGCATCAGCAGAAGCATAGTCACCAAGTCCAGGAAAGCAATCCTTCTCTGTAGCTGTGAGACTATATCCCAAGTGCTGTATCCAGTTTTGGGCTCCCCAGCACAAGAATGACACTGGTACACTGAGTGGGTCCAGCAAAGGTCATCAAGCTGGTGAGGTGAGGGGAATGGAACACACAGTGCACAAGGAGAGGCTGTGGGAGGCTGCAAGGTCTTTCCAGCCTTAAGAAGAGAAGGCTCAGGGGAGACCTCATTGCTGTCTTCACATAACTTGTGTGAAGGCACAATGAAGATGGACCCAGTCTTCTTGGAGGTACATGGTGATCAGTCTGGAATCAATGGACACAAATTGGAGAATGGGAGATCCTCCAATGGGCATGGGGATGTTTTTTTCTCATGACAATGGGAAAGCACTGAAAGACATTACCCAGAGGGACTGTGGGGTCTCCACAGGGATATCAAGACATTTAAAATGCAATAGAGGATCAGAGGATCTCCAGTCGTTCTTTCCAGTCAATAAGGTTCAGCTTCCTATGAATATATCCTGCTCTGATTAGGTACGCTTTTACTTTTGAAGGCAGAGAAAGCCATGAAAGTTTTCACTATTTACTACATCCAGCAGAAGTAATATTGCAAGATGAAATCCTAGTCAGGTCAGTTCCTGGGTTACAGAGAGTTATGCAGAAAGTTTAAAAACCTTAAAGTTAAATAAAAAGAAAAAATATATATCCTGGCTCTCAGCAATGCAGACAATTTAGAATGCAGAATATTTAGTTCAGATAAGGGCACTACAAAGAAATGGGTTAAAGAGGCACAAAAGTGCTCAGCTGGTAAAAGATAGTTATTTAAGGAATTAGCAGATAGATACACAACAAGAGCTATTTGTGGGAACAGCAACGTATTAGAAAGTATAAGTACTTATGTGATTTTGTTTTAAAGTACTTGTCCATTGCAAATAATCCTACTGATTTCATCTAGAAGTACAGTAAGGTAACACTGTTTAAAGAAAAATGTTTGAAAAATCTTGCCTTGCAGGTTGCCACTGAGGGTGACACTTGTTTTGTAGCCTATCATAGAAGCCTATTTTCAGTTCCTGTCATCTATCCAGCTTCCTGTCAGAGGACAGGAGGCTAATATAAGAAAATTAAACCATGAAGACAATCTCTTTAATGCAGTTCAGAAAAAAGTATGTGTTCACATATTAGGGATAAACTGCACAAGTATCTGTTCCTCTCTGTGAAACTTCCTGAGTTTAGTTTACATACAAAAAGGGATAGTAAGCATTTGAATAGGAATACGGTCTGCTTTTCTAAGAACAACTACATGGATAGCCATGGACCTCAATAATTTAAAAAAAACCCTGCTTTCTGGTGCTATTATATAGTCAAAAGAACGTGAAAATAGTAAGGCTTTTAAAAGCAGTTTGATAATTCAATCCTTTACACAACGGTACAGTTACAGTTTCAATTAATATAGTTCTGTACAGCTCAAAGTACAAAGCTATGCTAGGACTTTTTTCTTCCTTGAAATTGTAATCTTGAAGTACCTGATAATAACCAGTGTAATTCACTACCCTTTTGTATTTTTCTTACTCACAATTTATTTCATATGCTACAAATGAAAAATCCATATATCCTAACATAATGAGCATCAGAAATTAGTATGAATTTTTTCCCTTCCTTTACCATTCCCTTCTGTTGTGGGTAAATCCCAGTGGGCAACTGAGCACCGCACAGATGCCCATTGGGAAGAGAAGGATAAAAGCAAGAAAACTTGGGTGTCTAGATAAAAAATAAAGTTTAATAAGTGAAGGAAAAGTGAAAAAAAAAAAAAGAGATGAAAACAGAACAAAAAAAAGAGATGAGATGAAAACAGAACAAAAAAAAGTGATGCAAAGGCAATCATTCACCAACTCCCAGTAAGTTCCCCAGCAAAAAAAACATTCCTAAAACCTCCTACTTTCCCTTTTACAATACATTTTATAGTATGGAGTATCTAGTCAGTTCAGATCATCTGCAGGACTTTGTCAGCTCCCGACGTATTGCTCAACAAATTGTGTCACAAAATTGTGTGTAACAGTGAGAAACAGAGAAGACCTTGATGATAGCATATAAGTGTCTTCTCAAGTATTGTTCAAATATTGTTTTGATCAGAAGTCTAAAACATAGCACCATACAAGTTGCTATGAAGAAAATTAGCTCTATTCTAGGCAGCTACACCTTGTTTCCTTATCCCTTGCCTCCTCTCTCTTTCTCTTTGTTTCAAGAACCGCATGTCCAGCATACTTTGGTTTGTACCCTTCTGCTCTCAGTAATTGTTATATATATCATTATATTTCACTTCTGCTTGTTTGCAGACCTACTGAAGGCTCTTTATGTTCTAAATACAAGCTTATAGGAACAAACATTTCTATGCCCAGCAGACAAGTTCAGTGCAAAAGTACTTGTGCATAGTTTATCACTCCAGTCTTTCCTGAAACCACTAGATCACAAATATCAACTAGGGCATAGCTTTAGTGAAACAGCAGCATAAATTGCAAAGCAGTTCATGAAGAACTGGCCTTCACTCCTCCAAAAAATTCAATAAACAACATTTTTGTTATTGGAAAGGTACAGAATCAATGAAAATGTTGTATTTGTAATTATTTCTGCAGAAACTCTACCCTTCATGTCAGTATTCTTCACTTATATCACTCAGAGAAAGTAGCTGGGGGTCACATGCAGAGTTGTCTCTTCCTTTCATGCAGCTAAGACATCAGAGTAAAATACAAATGCTTTCTTTTAACCAGATATTACAAGCTAATAAATAGCTGACCTCTGTCACCATAGACCCAGACAGCTATATAATTTTTAATAATTTTAGCCTTGCAATATCTGCTTTAGTAATTAAGAATTTCAAAAGGTAGGAAATGTAGGTAAAGGCAGACCAAATAAATTGTGCATAGAAGAGCACAAGAAATCTGATTAGGAAGAGCAAAGGAATCTGATTAGTGTCCAGGTACTGGTAGGTGTTGCCAAGAAAGCTTACAGCTACCTCAAATTCTGCTATTGCGTAGACCCAGGGGCTACTCCAGAGGCTACTTTACTTATCTGAGTATTTTAGTATCTGTTTCACACTTGAAACTCATTTGAAAGTCAGAAATGGACCTACATCTGATAAGGGACCTTATCAGATAGGTAAGTCTGATAGATCACAGAATCACAGAACATGCTGAATTTGAAGGTACCCATCAGGATCATTGAGCCCAACTCCTGGTCCTGCACAAGACCATCCCCAAGAGTCACACCTGTGCCTGAGAGTATGATCCAAATGCTTCTTGAACTCTGTCAGGCTTGGTGTTGTGACCACTTCCCTCGGAGCCTGTTCCAGCACCCAACCAGATGGACACTGCTGAATTCACTGTAGCAGCAGAAACTGGCCAATATTTTTTGTTTGGTTTGTTTGAGATTTTTTTTAATAGGGAAAGGATCAAGGGGTGAGAGACACAGCAATCTTTTTTTTTTCAAGATAGGAGGGAAGAAAAGGGAAGGAAAGAGAAGGGAAAAATCAAGATGTAACAGAATAACTTTGGTTTGACATCGTTTATGAGGTGAACATGTCAAATATAATGGTTTTGAGCTATCAGCATGCTAGAAAGAAGAGGCAAGTCTGTTTGTTTGGGGTTTGGGGTTTTTTTTGGTTTGGTTTGGTTGTTGTTGGTTTTGTTTGGGTTGGTTGGGTTTTTTTGTTCACACCACGGTTGCTGTGACTTTTTGTGTCAGAAAACCAAGAGTGAGATGCACTTCCCTTAGCTTTATCCACCTAAAAGCTGTGTATCTTCCATAAACTACTGCCTCAGACTGACTCTTTATCCATTGGGGTATTTCCAGAGGACAATTCTTTAATTTTGAGATAGCTGTCCAAAGACAGGTCTTAACACTAATTCTTTCTCTTAACACTAATTTCAAGAGTGATATGAGGAATTTGCAATATTCATGTAACACTCAAGCATACTTGCATCAAGTAATAGTCAATCATCCAATACAACATGCCTGATAGGTTAGCAGGTTAGAAGTATATCTTCTGCAGGTTTAAGAGCATAAATAATGTTAAAACTAACTGGTAGTAAAAGTAAATTATGTTGTTCATTATTTCTTTAAAAGAAATTAAGTATTTTACTGAAAGCAATAGTTTTCTTTCTTTCAATATCTGTTGATTTGTTTGAAGTCTCAAAGCCATATTTCCAAGTTGATCCCATGAAATCTTAATGCAAGGGATAGGAAAGCAAATCAAGAAAACAGCAGGGAATTATTTTTCTTCCCCCTGCCTCTTTGTCAACTCTGATAAGCATATGAACTCATTCTAAAAGCAGTTCCAAATCCATGAGGTGTGAGTTCATTGACAAGAAATCATTAAGTTCAAAAAATAATGCACATGTGGTTTTTCTGGTGTCTATCATCCTTTCTGCCATACAACACGGTCTTTTCGCTCTACATAGTGTGAGAGCCTGAGCACTGACAATGCAAGACTGGCTTGTGGCATTCTCATTCCAAGAGACACAAAGCAGATGTTTCCAGCTACTGTTTCCCAAAATGCATTGAATACCAGTGCACTTAGACCTTGCTTGTATGCTTAACATTTAGAAAGAAGTGGCTTTCTTCGTCACACATAAAAACTCCAACATGCATGAACTATGAACTATGAATCATCTTTTGTGCTCAATTTGGTCAACTCCAGTCATAAATTCACACAGTCATATCAAAAGGAAAGTCTACATCTAACCTCCTCACAGTTACAGGGTATACAATACAGGGGGTATTTTGAATGGACAACCATTTTTATGGTTGCATTGGTCTGTTTATAGTATGTAACACCATTACTTCAATTATAATAGCTCTGCCTCTTTGTGACCTGGTTCCCTGAGGCTTAGCAGTCACAGGAGGTTAATCTGGTTTTCTGATGTTTGATTTACTCCAAGTTCCAGTATCTTTACTTTTATTCAAGTTTCCTAGGGGCTGTGCACTGGAGTGGATACATGAACAATCTCTCATCCTCTTTAGTTCAAGCATAAACTCAGAACAAAATAAAATACTAACTTTCACAAAGCTCAGTTACTACAGAAAAAGAATGGAAGAGTCAAAACATCATTAAAAGAAAACAAAATCAGGGGAGCCAGAAACTAATAAAAAAAAATAATTAAAAAATGGTGTGACTTAGAAATAGATATAATTTGGCTCCTCTGAGCTACTGGGATTCTGAGACTCAGCCTACAGCCTGTCTTCCAAATATTTGCTGAAAGGCACTAAATTAAAAATCCGAATACTCTTTTGGGAGAATGGAGGGTGGGGGATATCCCACTCCCCATTAACATTACTATAATCTCATTGAGAAATTAAATGGCTTCTGTACCTTGAGAAAAGGCCTCTGGGTAAAAAAGCCTGGAGCTATTTCACTCATACCTTATGAAAAAATAATACTCTATGCCATTACACATACAAGTATTCCCAGCACCTGTCTTGTAACAAATGCATAATAGCTTTTTTTTTTTTTCTGAAAAGTCTATGAATGAATAAAAGATCATATTAACAACTTGAGACTAAACTTGAATAGACAGTAGGTACATATGTATTTAAAGGGAGTATATTACCTGAAATGCCATTTCAAGTCCCAGAAGCCCACTTAAATGACCATATGGGTATCAGTGGCTGAAGACATGTTTACTTTAAAAAAACTCTAATTCAGCTGAATTATCTTCAGGCATGATTTACCTGAAAAAAAAATCATTAGTGAATAAGATGGTCTATCTAATATCTTATTAGGTGATCCCTTTAGATGTATACAGGGAGGATTATTTTATTTTTTGACTATGATAAATGGAAAAGACAAATATAAATATAACCAGTAAATATTCTGCAAATTGGCAAGCATTTTCAAGAAGTGATTACAAAGAAGAAACTTTTAAGTGCATGTCACTCAAGCTGATGTGGATTTTTTTTCCTCATGTGGTGATCATTCACTCATTTTCCTACACCTCCACTTTTAAGCCTGTCTCATTACTCCTTTGTCTTTTTTTTTAATTTTGTCTTCAATTCTATACAAAATGCAATTTTATGCACCATATACTTAGGTATTTTAATAACGTTCTGCAAAACCAAGTAAATTATCAGTAGCTTAGACAGATGCATTCATGAGGCATTGTATTTGTGTCTCCTGCAAGTCCTCTAAACACATTTTAGACAATCCTCCTTCCTCCATAATAACAAAATAAGGTAGTCCAATTAGTGTCACTGTGTATCACTACAATATTAATTTCCATTACCCACTCTTGCATGAGATAATATGGTGATGACACAAAATAGTATTACAGAAAAATGTGTCACCTAGCTGAAAACCCTGTTAAATGCAATAGAACTGCCAGTGAGGAAAGGTTTATTGAATAACACTATTGTAATTCTTTGAATCAAGGGTAACATAATTTACATTTTTTTAAAAAAGATACGATGATGATTTTATTTTCTATATCCTTCTCTCTCACAGCTCACTTGTGCAGGCTTTGCTTAAAGAAAGATGAACATCTACTTCAAAATGAGACTCAGGAATACTAGAGATAGAGCAAATTCATTCTAACAGATGTGAAAACTAACTTGCTTCCTTAACACTATAGTATCTTAACACTTATAGTATCTTAATTACTACTTACACAGAGATTTATGACAAAGTTAATAAGACCCTTTTCTTTTAAAAATAATAGTTTAAAATATTTTTAAATAAATGCAAACATATGAACACTTTACTTTTATAAGAGAGTTGATTTAACCTAAGTTTCATATGTAAGCACTGGACTGAGTTGGATAGTAATTAAAGATTCAAGCAATTAGTGTTAGAAAAAGAGATTCAAAAGGCATCAATGCAAGGCTTTGTAAATAATCATTTGTAAAAAAAAAAAACTATTTAGAAATGAAATAACCATTAAGGTATTCAATCCCCTTTTACCTTCCTCTCTGTTAATGAGTTTTCATATGTTGCTACAGCTGACTTTAAAATGCACAATTTTGCTAATGTATCTGGATTCATTCCTTTGGGATTCAGTGGCAGACTGCTACAATTTCCCTAGCTGATGATATAATTTCCTCTTCCTAGGTTAACAACAGCCTGCTTACTAACTTCCTAGAAACAGACAAAGTATTCTGTCTCTGTTAGCTATTATGAATAACTTTGGCTGAAGGTCCTATTGTTTTGCAGTGCAGTCCTTAGCAGAAGTTTACTAATAAGGACTAAATATGCTAATAAGTCTTTTTAATGCAGACAGTATACATAAGTAGCATCCTTAAGGTAGCAGGTACCTTGGTGTAAATATTCAGCACAAATATTAGTAGTGAAATGGATAACCGCAACATATATTCCTTCCTTTACAAATCTTCTTCTTGTCTTTTGTACAGTTCTTTATTTTTACAAAAGCAATTTAGACATATTTTAACGAGGTAAGACCAAACTACAAACACAAGTTGTTAATTTTCCTCAAAATATACTCTGTCGTATTGTATTACCTCAAGAGGTTCTGTAACTGAACTTTCACACCATGATATTACTAAGAAACAGTGCCTTATGCTGCTTAAGAATTTGGTGAATGAAAGAATGAATACTGCATGGGTTATCTGGCTAATTAATCCTATGATCTGTCTTTCATGATCTTGAATTTATACAAAAGACTTGTATTTTTCCCCTTTGATTAGCATCAGAAGTAAATATACAATGCCTTAAGAAATGATCTGATCAATAGTTGTTCTCCATAGATATAACAAACCATAAGAATTGTTTGTTAGAGAGAAATAACTACCATATGCAAAATGCCAATGAAAAGCCTGAGCATGATAAGGAAGAGAGAAAAAAAAATTCGTGCATCTTTTAGTTTGACTGAACCAAAGAACACTTACTTTCATAATGTCAGACTCCCATCCTCCTGTCCTAATAATCTGCAGGCAGTGCCCTTGGAAGAATATGTAGGAGGATTACTTTTTGTTTAACTTCTCTGCTTAACCTTCACAGTATTTGCTTGCTGTGTTGTCAGTAAACACAGGTCTTAAAGGATATGTGTTGCTGGAAGTATAGTTGACTGCAGCATTAAGCAACTTTTCCTCAATCTCTGCAACTGCAGGTGGGAATGAGTGGATAAAATTCCCGTCTTTCTTAAGCAGAAAAATAAATTTAAAAAAAACTGAGCAGAAATTAAAGACAAGGAGCTGACAGGAAAAAGTCTCTTTTTTTGATGCGGACTTCTCCAAGTGGACTGTAAGTCTAATTTATTTAACGTAACAAAAATAAATGATTTTCATTTACCAATCCGCCTGTAGATTTGATTTATTATTTCTTTGTATGACAGCATCCTCCAGATGCTGACTACGACCAGGTATCCAAAATTTTTTTTGAAAACTTTTGAGGAGAGAAGCCATTGACCAATATTATCTTCATACACAAAATAAAGAATGGAAAGACAGATGGAAACAGAGGTCATATGAAATGTTCTAAATCCTATAATAGTCAGTGGCAGATTTATTAAGGGAATTCAAGGTTTCTTAGTCGTGGTTCATAGGTTTTACATTGTGCAAACAGTCCTATTCACTGGATAAAACTTTTAGCAAGGACAGAGGGCTCTGTAGCCCTTATTCTACTGAGAATGGGTGTTTTGCTTCAGCAAGGTCTGCAGGATCAAGAGGAAGCATTGACTGTTAAGGCAAACTAAAGTGTTCACAAACTCCATTCTCCTGTTGATAAAGAAGCAATAAACCTTATGTAAATAGCCAGGCATATGAAAAGAAATTGATCATTCTAAAATTTCTGATTATTGCATAGATCAGTGAAGTCATTGACTTACTGAAAGAAAACACAAGCTTGAGTCAGAAAATCAAATGCCTTTGCAACACTGCCTCACACATGGATTCAATCAAAAACAGAGACCTTTTTCTTCTACTTACAGAATATTGACAATTTTGATTTGCATTGGCTAATATTGTAAAAGAGTTCTGTTTAGTTGCACAACTACAGAAGCATGAAAATACTTTCATAGCAGTTATTTGCCCTTGGTGAAATTCAGTGAAGGGTTCAGAAGCTTACATGCTTATGGCATGAATTAATTTGTGCTCGTCTGCCAGTCACGGAAATCTGAAAATACACATTTATGGCATTTATCCATTTTAAAATACCATTTCGTTGGAATTCAACAGAGTACTCAGCATAGACTTCCTGAAGCTTTTCTATTTTATCTTCATTTAGTACAACTGCAAGAGTATACATTTTTTAATAAGTTTCTGACTAGTTTGTGATGTTTGGCTTCTTCAGACTATCATGTTGTGTTTCTTTACAGCACAGAAAAAGATGCAGGAATTCCAGAATATCCAGCATTCTAAATTGAAGTATGTCTTTAAAAAGTACTCAGATGAAGGAGAGTCACTTTTTTGTACTGAGACCAAGAAGACTAATTTTTTCCTCAGTCTTGGTAAAGAGAAAGAACTACAGAATGAACACATCATCTCTGACATCTTCCTACCATTCTGATAAGATTTTACAGAAAACTGATGTTGCAGGCAAGTAATCAGCTTTTATCTTGTTCTTGCAACTTTATTAGCTCTCTTTCTATAGCTTACCACATGGAAACCGAAACAGATTTAATGATGGCTTGTTCAAAACATTATTCATGGCATTACTAAGCAGCAACAAGATAATTAAACTATAATATCAGAGAAAGAGACAATCTTTTCTTATTAGCTTGCTTTCCTGCATCTGAAGAAAAGATGTAAACATAAAACCAAGATTATTAATTTTAGATAAATTCTGATTTAGGTGTCTATAAACTGCAATAGAAAATATACTCTTAATTTCAGTGGTTTGGCTACCCTCCTGATGAAGAGGAGGTAAGAGACAAATGGGTGAGTACTTATCTCATTTGATTTGAAAAGCCAGTTGAACACAATAAAACAATGTCAATATAAAAATATGGCAAAGCTTTGCTTCCCTCTGGAACATTAACTGAAGACCATTTGCACCAAAAAAACTGTCATTTGCCAGAAGCAGGACTCCTGATCTTCACACTTTTTCTTTTACTGGAGATTTTTCTCTACTTTGTACTCACAAAGCTACCAGCACAAATTTAGGGTCCTGCTACACATTCTGGGTAGAAGTGAATCATTCTCCTTTAAGTGGCTGCCTACATGGATGGGCTAACCTAGGGCAATAGATTCCATCCAGCTGAGCAGTACAATAATGCACATGCTCAAAGGACTCTGCTCCAGGGAAGGTTGTGTGTCATGCCACTAAGTACAGCTGTCAGCAAGTACATAAGAGCAAAGAGGAATGGATGAAAAGGCAAATAAAATAATTAATGGTATTTTGTATGACTTGAAGACAAAATATGTGGCTTTTTTGTGATACCTCCATAGATGTTCATACTGATAGACTGTAACATGATCAAAAACTGTATTTTTTTTTTAAAAAAAGCAAGAAAAAGCTACGATGTCTGTTCAGATATTATTGTTGTGACAGTTGCTCTCCTCAATACAAAAGTCAGGAATAAGCTCAGTGAAACTAAAGAAAAAACTACCATTCTACCTAATAGAATAAGTACATTCATGCATATAAGTATATTAGAGCTTTAAAATCTACATCACTTCAGTGCGTTTTGTTGACTTTTTTTTTTACTATGCCTACATTCTCAATTTTTTGAGACTTAGTGAAACACATACTGTAGGCATCACACAAAAAAAATCTAATATCTTTTAAATATTTGGAATGAAGATCCATATCTCAAAAAAAAAACCAAAACAACAAAACAACAGAGAAACAAACAAACAATCAAAAAAACCCCAAAAAAATCCCAAGAACTGGATTTAATAATTAGCAAGAAAAATTTAGGTTGTCCTTAAGCCTATATAAGCCTATATGAGGAAAGAGACAGGGAAGGGTGAATGGCTACCTGGCTTTAAAAATTAATTACAGCAGCAAGTTATAAAGTAGTTTTTTCTAACCGGTAGGAACACCTGAAAGGCTTTACCTACCTGAAGTGACTCCAACCCACAGAAACTATACAGAAGACTATACTTTTCCAATATAGATTGATTGGCAAGACTACAATTCTGAAATAGCTATTGTAAGAGATGATGATGGGTAGAGTTAGGAAAACAAGTTCAGGAAAAGAAGAATTTCAATGATGGTAGTTAAGCTGAGATCAGAATGAGAAATTCTCAGAGTACATTTGTTATCTGAAGTGCTGCCGGCTTAGAAAGTAAAGCCAGCATCACCTGCTGATTCAACCCTATTTTTCTCTCTGCACTCCAACCACAGCATACTCCTCCTGGAAGCTCCTATTCTCATGTCATCATTTCCATTCCATTTAAAACTTGTTCTATTGCCAGTGTTACAAACCTCAATATTCTGTTTGCTTGAGTGGTAGCCCTCAAGGCATGTGGGAGAAACCTGCAAATGCACTGTTCTTGCATTAGGATCTGCTTTACTGATCAAGTTCAACCCAAAATAATACAGCAGCTAGAGAGGTACAACCATCACTTTCATACAATTACACTCCAGTTAGCATAAAATCTTTTAATAATGAGTAATTAATGACAAGGCCCATATTTTTCCATGAGCCATAGTGTGCAAAATAGCTTAGGTGAACGTTTATTGGGAAAGCATGCAATGGTCCAAACTAAGTGCATATTTGACTCAGATCTTCAGCTGGTGTAAAAGAGAATAGTTCCATCAGCTATAAAAGAATAACAAACTATATTCAAATTAAGTCTCAGGGAAGAGATGAGGACCTCCTTACTTTGGTGATGAAGACAGGATTTTGAAAATGCCTTTGGTTGTCCAATCCTGAAAGCACCCACCTTACATCAACACCTCTCCTTTGGACCCTGTACACCTAAACTAGTGCAGAACTAGGAGGCCGTGCCAGGGAATATCTCCTGTTGAATTAGCCCTCCCCTACACTTTTAAATCATGGAAGCTCACAGGAATTGTATAAGGTGTCCCAATGCTACTGCTGAGGCCAAAACTCATCAGAACACTAAACTGAGAATTTAGGCAGGCTAACTCCAGGCACTGACAAATGGTGTCCCACAAGATATGCCAAAGCCTGTCCATTGCACACATCAATTCACCATCACAGAAAAAAAATTGCTTCTTCAAATCTGAAAGCCGACCAAAGAGCATATTGTATTTGTGGCCTCTTTCACAGTTCCTCTTTCATCAGATTTAGAGGTATCTGCCACATTCAGAATAAACAACACATAAAGCCATTTCCATAAAGAATGTTATAATTTTTGTGGATTGTAGAGGGAAGACATTATAAAAAAAGGCTGAAGGTCTGCTATAAATGCCACTGCTGTGTGACTAGGCCTGAAGGAATAATGAAAGGCCCAAAAGGGAGAGAAGGTAGCCACAGTCCAGCAGAAGAAGATGAAATTCTGGTTTCAAAGGCTATCTGTTACCACAGGCAGGATAAACGGCTTGAGAGAATTTGCTGTTCTATCCAGAATGTTTAACATTTTTGTCACAACCTCCAGGAATGTTTATGTGTTTTATACAAAAAAAAATTTACGTTAGAAATCCAGTCCTGGGATTACATTTTTAAGTTTTGTCATCTTTCTCATTCTTCTGCATTTCTAACTACTTCTGTCTATGGATTTTCAGGAGAAAAATATTGTAAACTATGTATCCCATCTTTGTGGATCTTTTCAGTTTATGAAAAAATTTGGATTTATTTATTGAAAATAAATAAATTTGTACTGAAATAAACTTTAAAACTTTTCAGTTTATGAAATAAGAACATGACTCTTTTTTTTTTTGTTTTCTACTCCCATAAATATTTAAATTGATCATACAAGCACAGCAGAGAAAGAAGAAAAGTAATTTAGAAAGAAATATCTTTATGCAGGATATATACCTAGAGCCCAGTACTTGATGCAATCTTTTATGAAACATGCATTAATTCTTCATCAAACACTAAAAAGATCTGGAGAAAAGTTCCTCACACATTGAAAGTTTCTTTAATCAGTGAAATGTTAGAAAAAATGTACAGAACCTTGTTATCCTGTGTTTTGTGTGAAGAGATTGTCCTTAAACTCCATTTCTAGGACATGTTCACCCATGAATCCAATGAGAAAGAGAATACTCTTGCAAAGGTGAGATTGAAATGACACTCCTCTCAGTGTTTGTTGCAATCCCAAGCTAAATAGGAATCTCATTTTTTTTTTTTTCCCTATCTTCTCTTTCCCCAAGTAAATCCATGCACTTGAACTACTCAGTAGAAAATACCAAGTGGAAAATAAACTACTAAAAAAAATTAAACCTCTCATATATTTAAGTTCTTGTGAATTACACTGTCTAAAAACTACTCCTTCTTTCTTCTGGGCATATATAATGCAACAAACTTACAAAGAAATATATATGTTGCATATTTAATGCAACAAACTTAAAAAGAATATTTAGATTCTTGTGACATAAGGATTCTTTAACTGAAGAATTCTCTCTTTATAGAGATAGAATTGTAACTATTAATATCTCCAACAGTATATTTCCATGTTTCAGTGTAGTGCTGGAATGTACATGTATATCTGTATATGTATGTGTATTAAAATTGGTAAAAGTTACAGCTGCACATTCATAATTCAACGAAGGCACTCACCTTTCTCTGATTAACTATAAAGGCTATCAAACCTAGAAAATGGAAAAGAAGTAAAAGAGAGTGTGTTGCCCCCTCCCCCTTTCCACTGATAATAAATATACATTTTGAGCAGAATGAAGAAATAAGCAATATCAAATAGAAAAGTAAAATTCACTGTATCTTCCTTCCATCTTACTATACGTAGGTTAAAAGCGTTCTGTAAACACTAGTCACTTTACAGCTGCAGAGTGATAAGTTGCACTTTAAACCAGCCTGCTATAGAGCTTACACTCATTACAAAAATCAGAAGTTACCGTTACTTACAAAACACTTAATTGTCCACATCAATAATTTTGTGGTTGACTGCAGTGAGTAAAGTCCATGACATTTCATTTAAGAATGATGCCCATAATAAAAGTCATATGCCAAATACCACAGAGATGAAAGATTGAAGTCAGTTCTCCAAATTTATAGGGGGGACAGTCTTATACCATGTTTAGATGAAAAAGAATAAATTTAATTGATTTTGGTGGCACTTAGTTTTGATTTGCACATTTTTGTTAGTAAAACAGGCCATTACTTCTATACATTTTCCTACTAGGAGTACGCAGAAAAAAAATATGAAAGATTTTATACATGATCAGGTGAATTTTCTGTATTTGCCATGCTACCTATTATTAATGAACTACTAACATGGTCGAATATAGACAAAAAGAGTTTAATATAAAATATGTTAAGTAAAAAAGAAATATGCACTAAGACTATTTATTCAGATGAACTACTAGAAGATCACCTTAGTTCTGTGAAGTTACCATCCTGGTAGTTGTTAGACAGGATGTGATCTGCTTAGTAAACTGTAGTGGCCCAAGTCAAAGTTTTAACATGCCTACTTCAGTCATCTGAGACATATCAGTACAGATCAGGGAATTTTGTAGCATACACCCAATTTTGAACTCACTAGACATATGTCACGATCAAAACTATGAACAGGCATTCTGCAGTCTTGACATGCATTAGCTTATTGATATATATGCTAGTATATATCAGAATGCTGTGCTGCTGAGAAGTCGCAAAGGAATTGTTTTGGGGAGGGTTCTGTTCAACAGCAAATGCTGAATGGATCCCTTAAGACAATTCAGGGAGTACTACATGAGGTTTTCCTGGGTGAGTTTTCTAATTATGTTAAATTAAGCAATTTTAAAATAAAATCTAACTGTATACAGAGATATGGAAGACTGGCTACAAGGTTAACACAGCAATTCTCCAGGGCTCATTTTGCTAATATCTAAATTCCATGGAACTGGAAGAAGGGTTATGTTCCAGCCCTGGTTCATTAAAGAGATGCAAACAAACACCTTGATATCTATATTTTTGAATCTAATAAAAAGGACAAATTTATTGACATTCTATATTTCTGTTGACTGTGCTCCAGGCACTCTCTTTCTTTTTCCATTCCATTCTGAAGGATTTTTTTTTTCCTTTTTTCTTTTTCAGTCTTCATTATCAAAACACATTATTTGTTCTTTGCTCTTGGGCAGAGGGACTCCTTGAAGTTAGAACCAACAATAAAGACAAATCAGAATTAGAAATAAGGCATGATATTTTAATTCTAGTTTTTCAAACAGTGAGGGTTTTAACTAAAACCAGTCTTTTGTCCATAATTGAACTAAAAATTTCCTTGTTGAAATTTTTGAACAAAAATAATATTCAATATTTTTTTCTTAAAAGGATAGACTAGCCTTGGGTACTCTTCCTAAATATCAAGTCAGTTCAAGGAACTCCCTCCCACAAGTGTCATTATGAATAGAGCCAAAGTAAGGACTTTTCCGTCCCTTCCCTTCCCTTCCCTTCCCTTCCCTTCCCTTCCCTTCCCTTCCCTTCCCAAACCTTCCCTTCCCAAACCTTCCCTTCCCTTCCCTTCCCAAACCTTCCCAAACCTTCCCTTCCCAAACCTTCCCTTCCCAAACCTTCCCAAACCTTCCCAAACCTTCCCAAACCTTCCCTTCCCTTCCCTTCCCAAACCTTTCCAAACCTTCCCAAACCTTCCCTTCCCAAACCTTCCCAAACCTTCCCAAACCTTCCCAAACCTTCCCAATCCTTCCCTTCCCAAACCTTCCGAAACCTTCCCTTCCCAATCCTTCCCTTCCCAAACCTTCCCTTCCCTTCCCAAACCTTCCCTTCCCTTCCCAAAACTTCCCTTTCCTTCCCAAACCTTCCCTTCCCTTCCCAAACCTTCCCTTTCCCCTTCCCTTTCCCAGACTTAAAATCTCAGTGCTGGTTCCCAAGCCACAGTCTGATCAGATCTTCCCAAAATCCTTTTTTACCAACCCATTTTCACAAGATTTTTCTTAGCATTTTCCAAAACACAGAGTAACACTAAACTAATTGAACCCATGCATCCAAATTAAACAATTATGGCCTTTTAATTGGCCAACTTCATTGGACTGAAGTTAATTCCTTGATGCTTCCTTTTAAAATGGAGTTCTCTGAGTTAATTTCCTTGTGGCTAAGCCTGTCCTTCTTATAAAACTCCAGAAGAACTGTGACATTTCTTGGCAGTCTGAGCAGCAGTGTCAAGCACGGAATAAGCAAGCGTTCAGTGCTTAGCCATGCATAGCCAGGGCCTCATGCACAGCCGTGGCCCCGGGACTGCTGCACGCTGGCTAGGCAGTGCAGAGAAACTTGCATTGCTATTTCCCTTTTCAAAGTAAATCTCCAAATCTGCCCATCCATGGTCACTTTGCATAAGAACGAAGGCTCAGTTTAGCCAGCTTAACTTCAGGTAATTACTGAGAACACAGCAGGTTCCTATAGACCTCTGTGAAGAGACACAGACTCACAGATGAATGAACCATCATTTGGAAATGCCTATTTCTACACAGAGAAAAACCTAGGAATTGTGACCCTAATTTCAGTGCTTTTAAGAGCACCTAAACTAATTTCTGTGCTTCGGGTGGCTGTCTTAAAACAGATGGATAAAGCCAGGCATCAATTTACACCATCAATATACTAGGGCTCCTGTTGGAGATGGATAGGAGTAAAGCAAGAGGCAAAAAATATGTTCATACCACCTTGTTAGGACCAAGAAAGATCTAAAACACAGAGCAGGAGGAGACATATGATTGAATCATAAGGGAAAGTATTTTAGGGAAGTAAGTACTGTAAATATTTTAAAAGTAACAGGGTTTAGTGAACAAATGAATTTTTAACTGAAAGACATTTTTCTGTTTGCAAGTTTTTGCTGCTTTTTTTACTGTACAAACAAAATAGGATTTCTGTCTTTTTTAAATACCAAGGAAACACTGACAGTTCCTGTATTGCAGTAGAAGTAAGTCACTGAAGAAAGACACAGAAAATCTCAAATAATGACAAAAGTTCTGAGACCCAGCAACATGTTGACTAAGACCACCGTAATAGTTTAAATTCGAAGTCCTTCCCATAAAAGAGGACACTTTAATTTTTTTTTAGAATTAGAAGTCCTTACACAACACCTAAATATTTAGAAATAGATTTTTATTCTCCCTGTTTTTATTTTAAACAAGCCCAGCCATAACTGGACAAGAAAGTAGCTGAACTCTATCACATCCTCTATATTTATTCAGATTTGTTGCTAGGGGTAAAATTCTGTCCTCTAATGTGCATCTCAGGAATGATTAAGTATACAGAGACTTGAAAGACCTTAGTCTCTGACTTATTAAATTTGCTCTAACCCTAACTTATTTTTCAAAGGAACTTCTCTCTTCTGATAGACTTGTAGAGAGATTTTTGTCTCCAGATGGCACATAAATGCATTTAACCATAAATCAGTGACAATATCAAAGTTAAAGATACCATGAAGCACTTCAGTCTTTTCCTACATAGAGCAAGTTTGACAATTATATGCTTTTCGGTTTACATTTATGAAGAACAGGAAAAAATAATTAATTACAGAAGTCAGAAGGATACATAGATGTTATATTCTACATGACATGTGCTCTTCAACACTGGTATACACCTGGTTTCCCAATCTTTCATCTTAGGGAACATGTAGGAGAATACCACAGTTTCTTCTGCCTAGAAACAGAGGTCTACTTATCGAGAACTAGGAGCAAATAGCTCAGAATTCATCCTAAGAAAAACATTAGGACTTGACTGGAGAGTGTAGCCTAACCCATGAAATGGGATTCAATGTTGTATTGCATCTCAACTTTGAAACAGCCTGAGACAGATTTCTCCTTACTGAGGGAGTAGAAACACAAGTCCATGTTTCTGATAAGTTTCCATGTTTCCTTGGGCAGATTTCACAGGCTTTCTTGCAGTTTACACCAAAGAAAAATATAAACTGAAATCTTTCCATGCCATAGGGGATATCTTCTGAAAAATCACTAACATTGCCTCATGAAGATTTGACAAGTAAATTCATTAATATTTCTGAGATTCTAAAGTAGAAGGTTAGAAGTCCACAAAACCAAATATTTCAGATGAGAATAACTCCAAATTAATTCCCTTTTACTTTTTTCTTTTTTTTTTTTTTTTGTGATGGATAGAAAATATGTAACTGTAGAGTAAAAGAAAGTGAGCCATTATTAAACTGCACAGCTTCTTGCCACCACACAGAGGTTTATATATTGAAAATGTCTAATGTATTAAAGTAAGCAGGAATGTAAACAGATTTTCTGAATTTCTCCCAGACACGGTGAATTTCTGATAAACAGACTGTCAAAAGATTCCACAGAGCTTCCTCTATTTGATTTTTAGGTAGCTGTGAAACACTTGTTTTTCAAGATTTGTTCTGCTACAACCTGAAGGGAAAGGGTTCTTCATCTCTCAATTTTCTATATTTTATAGCATTGTTAGCATCAGTCCAATTATGTTTACTTTGATCTTGATGCAAGAGCCAGAATTCTGAAAAGTAGTAGGGGCGTCTTACTTCATGTATATCAATGAATAATTCACTATGAAGTCACTTTATTTATCAGTATACCTCACCCTTATTTGTGTTGAAACAAACTTTTAAAATCATCAAGCAGAAACTTTGAAAAAAACCCCAGCATTTCATTTTTTAAAATTGGAAAAATATTTAAAATTTTAATTAAAAAAGAAAATAATTAACATAAGTAGGTTTTACAACATGTGAAAGTGAATAGACTATCATCAATCTTAAAGCTATAGTCCCCTTCCTTGGCAGATCCATAGGCAATGACATTCTGTAACAAGAATCTACAACATCAAATTATGTTCTTTCTCTTATGTCCCACGTTATTTGATCAATATTTGATGAGTTTGAAGTATTAAAGACAAGATATTTCCTGTGTACCACAGACCAGTGAAGTGATTGTCCTTATGTACGTGCCACTGGTGAGGCCAAACCTTGAGTATTGTGTCCGGTTCTGGGCCCTTCACTTCAAGAAAGACATTGAGGTGCTGAAGCGTGTTCAGAGAAGGGCAACAAACCTGGTGAATGGTCTAGTGAATAAGTCCTATGACAAGTGGCTGAGGGAGCTGGGGATGTTTAGTCTGGAGAAAAGGAGGCACAGAGAGGACCTTATCACTCTCTTCAATTAGCAGAAAGGAGGTTGTAGCCAGGTGGGGGTCAGCTTCTTCTCCAAGGTAACTAGTGACAGGATGAGAGGATACAGCCTCAAGCTGCATCAGGGGAGATTTAGGTTGATCACCAGGAAGAATTTCTTCACTGAAAGGGTTGCTGAGCATTGGAATGGACTTCCCACGGAGGTGGTGTGGTCACCGTCCCTGGATGGAACGACTGGACATGGTACTTAGTGTTCTGGTTTAGTTGACAAAGTGATGATTGATCTTGGAGGACTTTTCCAACCCTAATGATTCTGTGATTCAGTGACTGAGAACACAGCCGAACAGATCAGAGAGTGCAAGAAGTACAGCCTGCAAAATGAATCAGATAGATTTTCCCCAAGTCTAGTATTCTATCCAACCCATTTCCAGATGATTTGTTTGCATCTAGAAATCTGCAGACATCTAATGATGCTACAATGCAGAGTTACAGCAATTTCAAATGTATCTCTTCTCAACTTCCTTCACAAAATTTCCATCTGGATGGGATCAGGGCAGTCCGGAAAAGTATAGGGGTAAGAGAAAGGTTTGGAATTTTTAATTCTGCTTTTCACTCTTTCTCTTGATTAAATTGAAAAAACAAACAAACAAACAAACAAACAAACCACAAAAAAACCCCAAACCAAACCAGATCAAATGAAACCAAACCAAAAAACAACAACAAAAACAACAACCGAAAAAAACACCAAATAAACAAAAGAAAAAAACCACACCAAAACCAAACAACCAAAAACCCCAAAACTGCCCCCAGTTTTCCTGCAGAGGTATTAAGAGTTTATGTTTTACTAGAAGAGCCTGGAAGTCCAGTTGTCTCACTGAAGACCTGGATGGGTAGCAAAAGTATCAATTCAATTTTTTTTGGTGTACCTTCAAAATACTAGATTTAATCCTCAGATTATTTTAGCAGCCTGTGCTGAGAGAGGAATGACTTCAACTCTCCATTACTCTTGGCTCTCAAATTGTTGAGCTAAACTATTGTAACACCTTTTTCAATCTTTTCAAACGTGCACTTGAATTAAGAAGTGCAGTCAAGTTGCTAAATTTAAATTGCCTTGACTCTGAAAATGTCAGTTCAAGTTGAAACAAAATTGTTTTGAAAACTAGTAATTTAATACAAGTTGACTATATTATAAAGTAAGCATATATTTGAGTATGCAAGCCCCATCTAATGCTATTCATTATACTCCCTGAGAACCTGTGAAAAATTAATATTCTATATGACTTTTCCCTAGGAAATAATATCAAATATATTATCACATGAAAGGAGAGAAAATGTAAACCCACAAATCTGATGCACTATTTTCTTTCTTGTGTTATTCCCACATAGCAACAGAAGCATAGTTCACCTGCTTCCACAGGTACTGCCTCTTTCCCCCCATGTCAAGCAATGAAGATTTTTAAGGGCCCCCAATCACTTCCAAATTCCAAATTACACTGAATACATGAAGAACTTAGATAATTTTAAAGAAATGCATCTAAGTTGCTCTGCTTTTTCTGTAAAGTCATTGGAGCAAAAGAATCACCTTAAGGGCATTTCAGAATTGAAATGGGTACAGTCACTGGAAAAGTTTGTCTTTCTTCTCTGTCTGGTCATTAGCACTGATTAAGTAAAATAGAAGATATCTTCTGGATGACAGTTCCTTTGGGATTTATTGATGATATTCTCAAAAGATCAGTTTACTTATGTGATACTATGCACTCAGCACCAGACTCACACTGTCATCCTCATCTGCCAAATTTGGTATCCATTTCTGTCTGATTTTGCAAGAACAGTGTAGCATTCAGTCTGGCATAAAAAACCAGTTTATTTCTTTAAAATGCTGCATTTTCTTCCATTTTAAATAACTCAAACAACAGAGCTTCCACCTCCTCCCCTGCAACACTATTAGCATTGAGTTCCTCTCATACATCATTTTGCTTTGTATTACTAATTCACATATTTTATTATGTTCATTACTAATATGCATTGTTGTAATAATAGGTATTTAGTACTTCCTTTCCTTCAACTATCAAATTTTCTTGTTGTGAACATGTAGTTATTAATGCTTTAGAGATTTCATCATAAACACAGTATCCAAAGTGGGTATTTTTTCACTGTAGTGTGACTACACTTTTCTGGTATTAATTTAGCCTTTCCTATATATTTCTTCAATGATTATTGGCTTTGCTTTGCTGGATTACTATTCTTACTAAGATTGTAATTGCCATCATATATAGCAATGTCTTTATAAATAAACATGTGAATGAACATTCAAAAACAAACCACCAAAAGAAGGAAATGAAGAGCAGTTTGCATTTAGCAGAACATCACAAAATTGCCCAAAGTAACAACAGAGAGAAATAAATATTTTTCATATTATATCCAAAACTCTAAACTTCTCTAAAGAATATGAGGCTTATCAGTCACTTACTGGGAACGAACTCTGATCTGAGATAGAGATATACTGTTAGTCATGGCAGTAAACAAGACTTGACCACAAAAAATGCTGTCGGGGAAATCATTTTCCCATCAAGATTTACTCTGTAAGTTTTTATAAACTTTCTTATACCATAATTGAAGAAACAAAGTTTCTCAAGAGTCAAAAGAGAGCTATGTCCATTCCAGAATGAGAAACAATGGGAGAGAGGCCAGCAGGGACTGGAGCTGTGCATCCCTCAGAAGTACTATATTCTAGTTCCTTACGCTAATGAAACAAAGCAGGGGCATGAACTGTTCCCTACATGCCAGTGAATGCCAGTTACCAAATATTGCAGAGTAGGTCCTTCCTCTCCCTTTTCTGAAAATCACTGTTAGACGTGGGGAATATTTCTCTGGACAATCTTCACTGGAACTGGCATGTTTCTGAATGTTTTGCTGATTTTGATTTTTCTAACAAAAAACCCCACCCTCTTTCTTGAAAAATCAATTCTTACAGTCCCAGCTGTATACTAGTAAACAAAACATCGGGCTTGACAGCAGACCACAGTGGGTCAGATCCCATCCGATGAACTCCTGCCCCAGTGTAGCTTATCACTACAGAAATGGTACATCTTTACTTCTTATTTGGTTCCAAGCCATTCAGTATTTGTGTTTCAGAATATTTTCCTCCATTAAATATTTCCCTCCAATTTTTCTGTTTTTCTGATTCCTTTCCTCCAATCTGCTCCTTTTCTTTTTAGTTTTATTATTAGTCGTTGAACACTTTTAGCTACATAATAAGAAGAGAGAAAAAAAGAAAATAAATATTTGGTCTTTTAATGGAAAAAGTTAGGCTACTTTTACTCTGTTGAGAAAATAGTCAAATATTCTTCAAATAGTTTTAGAAATATATTTCAACCATTAGTATTTACTGGAAAAACTCTCAGTGAAATTAAGCTGGTGCCTTAGAGCAAGATGAATTCTTTTGATTTATGCAGGCAAAGGGTCTGACCTCAAGAGTCTTTGCTGTAACAAAGAGAGAACAATAAAGCCAAGAAAATACTGTCTTTACCTGGACATACATCAGGATATATCAAATACTGAAAACCTGGAAAGCAGCATTTCACTTAGATTTATATACAATTTCAATTCACTACATCCTCTTAGAAAAAGCCAGCAAATTAAATAATTAGATATATAGTTGTAGTTGACAATTTAATTTATTTTAATGTGGACAGCAATATACCTGTTTTCAGAACAAAGAAACATTGTACTTTGACAAAAGCACATTATGTTGTCTCACAGCAGAAGTGCTGCAGAAACAGCTATTGAGAGTATAATAAGATAAAATGAAAATATGACAAAGATCTTTTTTCTAGTGTCATTTTATTAATGAATATTACACATCAGAGATTGCTGGGGCATGATACTCTTTTATTTACAGGTTCACTAGAGAAGAAAAGGATCCTAACTTAAAACCCACAAAGTTTCAAGTACATTCAGCAGTTCCTCCCCCTCATGTGTGAATGAGCAAGTATTAGTATACTTTCAGCTATTATTTTAACCACTGAAGTGACAGTATTCTTCAATTCATTTTTGTCACAATTTTAATAGAGGTAACATAATATAGAATTAAAAAAACCCAAATAATTGCTGACTGCAGTTACCTTCCAATACAGCCAAGTCTACCAGAACAAGGGCAGGCCAAAGACAAAGCCTATTTCTGCACGTAGTGACATATCAAACAAGCCTAGGAATTCATCATGGCTGCAACTAGTACATGTTGGAGCAGTATTTCATTGAAAAACATGAATGGTAGATAAGATAAACTTAGCTGAAACCAGATTTACTATCTACTAAATTGTATTAGTATCTGTTTTAGTTTATGGATATCACCATTTCTAACTCTATGGAAAAAACCTGCCAATTAATCAAGATCCTGATGGCTGGAGATCCTGAGAAGTTTTATTACTCATTTAAAAATATTTTTTTCACATAATCTATTTCCTATTTTGCTATATAAATCCCTGCTTTCAATATTAAAATATTATCTTTTATATTTATAATATTTTCCAAATATTTCTGGTGTGGCACATGGGATTTGAAGCTGAAACACAGGTACATTTGCACCATTTTATTCCTCTCCGTCCACTCTCACAGCTGAAACAAATAGGAGTGGTACTGAGCAGGAAGGGAGCCACTCACTTCTCCATCTACCTCTGCAGCTGGAAGAAGAAAGTCACAGGCAAAGACCACCATCTGCTTAGTCCTTCACCTGATGAGCAGCAATGACTAGTTGGTGGTGAAAATACCAGTAAGGCAGCTCAACCCATTAAAAAAGGACTCTTGCTGACTCCAAGCCAGTCCAGCTAGAGCCAGGAGAATTTAGTGAGCAGTTGAGTCAGCTATTTCATTAATTTTTTGGTATTTCCTAAAGCAGATTAAAAACAGCATGAAGCATGATCATCTCAGTATAATTGCACTGCTGGACACTGCCTTGAGAAATCAATCTTAAACAGCAAAGCTTTGAAAAGATTTATACAGTTTAAACAATGAAAAATCAAAATACATAGTAAGTTGACAGAATATAAACAATTTGATTTTGGATCATTCCCAGTTCTTGGTTTCCCAGTCCACACAGATGAAAATACTATTTGTAAGCAAAATTAGGAGGAAATATGTTGATTGTGTCATGTTGAGAATTAAATCCCTAGTGATACTTTTTACTGGGCAGGAGAGTTATGCAGTCTGAAAGCAGAAATGCATCTTGCATGGCCATCTTAAAAAATGATGATTTCAAAGCATTATTTAAAAAAAACGCCACAACTTATAGTTCCAGAAGGGTAAAAAGGCATAGGAATTTCAAAACTGTTAGCAATGAAGTATGACACAAGATTTAGTGAAAAGCAAAGAGGTCTTTGGTTCTTTACTTTGTTAACTTGTGACAAGGCCCAAGTGTAGCACAATGTTCTCTATTAGGTAAAGAGATTAAAGATGTGGGTTATGCTTCCCCTTTTCCAGTCCACGGGAACTTCACCAGACTACCACAACTTCTCAAATACAATGGATAGTGGCTTGGCCACTTCACCTGCCTGTTGTCTCATGACCCTCAGATGCATCTGATCAAATCTCATGGAATTGTACACCTTCAGGTTCCTGAGGTGATCTCAAATCCGATCTCCTACAGTGGGCAGTTTTTCATTCTCCCAGTGCATCACATTAAAACTTAGTGCATTCTATTAACATCCAGAAAGATGTCACAGTTCTGGAGGATTTCCCACTAAACAAGTGAATGATCGACTTGTTAATATGGTTCAGGCATCTGACCACTGCTCAGCACCCTGTAGCCCTGTATCACTGCTTCTTGTCCCTCAAACTAGAAGGTATGGAACCAGATTTTTGTTTGCATAACACCCAAAAGTCTCCTTAACCAAACCTTTACATAATCTTCAGAACACTGTTACTCTCATTTCACATTAAATATTTATTCCAAAACTAAATTACACAGCTGTTTGCTTCCACCAATTCAGTTTTTTTACTGTGTGTTTATTTTCTTTAGTTCTTGTTTTCTTGGTTTGGTTTGGTTTTTGAGGGGGGCCTTTTTTTTTTCCTGTTTCTCTCTTATGTAATGGTGACAAGCCTTAATGAACATATGCTGCCTCTTAGTGTATGAGAACTCTTAGTAATACACACTGAAGTTAAACTTGAATTGCTTTAAAAGAATCCCACCAATAATTCCTGAATAATGTATTTAATAGACTACCTACAATATAATCCATAATTTACTCTACAAGATGTGATAAATGACATAAGATGAGCTCTTCAGAATATTTCAAATGTCATTCAGTATTCATTTTACATGTTCTCTTATACTAAGTATCTTACAACACTTGCCATACTTACAAAATAAAATCTAGCTTTAGTTATTAATTTCTTTATTTAAATGTAGATCTTGATTTCCCCTGTAGACTGGTAAAGCCCTAGCACTGAGCTATCAGGAGAAAAGAAGACATTGAGTCATATATTATGTACAAAGAAAGGACTTTTCTAGGGTTTGGTGGATAATTATTTTGTTGTTGTTGCTTGTTTGGGGTTTTTTGGGGTTTGTTTTTGTTTGTTTGTTTGTTTTGTTTTGCTTTGTTGTTTTTCTGATGTGCTGGCAATCTATAATTGTACGTTTGCCTTTAATACCATATTGTACTTTCAGTCACAGGACCCTATGTAAAGTAATTGCTTTTATATATGAGTCACTATGCAGATTAAAGTCTATAACAGTAATAGGAATGTTAATAATGCTTGGTTCTTCTATAGCATTCTCTTATCAATATAATTCAGTAAGTTTTAAATGGATAATTATTTTTGGTTTACAGATGGAGAAACTGAGGTATTGAAGGAACCTAAAGATTGGATTTCAATGCTTGCAAAACAGGTTATTAAGTTTTGCTTCTTCATAAATTCTTTATTCTGGGAGACTCTTACCATTTAATTGAACCAAAAGTGTTACAAAGGCGTGTAGCGAGTACTGACTCAATGTGGTTTCTTCTCAATATGCTGTCAGCTGACTAACTGGTATAGAACAAGAGAATCTATTTTAAATGTCTTGTTTCAGGGCATTTAAAAACTAATTTTTTTCCTGAAACATTTTTACAATAGACACAATGAAGTCAGCCAGTACAGCCACTGAAATGGATTCCCAGGTATTTTTCCTTACTAGGACAGTAATAACCACTTTGTTAATCACATCACAAGTTTTAATTTAATCACAATATATGTCCCCCTCTCCTTGCCCTCTAGATCCTAAAACAAATGTTACAAAGCAGTAGAGAGCAGAAAAAAAGTTTTGTGATGTAAATGTAAAATCAGAATAAACATGGTGCACAATAGTATGGGTTTGCACTCTTATTTAAGCTTTGAAGCTGGTAAGTGGTTACAGAAATGACACAAAAGAAATCTGAGATGTAGAACAATTTCTATTAAAAACAGGTAAACAAAATATCTAACATAAGAAGATGACATTTTCTAAGTATGGTCATTTGCTTCATACTGCACTGGTCAGCAATGAAACAGGAGATGCCCTACAAGAAGCTTTGGTGCTCCCTTTTAGTTCTTTTCTAAAGTCAAAAGGACTTTTCTTTGTGCAAAGTGGTGACTATGTTGCAAAATAAAGATGTTTGGTTTGCAGAGATTAGGGTTAGTATATATCTTCTAATAAAAAAGAAAAGCATAAATGAAGAAATTTGATAATTTTATAATCTGATTTCAGAATTATACTCACTTGATACAGAACAAAGAGTGGAAACCAGAGGAAGAAGGTGCCAATGTATCCCTACGGGTTAAAAGATATGGAAATATTCTAGATGACAGGAGAGAGACGAGAGTGAACATGACAAGAACACATGCTTAGACGTCCAAGGAAAATTCCACATGCAGAGAAGGTCCTTTTTTTATAGGAAATTAATCCTATTTCATTGAAAAGTGGAGAAAATAGTTGCTTGGCTAGTCTTGCAGGATAACTATGGCTACTCACAAACATAAAGACTTTAATGAGTTGGAAAAAAAGAAAGAATATTTATTTCAAGGACTCATTACTGAGGATAAAAAGAGTATCCTGCATTAACAGACAGATAATAGGATGGATTTTTTTTTTCCATTAGACAGAATTCAATCGTCTTCAATTAGGAATATCAGCAATGTGCTGGAATGTTTAGTGAATGAAAAGAAATAACCATTTCCAGATGACTCAGCTAATCATCAAATGAGTTCTATCCCTGAACATGAGAGATGGTATTCCAGTTAAGATGACTTTATCTAGACTGTTTCTTCCATGAGCAGATTGATTCTGGATGATCACTCATTTAATTTTAAGAGTATGTTTAAATTTAGAGAACGTTTCTACACTGACTATAGAGAAAGTCTATGGAGCTTAGACCAGATGCCTGACTTACATTACTAAAATAAATATTATCCACAGCATAAATACAAGATCATTTATGTATCTCCAGTCACTGCACAAGAATTTACTGGTGATGGTCCATTTTAGCACAACTGCTGTTTATCCATCTGAATGAATCTATGAACTTGCGGGAAATCAGCTGACTCAGTTACAGACATTAAACTACCAACTACCAAGGAGGGTGTAAAGGAGAAACAAATGAACACTCATTTAGCACAAAATCAAGATGTCAAGAAAAAAATTAATCAAGGCACCAAGAAGCTTGAACAGAAATACTTTAGTTGACTATATATGAATGCTAGAAGCTAGGTAATAAAAAAGAGAAATTGGAATTGGAATTGCTCTTTTATGATCTAGCCTGTATTACTAAGACCTGGTGGGAAAATTTCCATGAGTAGAATGCTATAATCACTGATATACTGTATTTAGACAGGATCTAGTGAAAAAAAAACACCCAAACACAAACCCCCAAAGTTACTTTATATAAAAAAAATGGGTATTATCCACCCCGAGTTCTCTGGTAACTCAGAAGAAAAATATTTTGCCTGTTCATAGATTTATGTTCTAACAAACAATCAAACAAATAGCTTAGATAAGGCACTAGTTAGTGTTTATAATAAACCAACAACTTAGTGTAGGAAAAGGATGGCTGATTTCTGCTGCATAAGTAGAAAAACTGCATTACAGTGTATGACTTCAACTTGAAAGGTATATGTTGGAAGTCTCATGATTGTTGTTTTCTAAATAATATTGAGAAAAAAGTAATAACATTTATATTGTATCCTAATTGTTTTATGCTTGATGCAGTTACCTCAACCAAAGAATTCTAAAACCACTAACTTACACATCCCACTCTATATGTCGCTTTTTTGAGACCTTTTGAGCAGCATCCCAGTGTCTAAAGGGGGTCTACAAGATAGATGGAGAATTACTTTTCTCAAGGGTGTGTAGTGAGAGGACAAGCTTTAAACTGAAAGAGGGTAGGTTTAGATTAGATGTTCGGAAGAAATTCTTCACTGCAAGGGTAGTGAGGCATTGGAACGGTTTCCTAGGGAAGTTGTGGATGCCCCATCCTTGCAAGTGTTCAAGGCCAGGATGGAGCTCTGAGCAACCTGTTCTAGTGGAAGATGTCCCCACCTATGGCAGGGGGGATTTAAAACAGATGATTTATAAGGTCCCCTTGAAGCCAAACCATTCCCTGATTCTATGATTTTTTGAAATAATTATATCTGTTACAGGTAAACAAGATTAAGTCCAAACAAGTGTATTATGCATTCTCATCAAGTTTGTGAATGACACCAAACTGGGGGGAGCAATCAAGATGTTGGAGGACATGACTATCATTCAGAAGGATTTCTACAGGCTGTAGCCCTTCTTCCATCACCCTTATCCCTTCTACCCCAACAAACCCATCAAATGCCAAGGTTGAAGGAAGAACAGTAGCTCAAAGAGCTGCATGCAGGTCAGGGCATAAGGGTACTTTCCATGAGGAAAGTTCAATAGTTACAGAACTAACTGTTGAATGGATCATGTACAATGATGCATATATTAATATCTTTTATAGACAATGTAGGGTTTTCCAGTTGACAGATTTAACTTTGCAAAAGTCTCTTTTACTAAGGAAAAAAATGCTTACTTACCATCCATATAGGCCAGTACATACTTTGCTTGGTTATTTTGTTAGTTATTTTTCTTACAGTATACTCAATTGCCATGGCAATGAATTTTTATGCTGACCTGAGGCTAGCTATTTTTATTGCAGGGTGTTCCATTCACTCTTCCTTTGTGATAGGTCCAACTATTCAGCTTTGCTTCACAGTCTCCTAACTCTGAAGTAGAACTGCTCACCTTTTAAAACAAAAGTCTTTCCCCTCTAGGTACAATAACAAAATAAATTGATGGTACAGCATATACAAACTTATTGCAGTCTCCAGAGGCTTGCTTACTGCCTTTCATACAAGACACATATAAACATTGTAATTCACTCTGATTTTATGAATTGCCTCCTGACTATCATCAGGGAGTGATGGTTAGGCAGTGCTAAATGAAAGTACCTAAAGCAGGTTGAGAATGACTGCAGTGTGTCTCTGAAGATCGATGAGTTGGCAGGTGCTGTTATAAATTACCATCGGGTGCCATTCACAGACGATAAGAGCTTCACCCTGCATGACAGTCATTGATCTGATGCAGAACTAAGATGCAACCTTTGATGACACTCCTTGAGGATAAAAGGTTATACTTCACATTTAGTTGTGAAAAATAAGGTCATGTTTTAATTAAAGTAGTATCTCAGTGGAATATTAGGCCAGTGAAACTGTATGAATTAGTATGACTTGTATAGCAATTGTTGCTGGAAAACAGCCTGGTACTCAAGATAATACAGAATAACAATGAAATTACATTAATGAGGCAAATAGCCCACATTATTAGAAGGAGCTTAACTAGTCAGATCCAAAATTAAAATAAACAATATTTTTGAGTTTATATTTGACACTAAAACTGGCAAAACAATAAAATTTACATTTAGGTAAGAAATCCTTAAGATATACACCTATATTTGGGTTACAGTAATTCCAAAACATTTGAATTTAGAAATATTTTACGCAAACCCTAATATTCAAGCTGAAAACAAGCTTGGGATTAACTGTTCATAGAGGTTTCTGAGTCTTCTTTTCTGGGAAACATAAAGGACTGCTCGAAAATTATTTTTTTTTTGTACACTCCCAACAATATTCCTGACCAAGTTTTCCAAAAATAAAACTGGTCATATAACACACATGTATTCAGAACAGCTAGTAAATGAAGCAAATATTGTTCACACGCAGCAAATATTTTTCATAAATATCTGTGAAAATTCTATTATACAATATAATAAAATATAATCCATAAATATGTGTCCTGCTGATCCAGCAAAATACTTAAGCTTGTGCTTAAGTAAGCCATCTAACTAATACCAATTTCAGAAACTGAATTAAGAGATGTAGGATAGAGCTATGATGCAGGCTACTCAATAGTCAGTGAATGGCACATATTCAAACTGACACTCTAAAAGGTGATCTAACTAGCCCAAGACTCAGGAATTAACCTTTCATATAGCGAGTGAAGATTTAACAAGAAGGTACCATTTCTACCTTGTGCATTCTGCCAGTATGAAAAACTTTATTTATTTACTTTGACATACTGCAAAGCATGTACAACCAAGGCTGCCTTTCTTCCCACCCACAGCTGTTCCAGCTTATGGTCTCCTCAATCCAATCTAAATGTTCATTTTGCAATTACTCTGCTGTCAAATGATAAGTGAAATATAGAATATATACACACAGTAAGTACTTAATAGCTTTAAAAATATACTTTCTATCATAATGTCACCAGTTGCTTGTCAGAATTCATAAATTTTAAAATGTTTAGTGCTCAAAGTAGCAGAACACATCCAGATCAGAAACCAAGGCTAGTGGCTCTGCAGGAGGACAGCTATGCAAATGCCTTGAAAACATAAATTGCTCTGAAAAGGCTGGAAACACAAGATCAGATTGGGAGGTCAAGATATTATGTAAACTAGCTGTTCGTCTCCCATAGTGCACAACAGTTTTTCATTTTCCTTGCTTTTCCCAATATAACTGGTCAGCCATAAAGTCAAACCTAGTTGCTACAGACACTGTAATGCTTGTTATGAGGCTTTTACTCAGTCTGGGCACTGAGAGAAACGCAAAATCTCAAGGCAACCACAGGACCAGACTAGTTACTTAAAACTTCAGAACTGCCTTTAAATCAAGCAAAAATGGGGTTGAAGCTGTTTTGAATTTGTTTATAGCTGTTTTACAGACATAATCCACAGCTTTGCGGAGCAGATACACAGCTTTCTCATTCTGACAAGAAATGTGACAGTGTATATGAAAAATGTAAATCTACTGAATATTTATTTTGCATGTGCTCTATATTGTTACTGATATCTGACTACAGCTAAAATTCCAAAACATGGACTGAGACTCTTCTTCAGAAAGCCACACAAAATTATCCAGAAACATTACCTAAGCTTTTAAATCATTATTTGTTTCCTACAATTTTTATGCAAACTTAAGAACATTATTTAATGTAAGGTGGTACTGATTTTTCTTGCTTCCAGTTTTAGTGAGGAAATGTATATTACTTGCTTAAATAAAAATAAAAATAGAATTTAGCATGTTTTAAGACATATCCTGAGTACTGACAGTGATATGCTATAGACTTCTGCAACATGAGGAACAGAGGTAATATTATTTTTACATCAAGGTCTTTTTTCAAAGTATTACTAGATAGCAGTATGTACCAGATTAGAGAAAATATTCAAGGTAATGATGGGTGTACTCAGGGATTTTGTGGAAGCACAAACCAATAAATTACAGCTGAGATAGAGACACATTTATATATGCTGATATAATGCAAACATCTAATATGTAGCTATCCTATTTACTACTCTTGGGTGGGAAAATAAAACTGCATTAAAGAGACTAGTTAGGGATAAAATACTGTTTTCTGGCAATACTTACATTATTTCTGCTTTTTTTGTATTTTTTATGAAAAGGGTTTGCCTGTTTCATACTGGTCTGTCCTGTCTTGTGCAAAAATATGAATCAAAACAAGAATTGTGGTCAGTATGCTTCAAATGAAATTAATAAGAATTACACTAATAGTTTTAAAGGGATGAGATCATGATCAATACCTGCATGATATTTGAACTAATAATTTTTTTTTTAAATATGCTCGGATATTGCAGTTTCTAACTCAACATACATGTATAAAATTCATTGGGGCAAAACTGCATTCTATCAGTAAAGGCTAAAATCTTAGAAGACAGAAAATCACAAACATTAAGGTAAAAAAACCTCATATGCAGTAGTTCACCGGTCACCTACAAACTCACGGCCTCCAAAATAGTAGAGGTTTTATCTGACATACAATCTGGATTTGATTCCCAAATACTTCATGACAGAAGCTCAAACAGTCATTTTCCAGCAATCCAAAAAAAGAGGGAGATTGCAATAGATTTCTATGCCGTTGAAAACACATTGTGTGGAAAAATAACAGATATCTGACTAGAAAATAAAAATAAATAAAAAAGAATAGTAAGACAAACCAAGAAAGAAAGAAAAAAGACATAAATTATAAAGAGCCTAATAGCATATACTTTTTCACCTGAAGGCAAAGGACACTTGATCATGGATTTCCAGTCACGACAGCATAGTCCCAGTAAATGTCAATATTAATAAAAATTTCCAAGAACAAAAGGTTTTTGAAGGTAAAGAATATTGTTTGAAGCTCTTTTTGGTTATATCTCAGTAGAAGAACATGTGTAGAAACATCCTGAAGATCAAAAATGTAAATAATTATCTTCTTTATTATTAATTCTAAAATTATATTTTATCAATGTCATAAAGTACGTTTCAAGAATATATTACCAATATTTTAATATAATCACTTCAGTGCAAATACTATTCACCCTTTGGTGACTGATTAATTATTGTCACATCCAGAAGCCTTTGCCTTCCTTCATCCTTTTGGCAAAAACAATATTCCATTTTTTTTCTTTATTTAGACACCCTTTAAAGAGGTAACACAGACATGATCTTAATACATTTACTACGAGGAAAATTGACTTTTTGAAGTACAAAATTGACCAATGGGATTTGACAAGAAATATAAAAAGGAATTTAAGAAATATAAAAAGGAATTATAAATAACATCAATGAAAATATTTAAAAACCTGCCTAGATTTACTTATGTATTCACCTTTATGCTAGAGTTAAAACTAATGCTATGTTAAAGCTTCTTTTGAAATCTGCAAAGGATGGTTTAGACTGAAGACTGCTGTCTCCTAAGTTTGTTAAAATGTATTAAAATTAACACCAGCATTTAATTTCTGCTCCATTTCCCTTTTGGGTTACATAAATTTTCCCTTATTGTGAAGCACACAGATCTATTGTATTGACAGTCATTTACATTTGGTATCTTAATTAGGAAGCCACCTGATCACTGGGTGAGCCAGCAAACATTCTTTTACTCCACACATTAGAAGTCTTTTCAAAATAAGTATTTTACAGATTTATGTCAAAATCAAAAATAATTTTAAAATTGTTTTAAAATCACAAAGACAATAATTGGGAGGTGAGGGGAGAGGCTTGATTTTTTTGGTTGGGTGTTTGTTTTTGTTTTTTTTTCTTTCACTCAGTCCCAACTGCTGATTTCAATCAAAGCTCTGGGTCTATGACCACAGAGATTCTGCTGAGTGATTAGGACTTATCCAGCAAAGCACTTAATACTTAGGTTTGCAATATATATAGAAATTCCACTGATCTCATTAAGTTACAGAAATCAATCTAATAGAATCCATTTGAAAAAAAATAGCATATTTTACTACTCTTCATTCATCTTATTAGAAATCTTACAGAAAAAGTGGGCAAACTATCCCCTGAAAAAATATTAAAGAAAATGGCACACAAACTTACCTCCCAACACACAAACACGAAAATATAAATATCTGTATACAGACAACATACCATTTATGAAACCAAATGGAACAAAGCAGGCAATAAGCAAGAATCTGAAACTATTCAAAGATGCATTTCTAATTTTTAAAAATATAATTTATTGAGTTTTCATTGTTTTATATAGGAATATGACTTTTAACAACTCAAATCTCATTGTTATTTTACTAAATAACAATTTATTTATGCACTTTTGTGATTGTTCAAGACACAGTGCAACATTGCAGCTGAATAACTCAGAGATCATATAATTATTTTGCCATAACAACTTGTCAGTATCAGATTTATGCTAAGATATTGCACCATTAGGACTCAGTTATGTCTCTTTTTTGTGTTATATCACAATGAAACATTGTAAAACCATGCACAGTTTTAAACTTACAGTGAAGAGTGGTGTCCCTCAGGGGCCTGTACTGGCGTAAGTACAGTTTAATGTCTTCATCAATGACATAGACAGCAGGATTGATTGCACCCTCAGCAAGTTTGCAGATGACACCAAGCTGTATGGTGCAATTAAAATACCCGAGGTATGGGATGCCATCCAGAGGGATCTGGATGACCTTAAGAAGTGGGCCTATGGGAACTTCACAAGGTTAAGTGAGGCCAAATGCAAGGTGCACTATGTGGATATGGGCAATCCCAAGCACAAATACAGGCTGGGCAGTGAATGGGTTGAGAGCAGCTCTGCAGAGAAAGATTTGAGGGAGTTGGTGGATGAAAAGCAGGGCATAAGCTGGTAATGTGTGCTTACAGAATGTATTACATCAAAAAAACTGTGGTCAGCAGGCCAAGGGAGGTGATTCTGTCCCGCTGCTCTGCTCTGGGGAGACCCCACCTGGAGTTCTGCTTCCAGGTCTGGGGTCTTCAGTATGAGAAAGATATGGACCTGTTAGACCAGGTCTAGACGGTGATCAGAGTGCTGGAGCACATCTCCTACGAAGAAAGACTAAGAGAGCTGGGCTAGTTCAGCCTGGAGAAAAGGCTCTGGGGAGATCTCGTTGCAGCCTTTCAGTACCTGAACAGGAGTTATAAGAAAGAAAGATGGGGACAGACTTTTTTCCTATGGACTGTTGTAATAGGACAAGGGATAATGGTTTTAAACTAAAAGAAGATAAGTTGAATGGGGCTTTGAGCACCTGATCCCTGAAGATGTCCCTGGTCACTGCAGGGGGTTGGACTAGCTGATCTTTAAAGTCCCTTCCCAACCAAAGTATTCTATGGTTCTGTGACTTCATGAGTCTATGATTCTATTCTTGCTCTGTTTCAACTCCATATAATTTTTCTTCATTTCTCCTTTTTGTTTGTTTGTTTTTGGGTTTTGGTTTGTTTGCTTTTGTTTGTTTGGTTGGTTTTGTTTGTTTGGTTTTTTTCCAGAGTAACAGATTCCTTTCCTTTGCACCAAATCTTTTTCTCAACCATGGATGCAGACATGCTTAATGAAGGTTTAGCCTGTGAAGATAGCAGTGATGACCAGTGCATGTCTAGCAGGTTCCACTATACTAATTGCAAAAACCGGTCAACTAAGTTCTGATCTGACCCTAGTCCTAGAAGAGGTAAGGAGATAGCCCAAAGATAACTAATTTGGCATTGAAATAAATGTGATTAGTTCTGACCACAAGTGTGAAAGTCCCAAGAGTGGATCACGAGCCCTCAGTGATCTTATCTGGGTTGTAGGTTGAAATAGTACTGCTTTGAATCATTTATAGAGAAAAAGTCATAAACTGCAAACCCAAGAAAATGTGAGGAATGTATTTCTCTGTTATCCTCAAGCACTGCTCTTGGTATAATTTTACATATGCTACTTGTTATGATGATATTGATTAGTAAGTCAACAGAAGCTTTCACAAGGGACTGCAGATCTCTTTACTACTGCTCTGTAATATTAAAATATCATTACTGAGTTGCCAACTTTTTGTTCTGCTGTAATGATTCTTTGATGATTGCCTGCTTGAGCTGAAATTTGAAACTGTCACCCACAGACTTGTAGAAGTGATTCAACTTCACTTATAAGGAAAGTGAAATTAAATATTCATCCCTGGACTGCATTTCAGGTTCAAACTGCCTGAAGTTCCTCAAGGCAAAATGTACTTAAGTCATAGAAGATTTTTTTTCAGTTTTAAAGATTCAAGATGTCTATTTATCAGGGCTGGACAGTCAAATAATCATTTATCTGGAACTTCTGTACACAGATACTCTTTTCCCTGGTTTGCAGTATGATTTTAATTATTATGGCTAGGTAAGCTATTTCTCCAACATAGTTTAATTTCAGTACACTGAACATCCAGACTGATTCAACGTGTTCAGATAAAATGACAATAAGCAGTGGAAGGGCCTAAGTTTGGACCATCCGAACTTGTTTACATTGGTGAGCATTTCTGCAGGTAGTAGTGTTTGAAATGAAGGTAAGTAATTACAGTAATCACAAAAGTCTAGTTAAATCTTTGGATGGATGTAATGTCTTGAGATTTACCTCAACTTCCAATTTATAGATTCACTTCAGGTTTTACCCACTATGGAACCCAAAGGGTCTGAGAAAATGAAGATAAAATACTGGAGTCCCCCCAGACAAGATTCCCTCTGAATACCAAAAGTGATAAAATTCACCGATCCAGAACACAGAAGCAAAGGATTCTTCCTCACAAGGGAAATTCTTTTTCTGGGCAGCTGCAGACAAATTAATTGTAAATGGCCCAGAGACTTGAAAACTAGTTCCTTTATAGAGCTCAATGGGGAAAACACTATCTTATTTGGAATTTTCTTGTTTTATTCTCACTGTTCTCAGTCTAACACTGGGAATCTAGCATAGGATTTGGTAATTTTAAATGCCACATTACTAAATTCTACTCAGAGATACATTATATTTCGCGAGTGTCCCATAGCAAAAGAGTGAGCCAGATACCACAGGCAACAACATGGGCAAAGCCATAAGAAACTTAGTAAGTTCTAAGTTCCAGACAGATTCAGCCTACCCAGGCAGCAGAAGAGTGAGGAGACAGAAGGATTTGGGAGGACGTAGTTAGTTCATGGTTGTTCTCCCATGACCGCTGTCAAATGACACTGAGAAATATATGAAAATATTTAGTATCTTCGCTCCTTGCACTACTATTATCATACAGTGAAAATAATAATGAGCAAATACAATCAAAGAATCAGAAAATCTTTAAAAAAAGTATGTGATACAGAAAGCAAATAAAAGTGCAAATGCTTATATATTCATATGTTTGTCTAAAAAATTACAACCATCTCAGATACCAAACTTTCTATGTGTAGAAGGGCTTTCCTCCTTAAAATTCATTAGCACAGTGTTTCTTTCTCTCTGGTTAACATAACTTTGTGTTATAGACTCTTATGGACATATTTTATCAGGTTCCTCCTTGCTTTATTACGGATGAGGTGTAAAGGTTGAGGTGGCATATAAAATAATTGCCGTTAGGAAGACAATAGAAGTAGACACATATTTTTGGAAAAAACAGCAAATTATATGACAAATATTCAAGGATCAGGCTGGTACTGGAATGAGAACCACTGGCTATAATGGACAGATGTTGCCTTTAGTTAGTACTGGCCCTTTTATCCCTGGAGTAAAACCCAAATTTCAATTAAAAAACAAAAAGAACTTACCAGTGAATACCCTGATTCAAGCACAGCTTCTAACCCTTGGTTTGGAACTTCTGACTTAAGCAATTAGATTTATTCTAATAATACAGTGTGGGGTTTCAGTTTCTCTTGTTTGGTCAAGTAGGCTAAGAAAAATACTGAAACCTAGCCTAGGAATCTTTGGGTCAACTTGTCACATATAAAAGCATTCACTTTTTAAGGAAGGACTTAGTACAATTACATAGCATTCAATTTGTAGGTAAAAGTTCAACCCAATGAGACAGCATAATCAGCAAGACTTTTCTTCTGGATTGCATTCCCATTTTTACAGGAATTTCCAAATTCTATTAAATTAATGTTCTGCTTTGTCTTTGATCTGTATTGTACATAGGAATTCTGTTTTTCTAAGATTTTAAAATGTGAAACAGGCTTGTGTTTAAATCTATGACATCCATACTCATCTTCCTTGTATGATGTAAGACCATATCTCTCCCTAGGCTTCTCATTTTCATGAAAGAAGATCTTGGTTTCATCTTTTTCCTCTCAGTGCAAAATACTGTGCAGGAAAATTACTTCTAGATTAAACTTGGCTTCTGCCGAAGGTGTAAGAACCAAATTATGAAAGGACTAACTTAAATTACTAATTGCAGAAAACACGTTTTATCTCTGCTTCTTTTTGATGAACAGCACAGCCAGAAATATTTAATTATTTTTTAATTATGTTTACTAGAAGTATATACAAAACCTATAATATTCCAGGGATGAATTCTGGTAAAGAAATTTTGGTCAACTCTGTCAAAGCAGAGAATGCAATACTAAAACTTATCTGTCATTAGAGGCACTTTCCCTCCCCTTCTCCCCCATTAATTTATATTCATAACAAGAACAAAGAAATTGCTTGTTGTTCCTCATGGATCAAAATTCCTACTTAAAATAAAGGGAAACTATTAGAAGAGGATACAAGTGTCAGTAATGTGATTGAATTCTTCATCCTCTGGTATCATGAATTGTCTCTGAGTAATGGCTAAGGCTTTGTTCCCTAAATCATTAGTACATTCTTTTAAACTGTGTATGTACCTGAAATCCCAACAGATTTTTCATCTCCAAGGTGAAATAATAAAAGCAACAACATCTAGCTATTAAATGTCCATTTCACATGCCAAACAAATTAATTCTCTTATTCTGAGGCTAAGCCTAAAGTATCTAAAGATAGGTACTTGGAAGAGAGATTACTTCTTTATCATGCCATTAGTTATAATTTGCCTCTAGTTGATTTGAAGAGATTCAGCACTGGATCCTACTTTATCATGCAAGAAGGGCGGGGGGGGGGGGGGGGGGAAGAGTTACAAAAGAATTTCATAAAAGATAAAATTATTCAGGGTTTCTGAATTTCATAGATAGTCTTTCCTAATGGACATACTTTTCTCAATTTATGGAATCATCTTCTATTTCAAATCCTTTAGAAGTCCCAGAAAAGACAGTATGTTCAAACTCATTGGTGAAGAAAGATGAGTGCCAATGTTTTAAATAATCAGCCTATGTTTACTGTACCTACAACAAACCTAAATTAAATTTTGAAGGTTTTGAAAAGTCCTTACCAAAAAAGTAGGAAAAAGAAGGGATTTTTTTTTTTTTTGAGGTTTATATCAACAAAATGGTTGTATTTTATCTCCTGGTATAATTCATTTTCAGAATAAATTGATAAATAATTTTTCTATGAGGGAAAATTAATACATAATATTGACATTTTATGATTCAGTAAAACAAAAATTAATTTAATGAACATGAATTTCTCAGATGTGTTACAAAACTTTTATTACTTTAAAGTTATAATGTACAACTTGCAAGAGAATTATCTCACTTAACTTTAAGACACTTAAAAGTTACACATATAAGTGTGAAGTAGTCATATCAGTGTCCTTTAAAATCAATGTGGAGAATCAGAGTACAGAGGTGTCTTAAAGAGTTATCTAAGAGATTGGAAGAGTCATGGCACATATTTCCTTCCACTTCATACAAATATGGTTGAGTATGCCTTCTTCCATGGATGACATCTACAAGAAATCTACCTTAATGAAGATCAACCTGTCCCGAGGTGTATAAAGCAATTTTCTTAATGCAACATATTTTCTTATCAGACATTACAAATGTGACAAAAAAGTATAGATTTCCAGCAGAGCCTGATATGTAATTTTCTAAAATGCTGAATAGAAAACTAATGACAAAGTGCAGCCTCCTTTGCTTGTACAAAAATGTCACTGTTTTACCTCAAGAAAAAGAACACCACTGAAATCAGTTGAGCTATTGAAATTCATATTATGGTTTTTAAAAAAGGGCTAAACAAAGTTTTTATTAAATGGTATGAAGTCATCTACATGATAATGATGTAGGTGTAGATACATCTACATCATTACATGAGAACTCACAGAAGCTATGCACTATAAATTATACTGACTGTCCAAAACAGACATGTATTGTTTTTTATAATTCTTTTAGCATTACAATAAATAGTGCATGAATTCAAATAAGAACTTGAAAACTAATAATAAAAAAATGTACCTGACAAATCTCTAAGAGTAACATTTTTCCACTAGGATTATCCAGAGTTGTAATTTGAATGGGAAAGAAGAGGCTTTCCCTTTCTTGAAATGTAGTGAAATGAACATGCCTAATAAAAACACAAGCAAGAGTCAGCTTCACACACAAAAAAAATAGATGGGGATTAATGAAGCATCTGAATTTCCTAAACCCTGCTAATAAAACATCTTTTGCCTAAGCAGATTCTTCTGACACAGAAATAAGATATCTTACACATGGGTCTGTCTAAATTCCTGCATACAAACTGTTACCAGTTTAAAAATGTGTGGGTTGTGATTTTGGTATTAGAAAGTACATTGTTTGAGATATTTTGTTTAAAAATTACAAAAATTGTTTGTTCAATCACTTTAAAAGCAATGTAGAATGGTCAGAATCTTCTCAGTGGCTCCCAGTGACAGGACAAGGGGCACAAACTTTACCACAGGCAGTTCCACCTAAATATGAGGAAAGACTTCTTCACTGTGAGGTTGACAGAACACTGAGACAGGTTGGCCAGAGAGGTTGTGGAATCTCTTTCTCAGGAGATATTCAAAACTTGCCTGGACACAATCCTGTGCAACCTGCAGGGAGGTTAGACTAGATGAACTCCAGAGGTCCCTTCCAACCCAACCATTCTGTGATTCTGTGATCTTCCAGTTTTATATTAATAGCTAACCATCAAGCAAGCTACCTTACTATGGTCCCCAAAACTATTATTCATTTACAAGACTGTAGATTACAATAAAGTCGAAACTTGTACCCAGTATTGAATATAGTTCAGTATAGCTGCTTTAATAAAAATCACACTAGAAAAATTGCAAAACTTGATTGAAATAAGTTTCCTGGACTGTTTATTTAGTCTGTCAAAAGAAAATTCATGCACATAAACAGAACTGAACAAAAATATGTCTGCTTATTTTATAGACATGAACCAATAAAAAACAAAACAGGCACTAGAAGAATTGTGCATTTCATTATTTTAATAATCTAAGAAAATTCCTGATGTTTAACTGTGGTGTCAAGAACAAATCCTCAGCTTCTTGAAGTTCACCAATTCCTCACTCACACGACTCTGCATAATGACTATTTACTACTATGCATAGCACTAAAATTATGGGCAGTATTTAGAATCTATTCTAAAAAGAGACAGTTGTATAAAGCAATTTCTTCAATAGTCTAATTATTATCAGTGACATTTCAGAAGAGCAATTCCCTCAAATCGATTTGACAAAACTTGAGTTGCTCAAAAGTATAAAAGTTTGCATATATTAAAAATACACCAGGATTCTTGTATTCGTACTGAAATTTGTTAATAATGTAAGTGACACTAGGCAGTGTAGAGTGCAACTGAAGTCTACAGTGTTTTCCCTAAAATCAGTAGCTAGGATTGTAGCTTGTTAGGTTTTGACTTACAACATGAAGCTAATATTTCACAACACACATTAATAACAGAATTATTAATGGTTTGGGTGTTCTAAAAGCTGCTATGCACATGATATTCACGCCTATTCAATAAAGAGTATTAGCAAAGAAGATAATTAGAACCCTCTCATCAGAATAACATCTTTTCCATTCTTCATTTCTCCACATCTTCCTCATCTTCTTTTATTTTTAGGTGGGTACATGCACCTTAACTCTTACTGGTGCAGTAGGGCTTACTTAAGGCTGAGGCATATGATTCAGAGAGTCAACCTATCCATGGGATTAGTAATCATCTGCTTCTTCTTAGCTCACAGAAAATGCAGGTAAACTGATGCATATTCTGGCTGTGGTAGTAGTAGTTTCACTCTGCATCTAGCTTAATTGTCCTTATTGTTCATTTCCTATGGCTTCTGCAGGAAAGTGAATGCAGATAGATGACTCCAATGCAAAGTTCTTTGCCTCAGCTGCATGATGTTTAGCAATAGGTACCATATATATCAGTACTTATAAATCTAAGTATGACAAGATAACAAAGTATGTGGCTCTGAGTAACCTGGTCTAGAGGAAGGTGTTCCTACCCAGGGCAGAGGGGTTGGAACCAAATGGTCTTTAAGGTCCCTTCTAACCCAAGCCATTCTATGATTTTGGGCCCTGATAGGTGAGTTGCAATATCATCTTTCTTTCCATAACTTGCACAAGAACTCTCAGCCAGTAGGATTATAATAACAACTATAGAAAATACTACGATAGTGCATGTTCCTATCTTGTTTTCCATAAATACACTTTGCTCTCAGTCAATAATTTCATTTCATAAAAATGCATTAATCATTTTTTCAATTTGTCCTCCAAACAAACTAACCTTCTCTAGTCTAAATGTGACACAAGATAAAACTACAGGATTTTTTTTTTTAACAAGAAAAATTACTCTGACAATTTGGACTTGTAAAAATGAGAAACAAATTACACTATCATTTACCTGGACATTGACAATGGGATGTGTGAACTGTCTACGAAATGTTAACTACATCTTAATGTAGGATATATTTTGTTGTCCAGTTTAGACATCTTAAATATCTTAAAGAGTAGTCATATCTTTTTGTAATCCCAATAGAAGAGATATGCACAGTATTGTCAAGGTAGGCACCACAGATATGCCAATATGGTAAATATGAAAACTATACTTTCTTTTCTTGCAAGTTTCATGGGGATTTTTTTTTGGGGGGGGGGGGGAATTTTAAGGGGATTTATTTTTAACTTTTTAATTTTAGTGACAGATATGTAGATGGGAATCAAATTATCTGGAATATCTTACATTCAGTGATCGTACATGAAAAGTAAATTGTCCTTCTTTTTCAACATTGTTGTCCTTAAAGTTTTGTTAAAAATTTAAACTTTACATATGTTACAGAGTAATTTAAAAAGCTTAAATATTTTTTTTTCTGTAGCCCTTTTATCTTCAGTGATACTTGTTCTGGTGCCTTGATGTCTTTTACATAACTTTGTTCTCCAGTAAAATTCCAATGCCCTTGCTCTCTGCTTTAGACAAAAAAAATGAAACCTATAAGCTCCAGGCATATCAATCAAAAACAACAGAGTCAGCACTAACTCTAATAATGAAAACTATGATTTCATAAATCATCCTCCCCACAGGTTGGGGTCATCTTTTAAAAATTTCTTATCAGGTGCAGCTCAAGATTTCTCAGACTCTCACCCTTCTTTCTTTAATGAAAACAATAGGAAGGATGTCAGAATACAAATGATGTGACCCTCTTTAGCTTAAAAATATCCTGAAAATGAAAAGATTATGCTTTGCTTTGTCCTTCAAATTGTGAAAGTCAGTACATCTACCTCTCCTCCCATTAAGTTCATAGAAGAAGTTTCTCTCAAAGCTCCATAATGAAATAAAAGTATCTAATCTTATGTGGACTTAATTTAATAAACTGTAGATTTAATTTGAAAACCCTGGTGCTATAGGATACTTTCTCTACTGCCTGTATTCAGTACGTAACAGGTTATAAGTGTCTAATTGGCTTTTTTTACTGTAAATCCTTAAACAAACCAGGAGCCCTCTAGTAATGGAATTACATAGTTTTAATTCCATCAGTAAATTTTAATGCATTAGTTTACATTTTAGACATTCCTGTAGTTTGAAAAACCACTAGTAAAATATGAGTCTATTGTTCTATCTTCCAAGACTAATATATAAAAAGAGAAAAACAAACAAACAAAAAAGATGAGTACAACATTCAATCTCTGCTAATAAAAAGCAGATTTTTCAGCCTTCACCTTCTGGACCTGATGCCCCACTGTGTTTCTGTACTTTTCTCACTCACACAGCCTAACGTGACAAAAACACGCAAAATTCCATTAAGTTTTTTGCAAGCATCAAATCTACTCCCTCATGAAACAAATAATTGCCTCCCAGTAAAAAAAAAACAAAACACAAACAAACAAAAAGAAACCAATCAAGTCCAAAGACCTAAGGGAAGGAAAAAGAACCAGTTTCTATCCATAGAACTAAAAGAGGAGTGTACCACCAAAAGGATAATTGTAAAAAAGCATTGCAAGACAGCAATATCTATCCAAGTAATTGCATCTGCACTGTTCTGTAAAAAAACCCTTGCTATTGATTTTTACTAAAATTAGAAAAGTTTCTATGTTAATATGAGAGGGCTCATGACCATTTGTTCAGTTTCACTCTTACAGAAAGATACAAACTCCTTGGATGTATCTGTACTACTGGTTGATTTGTAGCTTTAAAAATAGACTCAGACACTATACAGAGGGCAAAACTGCAAGAACAGATCCAATCTGACCAAAGTATCCTTTCTAAAATAACACATATATGAACTGAGATCACGTTGGTTGAACTATGTACCACCCATTATAAAAGAACAGGTAAAGCCCTTGATTGCAATGAGAAATACCAAGTCATGGATGCTATCTTGAATGGAGAAAGATTTTTTCTGTGATAACATAAATTAAATTCTTACCATTGAAGCAATATAATTAGCACAAAACTTAAAGAGAGAAAACTCCAGGAATGGTTCAGTTCACAAGCAAGAAAGGACAATGTCTCCTGAAAAGTTCCAAAAACTGTACTGTAAATCTGACTTAGGTCAGACCTCACCCTGACCTGGTGACGTCAACTCCGTAGCAGCTTTCTCCTACACCTAAGGATTTAGATCACCCCGAGCACAGCTTTGCTGTCAGCACATGTGAAATCCACAATTTGAAATGCTGAAATGCTATTTGGTGGTGATCTGTCTTCTAAAGTCTATGTAGAAGGCTTCTGAGTTTGTTGCCCCAGGCAGATATTGCTATTAACTTTATAAAAGAGTTTGAGATACTACACTGCAAAGTGAACAGTTCAAATATGAGCAGACCATATAACTTAGCAGTAAAACTTTATTTGACTTTCAGGACTCCATCACTTAGTAAGAGGGAAATACGAAATAAAATGTTTTGGTAGGAAACTACTATTTATCAAGAATTTATCTTTTAACTTCCTTTTTCAGAATTTTGGAGCATATCTGTATTTAACTGCCCTGAACTCATGGGAATTTTCATCCACACTGAACAGTTTCTGGGGGCCTGTCTTCACTGTGCCATATATAAAACATGATCCATCCTGAGTTATCAAAGTAAATGTTAAGCTTCAATATAGTTGAAATAGTTTTATTTTACCTCTTGCTTGACTAATAACTTCCTATGCAGCCCAGGATCTGTTTGGTTTCTGGGCTGAAAATGCATATTGCCAGCTCATATCTAATTTTTCATCCACCAGTACTCTCAAGTCCTTCTCAGCAGGGCTGCTCTCAATCCATTCATCCCCAAGCCTGTACTGATACTGGGGGATGCCCCAGCCTAGGTTCAGGACATTGCACTTGGCCTTGCTGAATTTCATGAGTTTCCCAAGGGCCCATTCCTGCCCATCAGGGTTAACCCACAAGAAGAAGAATGTATTTTAATGTATCTTTCTACCTATCACATAAATATATGACACTATGCATATATACATAGAATGCATACAAAATATATACAAACAATATATTGTATACTTGTATACTGATTGAAATGTTTTCATTATTGCAGGACACATATAGCACTATACAGTTGCAGCAGATTCAACTCATTTTGAGCTAAGGTTTTAAAGGAAAAACGTTCGTAAGCACTTCATAAGCATAAGCACTGAAAGTTTATTAAGCATCTAGACAGACATATCTGAATGACTGCTTTACACGTCATAATTTTACGAATCTTGAAAGAGTCATGCTTTGGATTAGTATAAGTACATACTCCTCAAAATTCACAATAGAGAGCAAACTCCTACTCTAAGCAAGTCCTCGAAAGTTCTGTGCAAATTTATTTGCCTATAATACAGATTAGCAATAAATATTTCAGCACTTGATGCTAAAAAACTCGTAGTTAGGAAGCAATACATTTGACTCATCTTAAAATGAAGTATAGACATTAAAATGCAAGTTCTGGGCAAAGATATAGTCCCTCCCTTTCCTATACTAACTGAGAAGACAGATATATAACCTCACAAGACAACCTTTTTGTTGTGAAAACTTGTTATGTGCCAATACGCCAGCACCAATCCAAATCCAGAATACTGTGCTTAGAGAAATAGACACTTTATGTTCCCTTTTGCATTCCTTTTGGTTTTGTGTGGGTTTTGGGTTTGTTTTTTTTTGCTTGTTTGTTTTTAAGGTTAATCAAGTAGAATATATAATTTGTAATTTTATTCTTTTATTCTGAGGGGCTATTTTTGCTAAACTGAACATAATATACAATATATGGCAAAACAGGATGGTATTAAAAGAAATTAACTGATCCTTGCTAAGGCTAAGAAAATATCTTTTTAATATTATGAGAATTCTTTACATGTCATTTTAATGTTATTTGAATCCCTCTATTTTAAAAGGAATTAGTGTATCAAAAAAGATTACTTTTATCTTTCTCATTTATTACTAACATAAGGAAGTATGTAATAATTCAATTTCATTTATATTTCCCTGAAGAAGTGCAATTCAATGGATAATAAATGCGGAGCTTCTGTATTAATAACACCTACCTGGAGACAGTGGAATACATATGGTATGTAGTGGTTACAATTAAGTGGGAAGACCTGAGACAGAGGAATTTACATCAGCAGCTTTGTACTGCTTAGGAAAATAATGGACCCCGAGGCAAAGCTGAGGGACATCTTTATCTGCTATGATTAAAACTATCGAAAAATCCCAAAGTGGTAGGTTCAGCTGCTATTCCAAATTATATTGCTTAAGATATTAATGAGAAAATAGAAACACTGTCTGTGCTATTTAGTTAATACCAGAGGCCATATTTCATTTGCCAGTTCTACTTCAGATTATTCTACATTCTAGTTTAGATTAGTCTACATTATTATCGTTGATTTCATGTTTTATGAAAGGTTGTTTGGCTTAACCCTTCTACTAAGAGAATATAATAGCATTATCAGAGTGCTAGGTCTTTTGTGATATCCAAAGAATATCTTTATTATGATGGGTTCAACATTATCACCTGTTTCTATTCATCAATATTTCGATAGTAATCCAAGTTAGAATGAAATTTGTGGGTTAGATTAAAATTACTTCCATAGATGATACATTGTTTGTAGAAATAATGAAATGGTGAGTACAGTAATGCTACCCACAGAGGAGAGTGGTAGAACAGTCTCCCCTGTAATCATTACACTGAAATGGTGCTTGACATTGATCTCCATTCAACACAGACTTTGTTAACACTGAGAGTTATCCTATCAAGTGGGATTAACAATTCCATCTAAGCAGCAACATATTAGAAGAGTAGGGATCACTGGCTCAGTCAGACACATGAAGTCAAAAACCAAGCAATGAGCTGAAGGTCTGATTATAAATTGAATGTCCACTTGTGATGTTTGACAGTGAGAAGCAGTCATGACATTAACTCTACAAAATGGCTGCTGGGAACATGAGATAGTAAAAAGCATAGGACTCAAAAATCCACTAATATCAAAATTTTAAAAAGCATACCTAACAATTTACTAGGTGAAAGATGTTATTTTGTCTCTCCCTAAGCATAAGGAAACTTACGCCATTAAATTACCACATTGAAGCCTGTGAGCCACCACCTTTTCCGTGTTAATTGTTCTAATTTTATATTCAAAAAGAATTTTGACAGATGTCCTTTGTTTTTGTTCTGTCTGGGATACCCCTTTTTTATGTCTGGTCGGCAAAACAAATAAAGAATTTTAAATTAATTAATTATATTTTTAAAAAGGAAAAAAGAAAAGGACTCCATACTTCTAGTTTGGGAATGTTTGAAACCATGAAAAATAATTAAAAGTAATTAATGTTTTAATTTAAAATGAGTCTTTGCATAAGAGCACTCATATTTAACTAACATCACGTGGACTCACCTACAGACTGAAATAATTTAGTGGGTGAAGGTGTCATATGACTTCCCAATGTTCACAGGATAGGAGAAGTACTCAAGTATGTGAACTCTAAAGGCTATCCTACTATTTCCATTACATTTCTGGAGTGTTAGAGTACCAGTACTTTAAAATAAGGGCTTGGTATATTTTCATATGTATTTATAATACCTGTAAAGATGGCTTTATGTATTTACTCTGACAGCCATAAAAAAAGCTTAAAATAGTGATGTTTTGGGAATAGTAGAGAGTGGAAGAGAAAAGAATCTGGCTGGTCTGACGGCAAGATTTAGAATGAAACCCAGATATCTCAATATTTTCTTTTTTGAACTGTGGCTAGCCATTCAGATTAGCAGAATTAAATGATAAGACGGTAAACATGGTAGAAGCATAAGAGGCTTGAAGATAATAGGAGACTATTTGAAGTGACACAGATGAGATAAGAGATTGTCTATTTCTACCATCTATAAGGTGCTCAACAGCCAGTTTGTGAGCCACCCTGTCTGAACAAATAGGCCTAGGCAGTCAGATTTTCCTCTTACTCCTAAAATTTACACCTTCCTTCAGAGCCAGCACTCTGATGGAAGAGATTGCGACATGATACCCCCAAGATTAAACAGGGTTACATATTTCTTATAGAAAATTCCAGTTAGATGGAAACGAGTTTTCAGATAGGAGCTTTTGGCTTTCACTAAAATAACAATTACATTTCAACTTTTCCATAGAAAACAGACATATTTTATACTATATATGATGTATTTCAGATGTATTTCGTACCACCATGAGACTATATTATACTATGAATACAAGTAATAATACCCTATACTATATACTATGAATACACATGCATACAATTATATAAAAAACATTTCCATAACTGTGGTGAAGAATGTATGCTTCCTACATATGTACAATTTTGCTATCAGTCTTTATTAGCAAAGAACAGAGAATTACCCTTGACTATTTTAAAAGGGAAAATTTTAAAATTTGCAGAATTGGTAGAAAAAAATGGATTAAATATTTTATGAGCATAACCCAAATATGTTATTTATTTCTCAAAACAGTATGTCATATTTCAAATAGGACAGATAGACAGCTAATGCAATATAATACCTCTCTACAGAATTCATAGATCTATGCTTATGTAACAGTAACGAAAATTCTATACATATGTTGAAACCATGTTATGATTATTCTGTTTTATCTCCTTATATAATATCCTTTCCTTTAATTATTTTTTGTTCTACAATAATTGAGCTCACAACAGACAAAATTCTTCTGAATTTTGACTTGATTGCATGATAGATGACCTGTTTTAATTTCTCTGACCATTGTCAGAAGTTTTGGTGAGATGGCTGTAGAAAGCAGCAACGGTTTGCCTTTGATTGTCTTTTTAAGACAGAAATACTAACATGTTTAAGCTACACAACTTACTTTTTTTATTTGACAGATCAGTGGCAGTCCCATTAAAATAAGATATATGCTTTTACATTACCCTGACAAGGGATTACACTAAATAAAATGTTTTTGACTGGCATGAGTTTCCTATTACTCAATTTGTCCTTTGCTGCCAGAACAGAGATATAAAAAACTACGTAACATGAAAAGTCCTTGTCCTCAGGCTCCTTGAAATTACTTGGAGGCCAGAAGTCCTGAAATTCATATGCATTCTTTATTTAGGCTTCACTAGTGTGCTGTTTTCTAATCATGATAATACCAACATTTAAATGCATATATTTCTCAAAGATAAATACCATTCTGATTGATAATTCACTAACAACAGTTTTATATTGACATTTTTGCACACATGCAGAGCTATTCTTTCACCTCAGATACCCATCTAAAAATAGTTGTTATTCAACATGTTATACTATTACTTTTCTGTTGTATTTTATTTCTCTGCCAAGTCAGAAGGTAAAGGCTGATGAGCTTGGGCTCTTCTGTGATACTTTTAATCTAAAAAGGGTGATATTGAACAAGGTCACCAGTGCAACTGCTCAATTAGCAGCTCTGGTCTCAGATGGACAGTTCACGGTCTGGTTTCTAATCTGGCCAACATTATATCATTCAACACTTTATGTGACCTTCAAAAAATTCAGTCTTTTTCACTCAAACTAAAGAAGAACCTCAGTCAACACAGAAAGAATTACATGGGTCAACAAATAGCCTATATTTTTTAAATGAACCAAAAGAAGGGTTTCCACCTGCTCAAGCAAACATACGATGTATATCCTGATTGGAAATCACTCTTGCCAATTTTCTTCTCCTTGGTGGAAAGGAGACATCAGAGCTCTTCATCAGGAAGAGCCAAAAGCTAAAATAGACCTAACCATCCCACAGGATTATTCAGTCCTTAGCTACAAAGTGTTGCTTCTTTATCCTGCTGAAGAGAAAAATCCAAATTATTGTTCATTGCTGGACAAATTAATAATTCACAATTAAATCTAGACTCTGCACATCTTATTCCTGTTTTTGAATCACTGGCTCAAGCAGTCCCTCAGTTTCCATGGAGTCAGAGGTTTCTGCCTCACCAAATCAAAAGTGTGAAATAATTATGCTTTACATCTAACAACTCAAGTGGGTTCACACAGGCTAGTGACTTGCAGACACTGAATGCCTAACTCCTTTGATCCAACTATACTAGCTCATTAAGCAATATTTTCTCAATAATTTTTTGTATGTAAACATTGAACAAAGGGCTAAATATTGTGCCAGAGAAGAACTGAGTACTGCACAGCAGGGTTTGATGATAGCAGCCAATTGCCTCCCCTGCAGTTGGAAGACAGCTTGGATAACTATTCCAAAGATTAATGAGCAATCAGTTCTAAATTAAACCAAGACCTATGTTTAAATCATTCTCACTCACACCCTTTACAAGTCTGAATTTGAGTTACACTCACAGAGATAAAATGCAGTATTTGGCTTTGTGTGTTGTAGAATATTATTAGCAGAGTGAAAAATTGCTTCTTTAGCATTTCCTTCACATTTTTCAGCTTTTATTTTCTTGAACAATTGGAAAGGAAATGGACCGTGATGAGGTTTGCTGCTTCTGCATCAGGCTATAAACAGAAGTTTCCTGTCACTTATTTCTAGAAACTATACAATCCCATTTTGAAACTGGAAGAGAAATATTAGATCTGTGAGGCTCATGACTGCTCTGACACACCATTTTCATACTGAGCTCAGTTTTTAATGACTGACAAAAATTTGTGTAGTGTGAAACAAATAGCAAAGTGAACAATGCGAAGGAGTGTCATTGAGGGGCTTTTCAGCAGCTCAGGAAATATCAACTTGTGTCTTTGCAGCCTCTGTAACTCTGCACCTCTACCTCTGTATGAGTTCAGTTTCTACGTACAGTACTGACATGGTGAACACTACTTAGTTAGCAGTAGTTACATATTATAAGTACCAAAGTCGTTTTTAGATTAGTCTAGGTAAAGTTGTCTTAGGATAAGAATTCCATTCTATACATCACCAATGGTGGACAGATGGCAAAACTAACAGAAACTATTTTTCTACACATTTCTGTTCTAATTTCCTAACTGCCCTCTTTTTCACTTCCTCTTCCCTTAATTCCAGTCTAAAAACATGAAGCAGAAATTCAAAGGCACCTCGAAGACTGCCAAAGAGATCAGAGATGCAAAAGCTACCCTATAAGAAAACTTTCAGAACATGTCGATTTGACATGTAATTTCCTCCTACTGGTGTGAATTTGCCTCATTTTGTCCACTCGCAGTTTACCATGCATGTATGAATGCAGAAATCAATGATACATACCACCAAATTGGGGGTTTCACTTGTTCTTTGTCTTGGGTAAAGAGCAAAACTAAAGATCATTTTGCTGATTTAAATCTCCTAAGGTTCTAAACATGTTGAGATTAATTAAGGTACAATGAAGCACAGACTAAATAGGATTAAGAATATAATGGGGTTTGGTAAATTCATTAAAAAATTATCACAGTGATACTGGCTATTATGATACTGAGTAGCAGTCACACCACACGCCCCTCTGACATTCAGAACTGGATTTTTCCTTCTCACTTTCCAGTATATCTCAAACAAAGGAGACATATTTAGTTTACAGATTTATTTTCTTAAATAACTAAATCAAAGGGGAAAAAAGTAGCATTACATCACCCATGATTTTTGTACCTTTTTTTGTATAAAAAGTTGACAGTAAAATGTAGGAGTTTGATTGTTGGTTGTTGGGGGGGAGGGTTTAAAGTAGCATATCTAAAGAAATTTCCAACAAAAGGCATCCTATTCAATGAAAAAAACCCTGTGAAAATTATAACATACAATAACTGTATTACAATACAGTTATTACAGGTCAATTAGGTGATAGTGGTTAGATGAAATATGATCTCTCTCATGGAGGTCAGCTGTTATCTGAAAGTACACTCAAGCTTTGTGAAACAGATAAAAGGAAACACTTCTGAGTTGGTGGAAAATATATGAACTGATTTAATACACTGAGTTTTGACAATGGGCTTAATGTTACACAAAATACAGTAAACTTCAAAAGTCTTACTGTTTTCCTATCTGACAAAATCATTATTATATGATCAACTTCCAATAATTTCCATATACTCATATAAAATCTATTTACATTGATTTCTTAAATCATGCTTACTGTTATTACATACATGTATTTTATTTTAAAAATGCAATTATTTTTAAAGTCAAGCTAAAGAGATGAAATCTCAGTGAAATTACTCAAAATTCAAGATTTTTGCTTCGGTGTTGCTAGCTAAATAACCTCATTAGAATAGCCATCACTACTAGAAACATTTTATAATCCTGATGGGGAATGTCCTGTGCAGGGCCAGGAGTTGGACTCGATGGTCCTTGTGGGTCCCTTCCAACTCGGCATAGTCTGTGATTCTGTAATTGAACCTGGGACATGCATTGCTCACCCACACTGGGTAACGGACCTCTGAGCTGCAATACCATGTCTCTGTTCATCCTATCAGGACACTTGGGATACAGAAACTGCATGTCTGCGTTCAGTTTCCTGTCAGGAGTTGTCAGTTAGGCACAGTGCTGTGCAACAATAGTTTTGGTCCTTCTAGACCCAAGATATACCAGCTTAGGAGTTTCTGTACCAAACTCACCTATTTATAATCTATATGATTGCAAAAAAAAAAGAATTATCTGCAGTCATCCCCAAAGATAAGCCAAGAGACTGTATCTGGTACCTTGATAGCTCATTTTATATGTGTCAGAATCCTCTGCATATCTAGTTTCATGAATCGTTTTCATATACTTGTGTAGTTTCAGTACATAAATGCTAAACAAAGAGAAAAAAACCCCCAACTCTCTGTATTACATAGTTTTTGAGTGCTTTCTCTGTAAGACCACTACAAATTTTTCTGAAGGTATTTTCACACCGCTTACCACATGAAATGTTTATTACTAGTAACTTAAGTTTTCCCATCAAAAGCTAATTTATTTATTTATCCATCACTATTTAGTTATGTAAACAAGAAATATGAGTCATAAATAGGGAGACAATCATAAGTGAGTTCTTGTTTTTAAAAAGCTCACGTTCACATTATTTTATCACCACTGTGTTAGAGAAATCACTGTGTTATATTCAAAGAAATGAAAAGTAATGGAAAATGAAAATGAAGAATTGTCTGTGACAGAGATTGAGAGTTTAATAAGCAACAATGTTGTACAATGGTTATTAATTTCCTTTAAAACCAAATATGCCCTTTTCTCACACATATTAGATTATAGTTCAGATTTTGTTTTTCATTACTTGTTGATGCTTACTCTGAGTGATTGGCTATCCAAGCATGTCAAGAATATACCATTGTACCAGACTGGTCCCAGCATTACAGAGCGTTTTTAGAAATGTAGTATTTTTTCTCACATACTGCAATTGAAAGCTCAAGACATTTATTCACTTATTACTCTAACTACCTTGATGTCCCAGTGTAGTTTCCACAAGAACAGCAAGTGCTGTGCTTCTTTAATTGGCACTTCCTTGCCAGCCCTCTGTCCCATTTATCATCTCTGTCTACAAATGGTCAGCTCTGAAGGGCAGATCAGCCAGAAGTCTCCAGAGAAGTCACAGATGAGACACACAAGGCAAAAAAAAAAAAAAAAAAAAAAAAGAACCAGAGACACTGCTAAAGGAAAAGAGATAAAAAGACTGAACAAACAAGTGAACTAAGAAGAAATTAGGAGAAGAATGTGTCAGAACAGATTAATTTGAAAAGATGAGGCATAAGGCATAATATTAGGAATTTTTATGGAACAGCTAGAGAGACAGGCAACAAGAAAAAAAACAAAAGGGGAAAAAGGAGGGGTGAACAAGATTAACAAAGCCTTTCAAAGAATATCAGAATAGTCCTAGACTAAAATTAAAAGAAACTTGTCAAAAAGGGAAGGATAAAATAAATAGTGGGCATAAGCAAGGAAGGACTTTGTAATAAAACACTTAACGAGTCGTGTATGTAGAAATGTAAATTACTGGTTAAATACGTTGGTTGGAGTACACCTTATCCAAACAACTAGGACATCACCTTCAAAATGTAATTCCAATGTCACTTGCAGTAAAGACCAAATAAATTATGCGTCACTTTACTCAGAGGAGGCAAAGTTCAATTTGTCTACGCAGCTGAGAAGCTTGGGCATTGCCTACATTCTCTTTCCTTTGTAAAGTAAAAACATTCAGATAGTGCTGAATTATACTTTAATGAATGCATTTAACATCCGCAGAATTAATTAGTTATATTTTTACACACAGCTACACTGAATGTTTATTTGTCAGCATGGCCCATGAACTTAGCTTTTTTCTCACATTTATAGTCCAATTGTTGAAAATCACGTTACTTACCTGAAAATTAAACACTTTGTGAGCATTGGCTGAAATTTAGACTTCAGTTCTCATGGGAGCTTATAAGGAATTTGAAAATATAAAGTCAACAGAAAGGTTAACCGAAGGTTAATAGTTCTTATGACTGAGCATAGTAGATAGAAAGTAGGGACACTTTAGTAGCTCTTTCAGATGTTAACTCATTTGAGCTGCAAATCTCTGAGGGCTGTCTCTGTTTCTCAGATGAAAACAATCTAGGGACATACTAGGGCATTAGTGTCTAATCAATTTGACATCAGTTGAAGAAAAAGTGCAAAAAGTTATATTTAGGAAATCAAAAGTGATCTATACAAAAAGTATTACACAGATTAATCTTCTAAATAGATGCTGAAAGTGACTAATCAACCTCAAAAACAGCTGGCAAATTTCTTACCTTGAAACAGTGTAAGATACCCTAGTAATTGTAGATATGCTGATATTTTACACTGGATTAAAAAAGTCAAAATAGAATGTTAGTAGAAAACAAAATAAAGAAAAATAAATCAAACAATGCATGCCTGTGCTACCTAAACATGTAACAGAATTCATATTCTTTGATATAAAATCTTAAAAACATGTAAAAGTCAACTTTTATATGGGAACTTTAAAAAAAAAAAAAGAATAAATTGAGGGTTAAATCACAGCATTTTCAAAATTGACAAAAGGACGAAATAGGTTAGAAACTGCTCAGTCTTACATGAACACAAGTTTAGCTATTTGTTTGCCTGAACAGATGTGACTCTTTTTTCTTCTTCTTTACAAAAGAATATGCCAGAAACAATTCTGGGAGGTTCTGTCAATTTACTACATATAAACAATTAAAAATTAATGGGAAGAGAAACAGAAAGCTGCATGTTTATCTCGTGGATAGATGCTCTAATCATCAGGCAAAAGTAATATTTTCACTCTTGGGTCCTGTAAGTATTTAAATAACTTCCCATATTGAGCAGAATGTCTGCAGCAAGATGTACTGAGTAAAATCCAAGCCTAAAATCCCTAGAGTCTAATATTTAGGAACCTGTACTGGAAAATGGAAAATAATCATTTAAAGCTCCTCAGACACTGAATGGATCTTGCTCTTTGCTCCTTGTTGAAACTTTAGTCTCTGAAACTTTGTGTAAAAGGAAAGTCACAGCAACCTTTACAGCCCAAGATAATCACAAATACAGCAGAAACACAAGTTCCCAGCATAATAATAATTTTTAAAAAAATCAACTCCAGGGAAGACAATCTGAGAAAATACAAAGGAAAAGGAGAATCTTAGATGCATCTCTTAAATTACCCTGCAGCAGACAGGTTGGTTATGACATAAAGATGAATTAGAAGACATTTGGCTGGCTACCCCATTTTCACATACTGTAGCAATAATGCAGCTCCACTAGGTTCCTCATGAAGGAATACAGCATCATTAAGATCAAGCCTCTGACTTGACTACACCCTTGCAATCAATATCATTGGGTGTTCTCTGGTGCCTCTCTAATGTGCACTAAAAATACTGGATAGCCAGTTATCCATCAGAAAGCCGGCCAAGGATCACAAAGGAGAGGAAACAGATATACTCTGTATCTCACTTTCCCCCTAAACTGCACTTATCTCCAGTGGCTGTAAAGGGGAGATAAAACCAAACATTATTGAGGAAATATTAAATATGGAAGACAACTAAACTCTAAAGTAATGGGAAGGGGGTGTTTGTTTGGATTTTGTTTTTCTTTGTTTCTTAATTCCCTTATAGATTGAAGAATCTTTTTTTTTTTTGTAGACTCTTCTGATTAACTTCTTATTTCTGAAAAATGTTACAAGAAAAGACTAAGTACCAAAAACTAAGTTTATCTTACCAGTCACTGAATTGCTTAGGGAACCTTAGAAACACATAGTTCAAAACTGGCCTAATACAAAACCTGTATATTAGTTATAAATATCCAGTACTGTCTCTGATATACACATTTACTATTAGTATTTTATATTAGCTGCTAGAACATTATTCAGTCTTTTGTTATAAAATAGAGCATGTGGGCATCTAAATGATTATTGTATCAGACCAAACTGGGCAAACTCAGAAGATCAGCCAAAAAAATTGGCATAAATTTTAAGATATCCTGGCTAATGTTAAGGGTGGATTTGAAGACAGAATACCTCCAGCAAAGCTGACTTAAAGATGACAAAAAGAATAAGTCTACAATATTCACTATTATTTGAACTTTGAATTTTTTATTCCCTTCACTCTTCTCTCCATATCCATCAAGCACACATCTTACATTTCCTGAATGAAAGCAAAAGTATGAGGAAAAAATTATATTTAAAAAATGACATTACCTTGCTTGGATGACACCACAGATTATGTCCACTATAATCAGATGGGAAAGTCAGTGCTGATTTTGAAAATTATTTTAAGGGACAACTTTTTCTTTTCTCCCTGATGAACTGTTTTCAAATCTTACAGTGGCAATAACCAAGCAAGCTATTTTACATGATTCACAGTTTGGAGCTTGAAAATATTTTGCTGTTTTTTTCACTACTAACATGGAAATTCAGTTTTTGGCTTCCTGTTGTACTGCACAGGAAAAATTGAAAAGTTATAAAATTAGAACAAAAGGGTATGTTTGCAGTTTAATCACTTGTCTGGATTTGCTTCACATAAATCAGACAGTCAAGCCCCATCAGCATATCCAAAATTATACTCATAGACTCTCACTGATATCATTTAACAATCTTATATATTAAGTGCTTTATGTCACAGAAATTTATGGGATCTAGATTTCAGGGTCTCTTTTTTCCCTTTCCTTTTAAAGTTTGGAGTTAGAATAAAGGGAAAAAATAATAAAAAAAGGAGCTTTAATTTTGTGATTTGTTGGAAAAAAAATTCTATAAACACAGACAGTTATAAAAAAATCCTTCAATTAAAAACTCCTTCAACAGTATTGGCAAACTTTCAGGAAATATATGATTACTTAAAAGTCCTGTTGTATAAATCCCTGAATCCTGTACAGCTTGTAATCACTCCCAGAGTACTATAAGTTGGTGTTGGTGAGAGATTTTGCTGGTCATCTTTTTTATTTATACAGACATTGTAATTACTGGTTACTTCTCAAGGAGAGACAGTGAGGATGGTCCTCAGGACAGGAAGTTGCCCTTTGTTGTTGGAGTACAAGCTAGTTAAATACTGGAATGTACATTGTTGAACTGTTCTCTGTTTCAAAATCATATCATCTTACTGCATCTTTATAATAGGTACCTATATATTTATCATTTCTTAACGCTCACATTGAGCTTTTGTGGAATATTGAATTTATATGTACACACCAAGGCTTTTTGTCTATCACAAATATCATGTGATAACAAAAAACTTTCTCTGCACAATGACCTTTTTATATAGTGACATTGATTAGAATAATTAAGTTGATAAAATAAAAGTAAAAAATTAAGTACGTTCCAAAGTAGGACAAAATAAAATCCTGTTACAAATTATCTTCATTATCTTCAGAAAACTTGTAAGTATCCACCACCATAATCTAATATTTCTGACTTTTAGTTTCTCATGAAAGGAATACTGAGAGACAGACTTGACAGCAAAAGCTTAGCAGATAAAGATCATCCAAAGCACATTAACTTTAAGGCTAAATAGTACTATTTTAGTCACATATTTGATCTCATATACAAAAGTAGAGATTCACCAAACAATCTCTTCTTTCCTATTTCTAAATGTAAAAATCACTATTTTTAAATAAAATTAATTCCAATAACATTGCACAGATTCTAAAGAGTGGTTAATACATTATGCATATGGTAAATTGGGCCTTGGGTTAAATAACAATCTCCAAAAGCATAATTTATTTTCCTTATAATTCTCTTTTAACCTCTGAAATTCAGTTTTAAAAACCTGGATCTTAGAAGAATTTAAAAATAAAGCAACTCACGAAAAAACACAGGAACAATCACTGTCAACACTGATACTTTTGATATAAAAATACAGTAGATATAGTGTGTTCCATGACAACTGAAATGTTTTGAGAGTTCATTAGATAATTATTTTCATTATATTATTTATCGAATATACCACATATATCTACATCTATATAATTTCAGCAGCTCATGTTTCTTCATAAAGAAGTCCCTCCATGCTTTTTGTTTTTCAAGAAAAAAAGGTCACATTATTCCACATAATTTTTATACTGTAACTATTTTAAAACCACTTTTAAAAAAACCATTAACCAAAAACAGTGAGTACAAATAATACTGGCCTGAAAAGATATGGCAGTCTACATTTCCCCCCTCCAGTACACCAAAACTACTCTGCCTAGCAGATAGCTTCTAAAACTGTTCACAGCTCCCACTGAGAAAAAAAGTATCTGCTTTTTTTACAAGCACATTCTTTAAACACCTCCACCATTTCCACAATCTGCTGGCTTCTATAGCTAGATAGGGATTAAAATCTGCCTGGCAGTCACTTGTATTAATTCCACTGAGGAGCGGCAAAGTCAAATGGGGCACCACTGCCAAGGCTTGAGTGGCACTGCTCCCACACAGCCAGCTTCCCTGGGGATTGATTGCTACCACGGCAGCAGAGAATCTCTCTGCTAATCTCCTCTAACTGTTGTTGACCTATCTCTGCCTTCCACTCCCAAGTATACAATAAATCAAGCACATTTTACATGAAAAATGAAGTAATTACTCAGTGAATCCAATGGCTAATTGCACACGGAAGCCTCTGGGAGATATGGGACAAATCCATGTCAGATTTTGAAAGGCAGAGAAAAAGTAAACTAAGTTAATAACTCCTCAGATACTGACAGACTGAGAGGGATTGAAATGCACCATTTCTTCGAAGAAACCAATACCCTGCTTAAGGGAAATGGAAAGTTCTAGCTATATAGCTTAACTTTACAGCAACAGCAAGAGTGATTTTGAGGAAACACTGTACCAAAAGCAACCAGTTTCTGGAAAAAAAGTAAGGGGCTGCAGCTATTACATGTTATTAAAAGTAACCTTCTCTTTTTTTTAACCCTCCTTTCTTTCCACATCTTCTGCAACTGTGTACTTCTGAGTCCCATAATTTCTCATCCAATTTCATTCAGTTCACTTGCTGCCTCTTTCCCCAGCTGCTCTCTCAATTGCTCCTTATCCAGAGAAACCCTCCCCGAACTCCTATTACCAATGCAGCACTCTGGTTGTTAAATGCCATGTACCTGAGCTAGTCAGATTTCTCAGTCGCATTGTGGAGGGAGAGGAGAAAAGGGGCTGGGACAGGGAGAAAGTAGGTGAAAGACAAATTCCCTTGCTCCCGTTTGAGGTCCCAGCCAGCGTTTGCTCAAAGCAGATCACAGCAGGTGTGATTAGTTTCACCCTTGCAGCTCTGATCTGAAGGAAGTATTTTTGATGTATTTGAGCATAGCATTTCATCATCTGGACAGTAATAGGAACTGTAAGAGATGAAAACATGCTCAGTGACTTTTTTTAGAGGTAACAGTAGTGAACTTCTGGTAAGCATCTACTGAACATATGTGCTTTTTCAACTTGGCTAAATTTGCTTGGATTGTCACAGGATAGCAAAAGAAACATTCATGACACAAATGGCACTCCTCTGCCAAGTTTCAAGGTCACTTACAATTTAGCTTTAAAAGGTAACACATTTTTCTCCAGCCTAGCTGCTGGAAACAACTGAACCATTTCGGTGGACTTTTTTCAAGTCATGGTCCTGAGACAACTAGCCAGAATGGAAAATCTTAGCCTAAATAGTTTTAGAACCTCTCAAGCCTAATATGTTTCATGTGAGATACATATTTTCACTTATTTCCTACACGCTCCCAGAGCAGTTACATCCATTTCGAATAGCTACAGGGCTTTGCTGAGGTCTTGCCCACAACCCAAGACAATAATCAGACTGTAATCAACAGGTTACAGCTAATTGGCTCATGAGTTATTTTCAGGGAAGGGGAAAAGAAAAAAAAAAAAATCCAAAATTTTCAGTTAGTTCTTTAAAAATACAACATTTAAAAATTTGCAATGACTCTTAGACACTAAATTTGTATGTCTGTTCTTCTCTTTATTGGCAATACTTCTCAGGAGGGGGTACAAGCCTAGTTACATAAGGGGAGATAATATCATAATAGAGAAAAAGGGGAACTTAAATCTGTTACCTATAGTTTCTTTAGCTACCTGAAATAAAGCACATTTAGACTCAAATGGTTTGGATTAAAGAGTTTAGTTCAGCAGTGGAACATCAAGATTTTTCAAAAGTAGAAAACAGGAGATATTTGTCCAAGAGTTAAAATGTTTTAACACAGAGAAATATTCAAAAACAAAGAGCGAAAAGCTCTTGGGCATTGGAAGATCTGAGGTAACTGGATTTGATCAGATAAAGAAGGCGGCAATTATTTACATAACAACAAAAAAATCCACAGAGGAAAAATAATCTTTCATGATATCTAGAAACAATCAGACATCAAACATTACTTTCACGCAGCCATGTTTTATTGTCTCCTTAGGCTTAATCAACGTGCACGGATGAGCTGGAGACACTCAGAAATTAAAACTTCAATCCTGCTGTCTATGTTTCCTTGAATTCTGTTCAAAAAGTTTAACTTTGTTAGTATAAAGTACTTCCTTATGTAAAGCAAATATAATTTCCTTTCAACACAGCAAAACAAGCGACATGTGTCACTTGTTGGCATACGTGTCACATGTTGATACATGATGGATGATACAGGTACTATTATAGTTGTTGCAGCAAAGATGCTTAACTTGAAAAGTTTGCACCAATCAGTACGACAAGTTGAATAGACAAATGGACACATTCAGTGGACATTATACCACATATGGGTGTATAAGTGTATGCTAGAAAGGAGATCATTCTTACCTCTTTCCTCTTTCTAACAATTACTTTTTTTCAAAATAGCTCTGAATGCAGTTCATTTGGCCTTTCAAACTCAAATTTCTGGCATCATTTCAGAGCACCTGAATGTCACTGTCCACACCTCAAAGTTGAGAGGACAGAAAAGACAGGAATAATCTACTTTGTTGTATTCATATGCCTCATGGGTTGGAGGAAAAAATTATGTTTTATTCTGGTGTTAATTGTTTGGACAGAGGAAGGACATTCAAAAGAAGAAGGTAAATGAAGTAAATGAGTTTGCTCTGAGCTTTGTGCTGACATGGCTAGCACTTCAGTTAGCTTGATTACACACAGATAAGACTGAAACACAGAAAAAACACAAGGAGTCAATGTGGCAATATATTAGTGTCAGCGAAGGAACATCTGGGGGAGGAATGTTTTTATTTCTATTTATACCAAAAAACTTTAATGCTGTACAGAACAGCCTTTTTTTATCCCCAAATACTCCAATTTGAAATTCCTGAGAATGAGTATTTCTTCTTAATTATACTGAAGATGGACATCTACACAATTACATATGATCAAAGCCCAGCAAGTCCTAAGCATATTTTTATATTTACATATATAAACATTTTTCTGGGAAAATATCTTGCCACCAAGGAAATGGAAAGGAATGTAACAAACACGCTAGCTTCTTAAATATTAGCTTTTGCAGACAAAATAAACAATTTGGAATAAGATAAAAAAAATAAGAAATCTGTCTGTTTTCAGAAACATGTATGTTTTCTAAATTATACCAAGTGTAATTCAATTTTTTTACATTAACTTTTTGTTAAATTTACAAACATTTTTAGTCTTTTCTCAATAACAGCCCCCAAAAAAGATTTTGCATGTTTTAGGTAGTGAAATGGTATCATCTCAGTGCTGTCTTCTTGCACTGTAATCCAAAAGTTTATACTAGGTGAAAACTATCAAACATGTTTTCTGAAATACTTGAAATATAATCATTGTTTCTTTTGAAGTATTTGTATAATTATAGTAGACACTGATTTGCAAAAGAGTTTTTTGTTTTCTCCTCACTCACCTTCAGTACTTTTACACTGTCTCTAAAGGAAACACCAAATTATCTTTTTAATGTCATACTTGTCTTCTAAGTACTTATTATTATGCCAATAGTCTTTTTTAAACTGCATAAAGGACAATCTTAAATCACTATGGAAAAAACATACTGCTAAATATTGAACCAAATATTAAACATCTGAACCTCTTGCAACTGTTTTTGCTTTACATCTGTTACAAGACTATGCAGTGATAAGACAGTGAGTTTGATGATAAAGTGTTGAATCTGACACACTAAAGATAAATGAGAATTACTGATAGAAAGCTGCTCTACTTTTGCTGCCCTGTATGGGAAGGTGAGTTCATTTCCATCTCTCTGTCAGGTACCTGAAAACAACAGGCCTTATGCCTCCTTAATCTCAATGGGTTACCTTCATAAGCTCTTTAAAAGTTATATATGGAAGCATGAGTAAGCCGATTAGCAATGGTTCTTTGCAATCGGACATCAGCAAAGTACATAATAATACTGCAACATTACTGAGAATACAGAATGAGGATGGTACTACTAGAAAGATATAGCAATGTTATTTAAGACACAAAAGGGTTACATGAAACTCAGAAAGCAGTCTTGTACATTTTCAAGTACCCTCTCTTCCATCCTGAAACAGCCATTCAAAATTTCCTGACTTAGAAGAGACACCTTTGGTGACACTACTCAACCTAAAAAAACTTCACTGTAGATCACTTTCTAGATAGGTATTTACTCTTTATCAAATTTTGACTTACTGAAATTCTACAACAATGATTGACAGGACTCAGTTATGTCTATTAGGTATATTTTACTGAAAATCTATCTGTATGCCTAACACTTTCCAAGGTACATTTTGTATTACTTACTGGATTAATGAAGCATTTAAAAATTCACAGTAGTATTTTGTACTGGATCATTCCCTCATTAATATTTGTACTGTGAGAATAGTTCAGTTATTATTTCATAGAATCATCATAGAACCATAGAATGGTTTGGGTCAAAGGGATCTCAAAGATCATCTACTTCCAACCTCCCCTGTATAAGCAGGGACACTTTCCACTAGACCAGGTTTCTCAGAGACCCATCCAGCTTGGCCTTGAACACTTCCAGGGAATGGGGTATCCACAACTTCTCAGGACAACCTATTCCAGTGCCTCACCACCCTCAGAATCTCTTCCTAATATCTAATTGAAACCTGCCCTCTTTCAGTTTGAAGACATTGCCCCCTGTACTATCACCATACTCCCTTGTCAAAAGTCTCTCTCCAGCTTTCTTGCAGGCCCCCTTTAGATACCAGAAGATGCTATAAGGTAGGTGTCCCTTGAGCCTTCCCTTCTCCAGGCTGAACTACTCCAGCTTTCTTAGCCTGTATTCATAGGAGAGATGCTCCAGCCCTCTGATCATCTTTTTGGTCCTCCTCTGGGCTCATTCCAACAGATCAGTCTTTCTTGTGTTGGGTGGCCCAGAGCTGGATGCAGTGCTATATGTGGGATCTCACAAGAGTAGAGTAGAGGGGAAAAATCACCTCCCTCAACCTGCTGGCCACACTTCTTTTCATTTAATATGGATGGCTTTCTGGGCTGCAATCTCACACTGACATGTTATGTCAAGCTTCCTATCCTCCAAAGTCCCCAAGTCTTTCTTCTCAGGACTGCTCCCAATCCATTCCCCACCCAGCCTGTATCTGTGCTTAAGCTTGCTTCAGCTTACATGCAGGACCTTGTATCTGACCTTGTTAAACTTCATGACGTTCCCATGGGCCCATCTCTCAAGCCTGTCAAGATCTCTCTGGCTGCTATCCCTTCCCTTTTTATATATTTATCTTCTCTTTTTAATGAGGTAGTTAAACCAATCTTGAACAAAATATGTCTAATATCCCCTTCTGAAAAGATTTTAACGTGCCTTGTATCCTTTGAAATGGCATCTGTGTCGTTTGCTCATTTGTCAGTCCCGAATAACAGTAAAAATTGAGAGCATAGAAAAAAGAGTTGATTAAAATAAAAAATAAGGCAGAACAGCATATATGTTAGCTAAAGTTTTGTATGATTCTCCTCTGAGATCAGACAACCTTTTGATTTAATTTTTTCTGACAGTTCAGTATAATATCATAATAGACAGAATGTCCTTGGTTATCACTTTTGCTTCCTCTCACTGTTTGTCCTTGTCTGGTGCAGATGCTTTGTCTGGACCAAACCACTTTTCAGACGAAGCAAATAAATCAGAAAGTTTTTTACCCTCAGGTTTAGGTGAGAGTAATATGAAGGGCCCATTTATGATCTTTGTTTACAATTCTAAGTATTGATTACCTATCCTGTCTTGATCATACAGCATTGTGAAAGGGGAACTAAGACATATGGTACCTGCAAACAGTTTGATGAGCATACATGCCAAATTTTTAGGCTAGACTTATGCCCTATTTACATCAGAAAGGCTCAAAGGTATGTTCAGATATGCCCACAGCCCAAGTTCCTTAATATCCTGAGCACGACAGCATGTTTCTGTAATTTTGTTGACCGAGAATGACCACAGCCAAGCACAGAACAGCCCAGACTGTATAGTACTATGGAGGTGCTGGTCTGTATAGCCCAGACTCCTAAGTACTATGGAGGTGCTTTCAGACTTTGCCACAGCTGCGTTAGAGAAAACAATGTAGTCAGAAAGAGCGGATGCCCAAGTTGGTGAAGTAAAGCCCTCTTTTCACCCTGTAATATATATAGACAAAGTCACCTAGAGGTATAAAGGTATCTAACCTTAGCAGGGGGTGGATGAGACTTAATATTAGGGGAGTAGATGACAGGAGGTTGATAACAATTAAATACTAACGCTCAGATCCTAAAGAGGTTTTAATGACATATCCAGAGTAACACATGATATTTAGGGTGGATTAGGTCATACAACATATTTATACAATTGAAATTACTTCCTTATGCAAATACTGGTCGCTCTTCCTTAAGATAAGCATATTTTGAATGCCGTATGTATGAGGCTATCACTTTATCCTTAAAACAGTGATATCTTCATATTACAACATCCAACAATACTACAAAAATGTACTTTTTAATAATAATGATTATTACTTATCTTTTCATTTGTACATCTCTATAGTTTTGTTAGTACAGTCATTTTACCCCTGAAAAAGCAAGTCAATGATGAGTGACATCTCCTTTCCCATAATATATCAGTCAAGATTGAAAAAAAACCCCTCATTTGACATGACCCAAGATCTAGTCTCCCTGTTTTCTTTTCATTCTTTAAATGTGCATACTAGAGAGACAAATAGCAGTGCAATACAGGAAAAAAAGGTAGATGAACCATTTTGATTAAACATAAAGTTACTGCAATCTTTCTGAGACCATTCAATTATTCTTTTGCAGTTACTGTTCCTCAACCTACTAAAAATACTTTTAAGTCTGCAAGCATATTCTAATTTTTCAAACTGGGAATTGAACTTCTCCCTGGAAAGGCTCAGTATCTTACTCTTCATGGTTCACATGCCTCATTACTTGCCATTTTTTCATTGTAATGATTGCAGAGGTTTTTAAGGGACAACAGAGGTAGTCTAGCTTTGAAAAGATCTAGGGATGGATGAGAAATACTTGCTCTTTCTTTTTGTGCACTTAAGGTGTACAAGAAATGCTTTGAGAATGAGAAATTGACTGGCTGCAGTTTAAGCCACCAGCAGAAGTCTCTCAAGAATACACACTGAAGATGTTTTTAAGTAGGACGATACCCAAATCCCTATGGGGTTGCTGATTTTTAAGCCGATTCCTTTACTGTTTTTATCACATTAACTAATACTTCTACCAGTTAGTTAGCCATACTGAAAAGCTCAAAGTAAATGTACTGGTAAACAAAGGAAGGTATAAAACTAGCTCTGTAGGTTTTACAGAAAATAATTTTATTTGTTTTAAACCAATGATAACTACTAGAGAAGGCGGAGCAACTAAGACCTGCCTAAGCTCTGATTGCAAATACGTTTCTGTAGCACTGAAAGGTAAGTGCAAGACTTCGGAAATTATTCACAGTTCTTTTAAATCTATGACTACTATTTGCATATCCAAAAAACAGACTAGTTACATTCTCCTTCCTACCCAATTCTGTACACTCACATTAACTCTTGAAAATGTGGATATGTACAAAAAGAACCTATATAAAAGGTGATGGATGCCTGCCTACTGGAGAGGCTAATCCCTGGTTTAGCTCTTAGTGCAAAAGGATAGCTTTACATTGCTTACAAATATTGTCCTGCATTTTCCTGGTCCCATCTGGCTTTCAGCACTGTGAGATAATCACTCATCCATATATTCAACATGGTCAGGTTTTTTTCACTTCAGCAACAGCAACAGAATTAGTCCTGTGTCTTTTAAATTCTGGTAAAAACAGTTAATTAACTACATAGACACTAAATAGACCAATACAGCCAAAGTCTGACCTGTTATCACTGCCAATAAAGTACTTCAGTTCAAGTACCCAACTGCTACCCTTTGGATGGAAAATCACTGTGATGTCATCTTTAATTTATCTCACCCTTTGCATTTATCTAAAATGTGATAAATAATGAAAACAAAAGGGATTGAAGTTGCTAAAATTATGTTCTTGAAAAGTGCTCAGACTGAACTTTATTAGGATCTTGTTCCCAGGCATCCTGAAAGGTTTTGTTCTAATTTTGATTTTTAGAGGCAAAACATAAATATGGTTGACTTGTGTGTGTGTGTGTGTATATATATATATATAATATATACATAAAATTAAGTGTAACAGTGAGTCTACTGGATAGGAGTCTGGAAAAAAAATAGATTTTAAAAATCCCAAATGAACATATACCCAATCACATACCCAGTTCGCTAGCCCACTTTTCTGGTAGCTAGGTAGTATTCGGGAACAAAAGTGAACAAGAGATAACACATTTTTAACATGATATTCGATTGATGACCCAGTCCTTCAACCTTACTCCTGGATGTAAAAGTGGAATATAAACACTTCTCTTCAGTTCTTTTTCTTTTTTTCCCCCTTTGGTTAAGCTGGTTAAAAAAAAAAAATATATATATATATTTATTTATATATTTTTATAGGCACTCACACAGTGGAGATGCAATAGCATTTGAGCTTTCTAGTGTTTCTTGAATATAAATGAAGGGAAAAAAAGGGGTTTCTTTTCTCTGTGAATACTGTACATATACATTAATAAGCCTTTAAGCAGTGAATTAGAACATCTCAAAAGATAAACTGTATGAAATCCTCTGATGTAAGGATATAGGAGTATTTATCTGTATATATATATATATATATTGGCCGTGTCTGAGACAGTGGAATGTAGAGCCTCCATAGCAACAATACAGTATGTTGACTATGTCAGCTTGAAAACTGTCAAATGCATTAGACGTGCAGGTCATTTAGAGTTTTTTTATTCTCTTGGTGGATCAGGTCCCTACTAGTGCTTTATATTAACCATCTCTATTATGCATAAAAAGTCCCTAAACCTTCCCAAGTTAAGCAAGAATCACTACAGGCTCTAAAAATCATTGCATACTTGAATACAGTTAGGAGAACACTTTGTAAAATGCTTTGGAGATAAGTCCTAAGCAGAGCTTTTAATCTACACAAGCAGTAAAATAGACTGCAGGTTTGCACACAGTTGTATCAGAGAAAATTGTGAGTGATTTTGAGGAAAAATATATGGTTAATGCAGTGTTCTGAAAAGCAAATAAAAAAATAAATTAGAAGACAGTAGAAGTTCTGAGATCTAAACCCACAACTGTTTTCTATTTATTTTCCTTTAAACTATGACCTACACAATTTTTAACATCTGAAAATGTGCCAATCATTAATATTTTTGAAAGGAAAACTATTGAAAGGAAATCTAATTCCTGGGTTTTGGTCACATGGGATTCTAATTCTGAATGTGTCCATAAAAGTCAAGGAAATAATTGTGTCCTTATGAGACTGTAACCATTAGTATTTTTGTTAATTTATATGGCTCTTGAGCTTTTTTGTATGATCAGAACATTATAAGAACAGAATACCACTTATTTTCTCAGCTACAATCAAGTAAACAGGTAGTTAATTCAGATTTTGGGCAATCCTGAATTTTGATTTTCATTCCATTTACACAAATAAATGAAAACATTTCTTAAATATAAATAATGGAGTAGAAGATAAATGCTCACTAAACTAACTACATAAGGTGATGCTCCTAAGTTTTCCCATCAAACCCAAAGTAAATCTCTCTGAGATCTCGGCTGTTTAGATCCTTCACAAGAAAACCTGCACTTAGCTTCAGTATTTTTTCAGTTGTACTTTATCCTCTCAAATTTATTTGTGATGAAGTCCAGCCCTCCTGTATCCCTTAGTAAACATTTTTTGGTGAAAATAACTGGTTTTATTGGTCTTTCTTTCAGCTCTGTCTTCCATTTAGCTGTAGGCAGTGCTGTGGAACAGCAGCAGCCACAGGTATTGTTGCAGAGGTGGCAGCATACATTGGTACTCATGGACCCTAGGGTGTTCCTACAAATGCACCAAGGTAATCTGTTTTCAGAGTTATTGAAATGCACTACGAACTTTAGAGTGGTTTTTTTTTTTTTTGTAACAAATGACAAAAGATAATAGTTATTAACACTCAGGATATTTTTTCTTTCTTTTGTGGTGTCATAAGAGACACAGAATTTTTTTTTTTCTGTTCTTTCCCATGGTGCCTTCTCTCCCTATGACTTCCATAGGTCAGGTGTTTCCAATCATGTGGGTTTTTTGCTAAACCATGCCTATAATACAAATCTTCAAATAAAAGATGGTACAGGTATGTAAAAATCCTGTAACTAAATTCAGGTTGCCCGTTAGGAAGCCTTCATACCCCTTTAACCACTAGAAGGTATACATGATGATTGAGAAAGCAACCTCTGACCCACTGGCTTTTTCATGCTCTAACTAGTAAGTAGGAAACAACAGGGGTTGAGAGGAGCTCTATGAAACAGTGCCCGTCAGAGCGTGACAAATTGGAAAATGGGCTCTTCTGTGTTCTGTAATGACAAGAATATTTAATAGGCTACGTAGGGGGTACATTAAAAAAATATGTTAGCTAGCCTGAAAGTACATTCCTGGGGTGAAGTCCTAGCTTCTCTTGAAGTCAGTTGCAAAATGTTCCATCAGATCGAACGGGGCCATAATTTCACTCCTTGTGTGCAACCAAGTGAAAGCATCTATTTAATTTTATAATAGATAGAAATTCCGAAGTATGCTTTTGATCTACACAAAACACTAAAAATACCTGTTTAGGTGAAATGGCATATGCCATTACAGTTCCTGAGGTTTAAACTAAACCAAACCAATTTAATTTTGTCTTCCTACTTCACCACTCTCCAAATAAGAGTCTGCCTTTAGATGCAAGGTGGTGAATTATGTCAGTTGCACTTTTTTATCCCACAATTCAATAGGGTGTAGAGGACCATAAAGCGGATTATTGAAGATTGGCTTGCAAGAGTGCAAAATAAAATTTATCTAAGTTGGCTTTTCCCCACTCTTGGCTCATAACTCCAGTATTAGTAATTTTGCTCCCACTGACATTTATAAGAATTGTGACTGCAGAAAGACTGAAAAAACTATTGTAAAGAAGTGATCTAAGGGCTGGGGCATAAACTTATGATCTGTGTTAAAGTCCTTTCTCTTCCAGTAATATCTTGGTGAAGTCACTTTGGACTCAATTTTTAAGGATGTTAGGCTTCACAAAATACAGACAGGCACCAAATTAGATTTTCAAAAAGCTTTTAAGGTATCTAATTTTTTAAATTTCTATGCTGACTTTACAGAATGGGTGGAAAGGTAGAGATTTCTCAGATAGCCATAACAGAACTGTCATACTTTACACATGACTCATAGTCATTGTCAAATATTTCTGTACACGTAATTCATAAATGTTTTAACAGTCAGAAGAGAAAGACAGCAACGAACAGGTCCATAATTATGGTATTTTTCCTCAGAATGAGAAATATCTTATTAATCAATTTTTATATATATATATATAAACAGACATGTTGGATATTGAAGTAATTAAGTATGAATAAAGGTAGCAGTCATTTTGTGATTTTGTTTTTACATGCAACTTTAATTACCATTGGATTAGACTGAATGTACCATTTATCAGTCAGAAGTGGTGTACAGGAAAAGGGGGACAGAAGAAAACTTAGTGTAATTATTATTCTTTCTAAGTGACTCAGTATGCTTTACATGTCTGTTTTATTTAATCTACTAGTGTAAAAATCCTTTTTTGCAAACTGCTGAAGAGTTCATTTCATTAATCCTTTAGGAAGAGTTTCTGTCAGATACTTTAACTAATGGCTCTTAGCCCCCGGACGAGTTTGAAAGGAAAATATTACTTGGATCAATAATTAAACACCTGAGTTTTGGGGTTACTTTTTAAAAAGGAATTATATATTATTATTCTTGTCAACCTTCCTTGGCATTGACTAGTGACTTTAGAAATACTGTTACAAGACAAATCTTTTATTTGCCATTGGCCATTTCCTTTAAGCTTAAATGTCCTAAACAGCCTGCTTTGGAGAACATACCTTCAAAGTACTCTTTAATCACCCCTATATTAACTGCTGTCAGTAACCAGCCACTTTCATAAATATTTAATACTGGGATGACTGGTTTTTACTAAAGTTTGTATTAACCATAGGTAAGTAAACACTTACAGTCCAGAAAACCTATGCATAAAAGCCATAAAGCACACATTGAAACAGTTTAAATTTTTCTTTTTTCCAGTATGGCAAAAGCTCATTTATTAATTCTCATCTGCAAATGAGTCCATCAATTATAGATCCCAAACACTGTTATTACTACTTTAAGATAGATTTTAATGTTCTTACTCATACTGGGTAGCACTTCACTGTGAAGCAGTCTCATTATTGATTTTAATAGGTCTATTTATTAAGTTAAGTAGTTTTCAATGTAAGTCAAGATTTAACTACAAAGTATCTATTCACATAGTCTAATTAGGTATTTTAAGTAGGGATCAGCATTTTACTTTTGATCCGAAGTGCATTTTTGATGGGAATACCTTGAACTTCTCATTTACTGCTCTTCGGACCAGCACACAAGCAGAATTTTTCTTGGATTAAATTAAGACAGCAGCAATGGGTACTCATTCCACAGGATCAAACAAGTTCTACTCTTAAGAGTACACATATAGACCCCAAAATATGTTCAGTGAGGCCATAGGGTCCTTGACACTACCTGTTTCACTCCATACATCTGCTTCTACTGGGCCACTTATTACCATAGACATATTTCTAATGCACTCTAATGCACTAACAGGCATTTAGTCTAAAAGATGAAAATAAAACCAGTCTCAAATAAAACCTTTGAAATGTACACCAATGAACGCTGTACCCTTTGAGAATTTATTTGCATTGGTTTATTATTTATTAGTTAGAAAATAAAAATAGGATTCTAAGTTCCCCACATGTTTAATGGAGATAAGATAGAGAGTTGATTCAGTAGCAACAAGTCAGTGACATATGGCAAACAGAGTTTATACTTTTCTGTGACTACTTTATTCCTTTCTTTTCAACAAAGAAAATCATGTAGAGAAACTGCTAAGGAAAGACCACAGGCTGAACAGTTCTGAGATACTCTGGCATAATGCTTTTAAAGTACGGAGCTGAACACCAAACTGTCATCAGGAGCTGTAAAATCATAAGTATCTCCCAATTATAATTTCATGACTTATAAACACTTTCTCATTATCATTATAAGAGATTGCTACTCTATCTGCTTATCTCTCAATGCCCAGCCACTGAGCTCCTGTTCACTGCTAAGTTTCATTCTCTTACTTAATGTTTATCTCCATCAACAGCTGATTCAGCTGTTGGCCTAACTGATGAGGTGGAAAGCTTAAGTGCTGAAGGAGAGAGAGAAGAAAGGGAAATAAGATTAAAAAAATCAGGGAAAAGCAAGCCAGCTTTGCTTCTGAGAGACGGAAGAAGTGCTTTTAAAGTGTTCCTGTCCTTACTTAATATATCTTTCCTATCCCCCTCATTTGTTCTTACTGTTTATTATATCAAGTATACTGTAAAAATGAATAACATTGCTATATTTTTATTCTGGTTTATTTTTGGGTCTTGAAGCTTTTCTTGTCACTGAATACTTATTGAGATTTTTTTCCAGCACCTGTTGTGACAAAACTACAAGAGAAGGGTAAGCCACAGCAAGAGAAAATTGAATATAAATACTATTTCACAGCTATGTTCTATGTAGGAATATGGACAGAGAGATAAGGTTTGAGGAACAGGAGTTTCTGTCACAAAGAAGATCTTTCTTGTTTCACAGTATTAACTAAAATAAGGAACTCAGCTTATCTCTGCCATAAGACTGCATTGAAGTAAATCTAAGCTTCATATAGTTAGTATGTGCTCCAGTTGTCCTTACTGGTACTCCATATATATAATACAAGTATTATTCATACTTTATTCTTAAAATAAATAAATAAATAAATAAATAAATAAATAAATAAATAAATAAATAAATAAATAAATAAATTTATTTAAGGTGATTATAAAACCATATGAGGTTGCAGAGAACAGGGAATGGATATATGAAAAATAGTTGGGTTTTCAGAGGTAAAGGGAAAGGTACACTATTAAGATTGCTATACACCCTTTTCCTACAAATCTCATTTCTACAGATACAGCAAATGGTTGCTTCGACCTTGATTTTTTTAGGTGTGGAAATATAGTTTAGTATTTAGACAATTCACTGTTGGAAAAGGGACAATGCAGAACAGTAACATATAAGCCAGCATTTTCTTCCTGAAGAAAGGAAAAAAAAATTATCAGCTCTTTGTTAAAAAGAAAAAAAAGTATATTAACAAAGGTCAGTGAAACAATCCAGACTTCCAATTCAGTCACTGTCACACTTTTATTTTAGACAACTATCACAACAGTTTTTGCAATTATGACTATTATTTATGTCCGATTTTCAGATGCAGCTAAGGACAAGAAATAGGCCATGGCTTAGTATTTTTCTCTAGTCTGCACTCTATTCACCAACTGAACATTTTAATTCCAAACTATAGATATCATGTCTTGATACTTACTGGGCTTCCCAGGCTTAAAGGAAAGCCTGCTGAAAGCAACACGCCAAGTAGGCAGATAGGTTACAGGCAGCTGCAGTTGGAAATCTGCTTGTAGCTACCTCAGCTTGTAACTGCTGCTTCTCAGCTGAGTCCAGAGCCCCCAGTATATGAGTATTCCTGCTTTGCTTCATGCATTGAAGGTGGTAGCTAAAAGTATGTCTTCCCAGTTGAGACTGATGCCCAGCTGCACTTCCTAAGTAATTCATGTACCCACCTAGGCGAGATGCAGGCTCAGGCATGAACCAGCACTGTTAACTGATCATAAATACTATACTAGCACTAATTTCACTCCAAGATGGCAAGAACCACAATGACTCTCAGAGGACACTTGGTCTGGTTCCTGCTAGTGAAAGCAAAAAAACTAGAACACCATCACAACGGTAGTGGTAGTTTCAGTTGCTACTTTTCTACTGAAAGGATCACTCCCCTAACTTGCCCATTTCTCTGCCCAGTAACTCATTCAGATACAGCAGATAAAACAGTAATCTTGCCTAACCAAAAGTAAACATTTAAGATCCAACCATTTACCAGCACAAAACTTTAATCATATAACTTAAATTAGGTTCTTAAAGAAGGCAAACTGCATGACATTCATCAGTTCTTTATTTTTAAGCAATTGGTTGAATATTCCAATGATCAAACTACTGAGCAAGCTGATCAGTTCAGTGCCAGCCCCTCTCTCACTGAAAGGAAGACAATTATTTTGCAATTCTAAAAGGTCAGGTAATTTAAAGGAAATACAAGTAATTTGCAAGACATGATACACAGCAAATAAAACATACCAAGAATCAATATGCAGAATCACAGAATCTCAGAATGGCTGGGGTTGGAAAAGACATTTGGAGATCATCTAATCCAATCCCCATGCTAAAGCAGGTTTAACCTAGATCAGGTTGCAGAGGACTGTGTCCAGGTGGGTTGTGAATATCACCAGACTCCACAATGTCTCAGGGCAGCCTGTTCCAGTGCTCTGTCATCCACATATTAAAGAAGTTTTTCCTCATATTCAGATGGAACTTCCTGTGTTTAAGTTTGTGCCCAATGACCCCTGTCCTGTTGCTGGGCAGAACTGAGAAGAGTCTGGCTCCATCCTCTTGACACCTGCCCTTAAAATATTTATATGTATTGATGAGATCCCCTCTCAGTTGTATCTTCTCCTAAATGGGCTCAGCCTAAATGGTCCCAGAACCTTCAGGCTCTTCTCATTGGAGAGATGCCCCAGGCCCCCAACCATCTTCAAAACTCTCTTTTGGAGTTACTCCAGTAGTTAATTTTCTTTCTTGAACCAGGGAGCCCAGAACTCCACACACTCTCCACTTGAGATGTGGCCTCACCAGGGCTGAGTAGAGGGACAGGATCACCTCACTCAATGTGCTGGACACTCTCTTCATAATGCAGCCCAGGATTCCACTGGCCTTCCTTTCAAAGATGATGGAGAGTAGCTGTCGTGGTTTGACTCAACTAGACTCCCCTGGGGCTGGAAGTGGTTAAGTTTCTGATGCAGGGCTACAGTTCACCCCTGCAAAGTTAGCATATTACACAGGTCGGAAAGAGAAGCTGTTGGCAGAGAGAATTGGAGCCATGAGGTAGCCTAGGGGAGCCCCAAGTTTGGTGATGCCCCTGGGCACCCCTCAGCCCCGTGCTACGGCCAGGACTGCAGCAGTTCCTTGCCATTTTCCCTCACCCCTGTGAGGGGGGGAGGCAACAGTGGTGATCATGAGGCAGAACAGAAAGAATTCCAGGCAGAGGAGAGAGAAAGTTCAAGCAGTCTCGCTGCCACTTCCCCTTCCCCATGGTGGGGGAGGGAGCGACCCAAGCTGCAACTGGAGCAACAGAGATGGGCCGAGGGCTCGGAGGTGCCCTACGTGGGGTTTGGATGAGGGCAGCCGAAAACTGAAGGACGAGGAATGCGGGTGATGCCGCCCCCCCCTTGCCATGTGGCGGTCAAGCTGATGCTGCAGCAGAGACAGAGAGAAGCCAAACCAAGCAGGCTTTTTCTGGGTAAGGACTTTAATGGACTTTTACCACTATTTGTGGTAAAAGACTAAGCAAAAACCCAGAAAGTCTTGCAACCTAGGGAGAAGAGTGGACCTGAAGTGGAGAAGACTCTGAATTTTACTCGCTGGGAGGAACCTTCACGAAGCAGGGGGATAGGACTCAAAAGCTTTGACTCCCTGTAACTCATGATGTAGACAGACCTGGTGCAGCAAGTGTTCCCTTGCAGTCCAGGAGGAGACCTTGGCAGAGGCCGAGCAGATGGTGAGAGTGCAGAAGACCCCTCCCCCGTATCCCAATGAGAGAGAGACTTTAGCTATCATCCTGAAGGTTCTTCTTCTGGATTGATGTGGGAGGGCCCCAGGGGTGGTAGAAATTGTATTAACACTGTGTATTTATTTGCTTTTTAGTTTCTATAGTTTTTTATTCTGTTAGTAATAATATTTGATAGAATTCCCCATGTTGGTAGTTGTGCATGTCTGAAAACTTCTCTCACACTGAAACAAACTGGGGGGGGAGGGGGGGGCTTGGAAATTGGATTTTGGGGGCTCAAACCATGACATTGGCTTAGCTATAACATCTACCAGCTCCCTCAGCACTCATGGGTATGTCCCATTGGGGCCCAAGGATTTGTTGACATCAGGTTTGCCTAAGTGATCTCTAACCCAATTGTCCTCAACCAAGGGAAAGTCAAACTTTCTCTAGAATTTCTCTCTCCTCCAGAATCTGAGACTCCTGAGAGCTGGCCTTAGCAGTAAAGACCGAAGCAAACATGGCATTCAGTAACTCCACCTATCAACCTGCCTACTTCTCCAGCTACTACAGAGTTGATTCTGATCTGAAAAAATCAATAGGAACTATCCCATAAAGCCAGCCGTTGAATGCTTTTCTTATTGTCATATTTTCAACTGTAACACAAAATAAAGTCCCAAGCTACCTGGTTGGCTGCCAGGAGCCCACCTCTCAGTAAATGACAAGTCATGAAACAAAAAACGGACTGCTCTTTAAAACACTGGTCCTTCTGCATCAAATCACAGTGCCCCTGGAGGCAGAATGCACTATGCCTTTTACTGTAACATGTAAAGGTTACCAATTCGTCTTTTGCTAGATATACACACTATAAGCATAAAACCTATAACAGATTGGAACAGTTATTTTAATTAGAATAAATGAGTGGTTTAGCCTTGATATCTTCGATCATTGTCATGTTAACAAACTGAATAAGAATTAAATATTTGAACAGCAAGCTTTGCTGAGATTTCTGCAGCATAGAATGTCCAACTACAGCTAAAACCCATTAAGCCAATACTTTTGTTTCTTTATGAAGTTTCATCATACAGGTAAGTGTTATCCAGTACATTACACATTAAACTCCATCAGTGACTCTTAAGTCTTTTATAGAGAATTGTTACTGTCGAAGGCTATTCTTCTTTCCTTTTTATCATTATTTTTCTACCTGACAAAAGACACTGATAGGGTTTATACAGATACAAGTAATGTCTGCTCACACTCATTAGACTTATCCTACTTGTCTAGGTAAGAGACAAAGGTACACTCAAAAAAAGCTTTCTATCCCAATGACACGTGAGTAGAAATGCAGATGTTCTACTCATGCTTTTCATTAATTTATCTTACTTTTATGTGCTTACTTTCCTATTTACCTTCAAAGAGAGAGAATAGGAAAAGACAGTGGCAAACAGTTATATAAACTCACGTACATTTTAATGCTAGCATTACATTTTACTGCTAGCACTTTATTGTGTCTTCAAGATGCTCATATTTTCATAGTAGACATTTTAGTTCACAGGATGAACTGTTTGTTCTTTCAGTCCCCAAGTACAGCTCATCTCTGTGTGTTCTATTTGATTAAGAAAAGGTAAAAACATGGGACAGCAGGACTTCTTATCAAATAAGGCCAGTAGTTTAAAGCAGCTTTAATAGCTAAAAAAAAAAAGAAAAAAACTAAAAAAGGAAAGCCTATCATCCTTCAAAACCCCTATAGGTTTTACAAAGTACTGGAAACAGAGTAACTTGCAGGGAGCAGGTGCTAGGCATCTGACAGAGGACTTCACAAAATCTAGCTAATGATTAAAAAAATATCTCCTAGCTCATTATACAGAATGGTTAAAGAATACCATAATCTGACCTTGCAGACAGAGTCATCCAGAATAGTAAGTCTGCAGTGTCCTTAATACTGCTTCATCATCATCATCACCCACCATTCCCACAAGCTCACTGGTATTGATGCATTGCATCAAAATACAGCCACCCATTGGCACCACCCAGCATTACCACTACTGAGCTTTTAGTCTCTTTAATGCCTCAAAACCTGAAAAGAGTGACACAGGAACCCTGGGGCCAAATGACTTCCCTCACTGTAGACACAGCACAATATCTTACTGGAAACACAAAAGGAAGGAGAAAGGTTTTCTTTTCTCCCCTTACTTTTCTTGCTGCCAGTGCTGGCCTACTGAGTCAGGTCCTTCTGTGGTCCTGCAGAGAGGATTTGTAAATCCAACATGATTTCTGTACATTTTACCAGTAGTTTACTGGATAATGTAGTATTTTTATTAGTGAAGTTTACAGATGACACAAAGAATGATGGAGTAATAAACACCAAGGACGCGTTACTTTTACAGAATGAAGTGGATCATTGAGCTCGAAGGCCGCATTGAACAAGATGTATTTTAATCGTGCAAATAAAAGCACCCAGGAATTAACTATCAACACTGTACTTAAAAATTAGGAGACTAAGAAAGCAGTGCCTTAGAAAAATGATTTTCAGAGCCCTGGGTGCATTCTCAGGACTCACTGCCCCTGCTCAGGCCCCCAGAGGCCTCCCTGTACCCTGCCCATGGCCCAAGACCCCACGTCAGTCCCCTGGGATTGTCAGTCTGTGAGGGCCATCAGCCCCTCCCCAATTAACTCCCCAGCAGGGTCCGTCTCCAGCTTCCCAGAGTCCTGTATTGCCTTGCAATGGGCACTGCTGAGCTGGGATCACCTGTGGGCCCAATGCCTGGCCTCAGCCTCTTCCCATCCCTATGGAGGTGCCCAGTGCCCAGGGCTTGGGCTGCTTCTGTGGCCTCTGGCTGCCCTGCCCCTGGCTCGGGCAGTGGGACAGGTACTGCCAGACCCTGCCCAGATGGTCCCCATAGGGAGCCCCTGCTGCTCCGGCCTCAGGGAGCCATTTGGTACCTCAACAAGTAGTTGAGAATTAACATGAATTACTACTCTCAGTGTTATAAGCTAATAAAATATTTTAAACTTTACAGACTTGACACTGATTGAAATGATAAAAAGTCAATGATAAAAAAATTATAAAAAACAGGTAGGCATGCTTAAATACCAAGAAAACACAGGACCCAGCTCAGAGCTCATCTGCCAGACAACTGAGTGTGTGACTTGGCCACTGTCCGCAAGTGCTTGCACATCCAAAGTGAAAGGTCAGATAGCAGTAAGTTTCAATCTTCCAAACTGAAAAACAGTACCAAGTGGTTTGAACTTGAATTTAGACAAATTCGACTTTGAAACAGGACTTTATTTTTCCACCTGTGTGGGTGAATAGTCTTTGGATAACAGAATCACAGTAAGGACTTGCACCATATCCTGTATGTGTTGTAACCAAAACTCATCATTACCACTTAGCAATTACTTGTCATTTGGAAGGGTATCTTCCCATCCAGAGGTAGGAAAATATTTATATGGTATGAATTCAGGAACTCATCCAAAGTAACAGAGCAATCACTGGATTTCTGAATGGTTTGACTTGCCTCATACACATCAGGTGCTTGCTCATGCAATCGGCAATTTATTCACACTGCCTGAAAGAAGGGGGACTGAAAGTCACTCAGATAAAACAGTAAATACTTTAAAACAGTGAAAGGGGTGCTTTGAACATATGTTTTCTTTTTCTATACATGAGGATAAGTAAATCTTTTGATCTGTTCTGTTTTACCTTCATAATGCAGTGTTTAATTCTTTGCTGGTGCTGTGCTTATGCAGTTCTTCTGTAATGGGCTCAGACATAGCCTCATGTTTCTGTCTTTGGAAAGTAAAAAAATTGACTTTTCCTTTTTCTGGATTTAAATCATCCATGATAGTTAATATAATGACTAAGAATAACTAAACATAAAAACTAGCAAGTTGCCGGATTCGAAGGTTCAAATGGTGCAAGTGTTCCACCTTCCTATATCTGGAGATACACGAAAACTTGAAAATATAGGAAAAAATGAAAAAATGAGTTCACACAGGATACAAACCTCACTTCATTGAGCATATTGTGGAGACTGATAATGGCTATCACATTGTCATTGTGATTGAATTGTATACTGCAATTGCCATATTTTGCTAAGTATAACTTACATTCATTCATATTGTGTTCTCAGCATATTTTGTATCACTTCACTAAATTAGAAATCCCAAGTAACATCAGCTGTCTTAAAATAAGTAAATTTGATATAAACATTAACCCTCCACATGTAGAATATCTGAAAGAACTTGATCAGAGAGTATTGAACTCTGACACTTTATAAGCAATAAATTTAAGTCTCTTCAGGAGCCACCTGTAGCTCTTCATACAGAGGCTAATTCTAAAGCTGGTGTAAATCAAAGTGGTTTCAGTTATGAGTGAAATTATGCTAATTTACAGTAGCTGAATATCTGATATGTGAAGTCCTCAAGATATGGAAGACTAAGCACATGTTTCAATGATTTACTGAATTAGGATGATAATGGAAAAAACCAGCATCATATGTAAAAAGTATGCTTACCTGATTTCAGGCACGCAGACAAAGGAAATCTCATAGCTCCTTCAGAGACTGAGCTGAAGATAAAGTACTAAATGGCAAATTACATATGCAGGAGAGTACAGCACAAGGTTAATAGCCACAGGTGCTTCACAGTGGTTATTCAGAAGTTTGCTTGTTTTTTTTCTGGAAACTGGAAGTAGAACAGAAGTTCTTTCTCTTAAAAATGGTTGTCTTTTACAAAAAAAGATAACCTCTTTTTTCTAGTTCCCTAGCACTTCTTTATGGAAACAGCAGCCCTTCAAAAGGTGGAACTGATTGCAGAGAAGGACAACTTTATCATGGTTTCTTTAAATGTAGGTTATACTGGAAAGGCTGCAGTCTAGTTAAACTATGTTCATGATACTTATCTTTCTCTGCAGTGTTGAAGGGGAGAAGTGTTCTGTGAGCTTAGAATAGAAATTTCATTGACAATGTGAAAGCCTATGAAAATCTGACAAGGCATATTCTCCTTCACAGAGATCTAAAACTCTAAGAGAAACACCCTTCTCCCTCCTAAAACTAAACAGAATCAAAGAACCGAATAAATGTAAAAATGAACATAAAACCTAATGATCAAGTTCTTCCTGCTCAGAGCAGGAGAAAACAACAAGACTGGTAACAAAATTTTTAATTTTCCCTAAGATTATTGAAAAACGTTTGCTAGATTATCATAGCACATTTTATATGGTTGTGTCAGTTTAGCCAAGTCATTTCAGCATGAAATTAAATTTGACCTGAACCTATAACAAACTGTCATTTCCACTCACCCCAAAAAAATTCAACTTCTACCGTTAGAACTCTTGAGTTTAGCCTTATACGTGATCCCACTGAGGACACAACTAATAGTTTATGTACACTTACACTGCTGATAGTCATGAAAGAAAAAAAAAAAGAAAGAAAGAGAAAAGGATAAGGTCAGAAAACCTGCACTATTGTTCCTCTGTAAGAGTAATTAACATATATTCCCAAAGGAACTACAGAAAGGAGGAAAGAAACTGAAGATTCCCTTTGGGGAGGATAGTAACTGTAGAAAGCATTAAATATGAAAGCAGCCATTAGGAGTGATTAAAGATTAATTCTGTGTCATAGACAGGACTTGAGGTCATTACAGGTCATGACTTCCATCTTAATTATTTGGCTTACTGTTTTTATTTAATTAGCTTGGTTTAATGAGTCTTTGGTTATAGATGTCTGGCAACCAAGATTATTGTACACCATCTATTAAGTTAAAGGCTCAGCTATATAACTTCCTAGCAGGTAACTTTCACAATTTCAGCAATAAGATTCTGAGTAAAACCAGAGGGGATTATATGTAAGAACATGATGTTACAACTTTATTTACCAAAATCAACCTTAGAGGTTCTACTGGAATTGGCGAGATGTGTGAGCTTATAATTTGATGACAGTATTTCAGTGCTGCCTATTTCATTAGTTGCATTGGTAACATTCTCTCTAAGTCAAAAATCATAGCTCTCAATATGTACTGGGTATTGTACTGGCCACATCAGGGTATTTCAAGTCTTTGTGTCCTGTGCCCTGTTTTTTAACACAACATAGTCAGTCAAAGCATGGAAGTACGAAGTACATAAAAAATTAATTTTGATTACATTTTTTTATCTAAACTTCAATAAATAATTCCATGAGAGAGGTATGACCTAGACCTTCATATATTTTCCAGATAGAAAACATTTTCTTTTGCATTTTGCATTTTTTAACTTAATATTTGCATTTTGCCTTAAAGATCTATCCTTTCTTCCCTTTAAAAACATGAAAACTAATCGTTGAATTAATTCTTCTACTTTTTCCTAAACTTTGCCTAGCAGTCAATTAAATCAGTAGGACAACTGAATCTCAGTGCTATGTGTTTTTCCCCTCCTGTTTCAATTAGAGGGACAGTTAATCAAACAAATAATAATTAAATAGAGCACCTGTAAAAATGAAAGAACTGAGGGAAAAAGGCTTATGATGCACACATAGCTAGGGGAACAGTAGATTCTCTTTCATCTTCTTCTCAGATCCTCTGTCTTCCATACCAGAATAAAAAGGAAATTACCCTGTCCTTGAAAGTCTTGAAAAAATAATCAGAACTTCAGAAAAAACAGACGCAGAGGAGGGTTCCCTTTCTCAGTGCACCAGAAAATGGATAGACTTTCACAAGGTAAAAACTAACAAAACCATTACATCATTTTTTTCTGCAATTTAAGAATGCTTTTAAGGCACATGAAGTACTAGAGAAGAGAACTAAGGCCATTGTGGCCCAGAATAAAATGAAGACAGATAAGACTTAAATCAGACTTCATGAAATTCACAGAATTAACATTAGAATAAATTTGCAGCACATCTGGTACACAAATTAGCCAGATATACTGGTAAACTACTAGGTAGCCTGGTACATACTGGTTTAGAATCTTTAAGAACAAAAGGAATCCCAGTTAATCTAAGTTGCATTCAGAATTTGCTGAAGGATGAGGCTAAGAGACATGAAGAAGAGAGAGAGATGTTTGCCCTAAGCTCAAGTAACTAACACGTTTTGAAATAATGGAACGAACTATGCTTCAGTACATTTTTGTTACTTTTAGGCCTAGCAAGATTTTGTCAGAGATATCAAGGATGCTTGCCTTAACACTTTGGTAAAGACAAATATTTTACCTATGAAATGAAAAAATTCTTCATATTGCAATATTTGAACACTGCTCAAAAGAAAAGAAGATCCTAGAAAAAAAACAGGTGGGAATGCATATCCTGGTGTCAGGCCTGCTACAAGACTGGAAGACTCTATCCAGCAACTTTTGACATAGATTTATTTCAGTATTGGAATAGCAACCATAGGACAGATATTTTTGGCCATTGATGCTTGTAATAATCTTATTAAAAAAATTATATCCAGAAAGAAAGTTAATGATTTAATGGATTCTTTATCCACTGAGCCCCAAATGCAGCCAAGTCAGCTGCAAGTTCTTAACTGTGCATGAAGGATGAAGCCATTCTCTTATTATGAAGCTAGTGTCTCTTCAGCACATGCTGATGGCTGGGTAACAGGTAGATTATCTCCTAATTGTTTACCTTGATAGTGACCAGAAAGCTTATAAGAGAATAAATCTGAAAATTCAGAGGACCAAATTCAATGCAGCGATTAGCAATGCAATTAGTGTGATTTATTAGAAATGTTTATGAAAGTTTTTCAGACTGGCAGTTTGTGCCAGAATCTGAAAATCAAAGGCCTGGAACAGTTTGAACTATAAAGCTGCCAATATCGTATCTTCTGAAAATATGGGAAATGCACAGAGTTCTATCAGATATATCCAATAGACAAACTATTTATAGATGATAAATTCTACCAGCTGAACACTGCGACCTTGGGGACTGTCTTTGGTAAAACTACTTAGAATAGGAAAAGATTTCAAACAAGCTACTTTTCATGCAATGGCAAATACTTATGACATGTATAACTAAGTAAATTTTGGACCAGGAATTAGGTTTGTACCTAAAGTTTTCACAAGCTGAGCCTCCAACTTAACACCCTCTCTTCTCCATGTAGAAGGAAGCAATTATGACTCAAAACTGAAAGTCTTACTTTAGTTATTAGGTATTTAACTAAAGATCAGAACAAGTTAAAGTCGAATCACTCATACTGTTCCTCTTCCTGGGCTTATACTGATAAATTCTGCATGCCTACATCTACATAATTTACTCTATCACCTATTTCCCTTCATCAATAGTGTCCTTGTCTGTGTTCCCATCCCCTTTTCCCTACTCAATTTTGGAAGTAAGGACTGTGCATCACTACAGGGAACCTGCATTTAGTTTGGTATTAATAGAGCTTTACTATAAACACATGGTGCACTGAGCACAGAGAAAGAACTGATACTTTGGAATGTGTCCAAGACCTATTTAGTTCAATATCCTGTCTCTGACAGAGGAAGATTATAAGAAATCTATAACAGGCAGATCTAGAGTTATTCATTCTAAAAGACAGAGCATACTTTAACCTTTAGATTGAAATATCCATCTCAAGAAAATGGTTTATAATTTGTTAAAAGTTAAATATGTTGTCAATGTCATTATTCATTTCTTTATAAACTTCCTCAGTTTTTGATCTAAACCACGTCTTGCCTTAATGAGCTCCATAAACCATTTACATGTGCATGGAACACAACAGTAAACCTACAAGCATTTTTGGATGTCATAACATTTAATTTCAATTTACTGTCCATGTTTTCTTGTGTTCAGCCATGTAGAATTTGGTATGTGGAAATATGTGATTTATAACATATATCAGAAAAACTACTATTATAATGTTCCTCATTTCTCTTTTCTTTTGTGGTGGTTTTGTTTTCTTTCAATTGAACTTTTCTACATACTTCATTACTGCATTACATATCACTGAACCTCTTTTTGTTCTGTGATATCCTTTAAGATACAGGACAGTATTGTATAGCGTTCTAGAAGAGGTATTTAAAGCAGTAAGGTATCTTTTCTCTTCTTTGCTATCCCTTTTCTTACACACACTAAAAACTTGTCTTTTTGTCTTAATGCATCCATATGTTAAGCTGAAATGCTCCTCAAGTTCTGTACCACTAGAAATTATACATATACAGTTGTGGATTTTTTAAGTTGTTATAGCCAATTTAAAAGACTGTAATTATAGTACTGAATTAAATTTTAAGCTATTTTTCCTACAATTCCAATGTATTGTATTTTGTTTCATTTGCCATTTGTTTCAGCTCCCTTGGATACCTAACTCCCCCTCACCCCCCCCCATTTCTCTGATCCTGAATGAACATCTCTTTGAAGTGAAATATGTCATCTGTACAAATATCTGCTTCATTACTCTCTGTATTTTCAGGCTATTAATATGGATATTTAAAACAAAGGTGAAAAGACCAAATACAGAACCTGAACTCAGACCCACTGCTGCAGTTTTCCCATAAGAAGAAAAAAGCACAACTTTTTCTTTGTATCATGTTTTATTGAATATTTGAGCTGTGACAATATTTCACTTTGCTATGTAGAATTAATTCTTTTAACAACCTGTCAGAGAAATAACAATTGCTGTGTTATAATGATATTAGCAACATTAAAAATTGAACCAAATTCATTGATAAAGGACTATTGCTAGGTCATCAGAATATTCCTTCAGTTATAATCCCATATTGTCAAAGAAATTAAGTATTGAATGTCTTTCAAATATTTTTTAATGCTCTTTTTTTTCTCAAAACAGCAACGATTTCTTGTTTTAGTTTTCACCGTGCAATAAAGATAGAAAAACATGTAGAAGTAAAACCAGAATAATTCAGAAATGGCTATCACAATTCTCATTAGCAAAAATGCATAGTCCAAGGAAAATGTCATAATAGCATGATACTGGAAATTATCTCTATTTTATGTAGTAAACAGATAGGAGAAAAGTCAGTGGTTGTTAGGTGGTGCATTTAGTTATTTATTCAACACTCAGTTCCCTGTGTGTTGTATTAATAGTTGATCTTGAATACATTGCTGAACATAAACCATAGAAAGAGTCAATTTTCCATGCCAAAGATTATATTTATGGAGTGGTATAAATGTTTCATGTGACCAAGTTTTCAGGGAAAAAAAAACCAACAAACTTTTCTCCTTTCCATTATCTCATTTTACATAATGCTTTCCTAAAGGAATGGCATGAAGGAATGGGGAAATCAATTGTACATCAAACTGTAGAAACACTGACACATTCCTCTAGATCACTAAAGTTATCAGGCAGTGAGTGAAAAGTATACATAATTTGTCCATCAGAAATTGTCAAAATATTATACAACGATTCATTAACGCACAACAATTCTAATTACATTTGGCATTAAAATTTTGTATCTGTCTTGCTAACAGAAGCTGACCAAGTCAAATTTCTAGAGGGATAAAAATAGTGTATCATAAGTAAAAAGTCTAGTTTCACTGAGGAGAAAATCTGTTTAGTCCTGCAATTCCTTTTTCCCCACGAATTTCCTGGTGGTATTTGAGGTTAAATAAGGAAAAAAGAAAAGTCCTACAGAAGATGGACTCAATGTTACAGGCAGAAAAAAAAAGGATTATATGAAAAAGAAAAAGTAATGGAGTGATAGTAAGTGAATAAGGAATTGGTTCCTTGGAAGAAAATGTATCTCCACACAAATGCATAATTTGTGATACATCAAAAATACAGATTTGTTTATTTAGTAGTGAATAAACTGAATTCACTCTATTGCTACCTATAAGGTTCATTTGTGTATTGTTTATGGATACTAGTGTCAGAACGGGTATCAGGAGAAAGTGATTATTATGCAACTTACCATTATTTATTATTTTATAGATTACTAATTGCTTGTAATACTTTATTCTCCACATGAGACTTTGACTCTTCCTGTTATACAATGAAAATACACCATCTATTTTAGAACTTGGCATTGATTGTCATTGCTATATGGACCACAAATACAGATCAGAAAGGATTTCAGCAATCTTCCCCCTATTCATTGGAAACTATGTATACTTATTTTCTTTTTCTGAAGCAACAGTATTTTTACAGATTCAATTATCATACTGTGATTAAAAAATAAGTAAATCTGATAGTATTTCCAGAGTAGCCTGTTTCTACTCTTTCTGTGCTTTGGAATTCTTGGCTACTCAAAACCACCTAAATGAAAAAGTTTTGTCTCTGGATTTTAAACAGGAAAAGTCATAGAATCATAGAATCATCCATGTTGGAAAAGACCTTTGAGATCATCGAGTCCAACCCTTGATTGAACACTGCTGTGGTTAGTAGACCATGGCACTAACTGTCACATACAGTCTCATCTTAAAAACCTCCAGGCATGGAGAATCCACCACTTCCCTGGGCAGCCCCTTCCAATGTCTGATTACTCTCTCTGTAAAAAATTTCTTCCTACTATCCAACCTAAACCTTCCCTGGCAGAGCTTAAGACCATGCCCTCTTGTCTTACTGATAGCTGCCTGAGACAAGAGACCAACTCCCACCCAGCTACAACCTCCTTTCAGGTAATTGTACAGAGCGATGAGGTCTTCCCTGAGCCTCCTCTTCTCCAGGCTAAACAACCCCAGCTCCCCCAGTCTCTCCTCATAGAACCTGTGCTTGAGTCCCTTCACCAGCCTTGTTCCTCTTCTCTGAACACTCTCCAGCACCTCAATATCCTTCCTGAACTGAGGGGCCCACAACTGGACACAGTACTCCAGGTTGTGGCCTCACCAGCACTGAGTACAGGGGAAGAATCACTTCCCTGGTCCTGCTGACCACACTGTTCCTGATACAGGCCAGGATGCCATTGGCCTTCTTGGCCACCTGGGCACACTGCTGGCTCATGTTCAGCTTCCTGTCAATCCAAACTCCCAGGTCCCTTTCTGCCTGGTTGCTCTCCAGCCACTCTGTGCCCAGCCTGTAGTGCTGCATGGGTTTGTTGTGGTCAAAGTGGAGGACTCAGCACTTGGACTTGTTGAACCTCATCCCATTGGAATCAGACCATCTCTCCAGCTTGTTCAGGTCCCTCTGAAGAGCCCTCCTGCCTTCCAGCTGATTGACAGCCTTCCAGGTGATTGACAGTCCTCCCCAATTTGGTGTCATCTGCGAATTTGTTAATGGTATACTCGATGCCCTCATCCAGATCATCAATAAACATATTAAACAGGACTGGACCCAACACTGATCCCTGGGGGACACCACTAGCGACTGGCTGCCAACTGGATGCAGCACCGTTCACCACCACTCTCTGGGCCCGGCCCTCCAGCCAGTTCTTAACCCAGCAGAGAGTGCCCCTATCCAAGCTGTGGGCTGCCAGCTTTTCCAGGAGAATGCTATGGGAGACGGTGTCAAAGGCTTTGCTGAAGTCCAAGTAGACTTCATCAGCTTTCCCTGATGAGGACATCCCTGATAGTAGACATCCACAGCCTTCCCCTCATCCACTAGGTGGGTCACCTGGTCATAAAAGAAGATCAGATTGGTCAGACAGAACCTGCCCTTCCTAAACCCATGTTGGTTGGGTCTGATCCCTTGTGCATCCTGTAGGTGTTGTGTGATTGCACTTAGGATGAACTGCTCCATAACCTTGCCAGGCACTGCCAGGTTGATAGGCCTGTAGTTTCCCAGATCCTCCTTGCAGCCCTTTTTGTGGATCAGTGTCACACTGGCCAACTTCCAATCATCTGGGACCTCCCCAGTGAGCCAGGACTGTTGGTAGATGATGGAGAGCAGCTTGGCAAGCTCTTCTGCCAGCTCCCTCATCACTCTAGGATGGATCCCATCTGGTCCAATAGACCTGTGAGGATCCAAATGGTTCAGCAGGTGGTTGTTTCCTCCTGGATTACAGGGGGGCTATTCAGCTTCCTGTCTCTGTCTACCAGCTCCGGAGGCCAGTTGTCCTGAGGACAACCTGTCTTCTTGTTGAAAACTGAGGCAAAGAAGGTTTTAAGTACCTCAGACTTTTCTTCATCTTTGGTGATCATGTTCCCCCCCAAGCCCAACAAAGGAGGTTTTCCTTGCCCCTCCTTTTGCTATTGATGTATCTGTAGAAGCACTTCTTGTTATCCCTAACAGAAGTGGCTAAATTGAGTTCAAATTGTGCCTTTGTCTCTCTAATTTTCTTTCTATGTGACCTAACTATATTCCTAAACTCCGCACGAGTAGCCAGCCCTTTTTTTCCATAGTCAGTAAACTCTCTTTTTTCCCCCTAATTTCCTTCAAAATCTCCCTGTTCAGCCAAGGTTGGCCATCTTCCCCAATGGCTTGCCTTTCAGTACACTGGGACAGTCTGCTCCTGTGCATTCAAAACTTCCTTCTTAAAGCATGCTCATCCCTCCTGGACCCCTTTGTTTTCAAGGGCTGTTTCCCAAGTTACCCTCTGAACCAGGCTTCTTAGTCCATAGCAGTTGTGCAAAGAAAGAATAAAGAAAAGGAAAAAAAAAATCCCCAAAACATAAATACTTAAGCTTCTATCTGTTTGGGGGTTTGCATTATCCATGAGGAATGAAACTTTCCTTCTTGTTCATATATGAAACTAGTATTGCCTGGACCTGTTTTATTTATGAGTACCAGATGAGGATCAAAGCACGAAATCTGAGATGGTAGCTCACAGGAGGAATATGTGGGGCCAAGGAAACTGAAAAGCTATTGCCTATTGATGAGAAAAGCAGCTGTATTACTCACACTCTGAAACCTTTACTTGGTGTTTACATTTATCCTCAGGTTTTTTTATATATATCCTAGAGCTCAAAAATATAGACCTAATACATGAGACTTGATGGGATTCAGCTGAGGATATTACAAGAACTTGCTGATATGACTGACTGCAAGGGTGAGGATTTGACTAACAGAAATCTCATGAAGTTCAGCAAAATGCAAAACTATGTACCTAGGACAGAATAAACTTGTGAGCTGATACAGACCGGGAAGCAGTTGGCTGAGTACCAGACAGTCTGAAAATGATCTGGGTGTTACAGTGAACGGTAAGTCAAGTGGGAACAAACTGTGGCAAACCACATACAGGACTACGTCTGGCAAACAGCTGGTAAAGGTAAATTATGACTTTCAACTCAATCCCAGTAAGGCTGCACTTGGAATATGTGTTCAGTTTTGTGTCTTAGTACAAGGGAGACACTGAGGAACTGTGAAGTACTCAGTGGAAGACAACCAAGATAGTGAGGTGCCTGCCTGATAGAGGAAATTGAGAGAGCTGGTTTTTTTCAGTCTGTTGAAGAGAATGCTCAGAGGAGAATAAGCCTACAACTACTCTGACAGCTACAATTGCAATTGTGAAATTCTTGTCAATGTTTCACTGTAAAACAAGGCGCAACTGCTACAAGCTGTGGCTTGTAACATTTACTTAGCATTAGGAAAAGCTTTTGTACAGCACTAAATGAGATCACACAGAGACGTTGCAAGATCTCCATCTTTGTAGATTTTCAAGACTCGGTTATGGAAAACCATGAGTAACCTGACACAGTCACTATTCAAGCGTCCTGCTTCTGGACTTCATTGCAGAGGCTGAACTACACAATCTCCCAAGGTCTCTTCCAACACAGAAAATACAGGTGGAAATATGAGTAATGTTTCTTAGCGAACAGTAGGAATAAATACTAAAACAGATGCTGAAGCTATCTGGCTATGTAAACCGCATTTTAAGTAAGACAAGGGCACTATGTCCTGCACTGCTAAAATAAAAGCATTTGGCTAGTTTTCAGACACACTTTCCTTCAGCCTTACCTAAGACTGGGAACGGTTCTCAACAAGTTCTAAACAACAGAATCTAGTGAACAAAACCAAATTTGTGATTTGACCCAAAGTTGACATTAAGACAAAAATTATCATTTTTAGTTATTACACATAAAATAAAGTATTACTTTTTGAAAACACAGCACATTACTTTCATGTGTAATTTTTAAAATAATTTTATTACTCCATGTTATTAATATCTTATTTGCTTGAGTATAACACTTTCTTATGTTGCACAAGACTCTAAGTTAGAAAAAGGAGAAGACCCATTATAAAGTGAAAAATTTAGATATTGTTACATGATCTGTGTGACAGTTGCCAACTATGGTAATACAATGCTTACACATGAAAAAGGAAGAGGTCATATTACCATACCTAATTCTGAATTTAACACTGTTTTGAAGAGGCTAGGCTAGATGACCTCCAGAGTTTTGATTCTTTTGGACACAAATTATTCTGTTAGTCTACTATTACTTATAACAAATGATGTAGGATGCAAATAAATTAAAAGTACTTTTAAGACTTGCGAGTTTTGCTTGCAGCTGAAAAACCACCTTATTTATAAGCACACACACAAGAGAAGTGCAGATGACAAAAAGTGGGGAAAAGAGCCTTTTTTTTCTCCAGAATTAAAATACCTGTAAATCACTTAAATGTCAACAGACAAGTCTTTGAATGACTGATGTTGCATAACAGAGACAGTAATGTGTTGTAGTGTGGCAGGGTGAGCTAAGGATACAGCTTTCTTCTACACTCAAAACGTCTTTGGTATAGGGGGTTTAAGTCAAACCCTTAATGTGAGCAAAATGTGGCTTTTACACACTAATAGTAAGACAAGTGGATATACAAACACAGAGATGTATCCATGGCATTTATAAAACCCTTTTCCTATCTTCATATTTAATACTGGCCTTCACAACCCTTTATGTCATATCAGGTGCTATAGTACTACATGATGGATATAATCTAATGTGACAGTTTACAATGTAGCACATTATTTGGCAAACTGGGGAGAAAAGGAAGTTGTTATGAAATTGGTTGTTAAAGATGTTCAGGTTTGCTTTGTTTGGTGGGTTTGGTTTTTTGGTTTTGGGTGGGTTTTTTTTGGTTTTGGGGTTTTTTTGTTTTGGGTTACTTTGGTTTGTTTTGGGGGTTTTTTGTTTTGTTTTGGGTTTGTTTTACTCTGTATGTGGTTTTCCTGTTGGTTTTGTCTTTGTATTCTTTTTTTTTTTTAACCCATACAAAGGAAAACCCTAAGAGGACAGTTTTTATTTTAAAAAGCATAATTCATCTCTAATATAAGAGCTAGGGATTTCTCCATATGCAGCACATGTTTAAAAGGTGCAAACAACTAGAGACAGGCCTGCTAATAAGCCAGCAAAAAGAAAACTTGTACATGTTGTGTACAATGCTTTCTCCATTTTCTTCACAGCAAAACTCCAGCTAGGCTAAAGTATATTTCTGTAATTATAAAATAGGAAATAAAACCAAATGAAGTCCATGCTCAACTACTTTGAATATATATATCTACAGTTCTTGCTGTTTTGATGGCAAAATGTGACATTATATTAGTAAGGATATTTGCATTACTAATGCATGATTGCATTAACTGTTGGATAGGTCAAAGATAAAAAACCACAGCTTTAAACTGTGGTTTTTCAGATTTTCAAAAGGATTTATTGTTGGTTTTCTAACCTAGAAGTAGATGTCATAACGGATACTGTCATGCATTTCTTCACAGAGTTGCAATGGTATCCCTCATTATAAATTTCTATATTTCTACCATTTAGATTTCCATACATCAAGTGAAGTGACACATTACGCAAATACATGGGCCCAAGGCAAAAGATTTCCCCATTCTCTGATCAGTCTTCAGAACACTACTGCAGGAAGACAACTGGGGGTAAAATCAAGAAAACTGGAAAGTTATATTCACATTCTAATAAGTTATAACTACAAAAATTATAGGGTGAAATGCAATCTCTATTTCCTGGATCAAATGTGGCTGGCATGCATGGAATCTGTTCCATGGTAGTTCCACACAACACAGCCTGTAACCTTAAGCACATACTGAGAGGGATGAAATGGAGGGTGGAGTAGAGTGAAGACACTGCAGCCAGCCTCTATTGTAATACTTGCAGGGATGGGAAGCTTATGGTACCATGTAGCTGACAAACTACATTGCAGCTGTCAACTGAAGGAGATAGGAGATGTCTTGCAGCAGTAACTGTGGTGAATTAGCTTTCTTTGAATGAACTTGGTTCACTATCGTAATGTTAACGCACACCTCCATCCTGAAGCAACCTGCCTCCAAGCTGGTCCAAGACCACCCCTCACTGGGTATGAGCTCTCTATCTTATTGACTATATCTCTAAAAACGAAGCAAGAAAATTTTCCACCAATCAGCAAAAAAACCATGTATGACTAGAGTCACTGAAGCTTCACCTAAATGTAAAGAAATAGTATAAAAGTGAGTTAGGGATGGAGAGATGTTAGGAAAGACTCCATCATAACTTCCGGGATCAATTGACAGGCTGAACCTGGCTTCTACCCCATAAAGATGCCTACTGGGTAAGAAATATACCCTATGCACACTAAATGATCATCTCAAGTTAGATTTTGTTGGTGATTATTTCTTCAAATTCATTTTTCCTGTCAGTCACTATAACCAGGAATCTTTGAACCTTAATCTGTCACAATTTTCTATTATCAGCGTATTTGTTAATAAAGCATGTTACACTGCACATTGTTTAGCAGGAGTCCTTCAAGGGCATTAGCAATTGCCAGCACTGGATAACATACTCAACAAAAGTGGGGAGATCCAGGACGGGGTCCCTCTTTCTAAATTATAATAAAGAATTCAATTCCAAAATGCTGTCAGCACATATCCCTGAAAAAGTTAGTTGAAACACTCTCCTCCTTCAGCACTGTTTAGTGGAGTCCCCATAACAGGACGCTTACAGACTGATCAGGCACAAGGTCTCATCTTTCCTGGGGCATTGGCAGACTGATCAAACATAAAGGGTTCAAGGTAACATAAAGGGTTCATGTGACAACTACACTGTATTAAGACTGTTGATATCAATGAGGATATCAATGATATGTCCCTTGATATCAATGAGGATACAAGATATTTTTATTACAGTAACACATTAAATAAAAAAGCATAATCTCAGGTTGAAGCAGCATAATTAAAAAAAATCTCATAAACTGAACAAAGAACACTTGAAATTTCTGAAGGAAAATAGCAACTTCTGATACACAGGAAAAAGAACCATTCTGTAAACCAGTGCAATTGAAGAAGATTGAGCTTTTCAAGTATTATGAAAGGCTTCTTTCACATCATAGTTTTATATCAATACAATCCCACCTTTGGAGAGTAAATATCTTATTTTATTTATTATTATTGCTATGATTACTGCAAAAATATAAACAGCCCACTCATTATGCATCTGATCATAATCTGTTCATTTTATCACAGTTCAGTATCCATTCAAGCATCACAGAAAGGAGAGGGCATTATTATAACCATGAATCTTAGGTGGCATTTTGCAAAGGTTCATCTCTTGTTACATTTCATTAACAGCCAAATAATACAACATGATTAGGTATGCATGTCTCCTTTGGAATTATTTGAATTTCAGTCTTCTAGTATGATCTAAAGCTCTAATAATTTGGATGGTGAAAAAAGATCTGAAATGATACATAAAAAGACTGGTACCGGGGCTTATCTTGTACTTACTGACTTTTTTAGAATTTATTATTTTGTATAATTTTCAGAGATGACATGTCCCTAAAGCTGAGTTTTTTCAAAAATGTGCCCAAAACTCGAGGGGCTGAAAAACTTTTATATTCAATTGTATCAGGGCTTTTTTGAAGCTCATGCACATATACTTTCAGGAAAGCACAGCTGAACACTGTGAATGCAATATTTTCAACCTCCTACAAATTTAAAGCCTCTGAAAGGAAACAAAAAAAGTAAAAAAATATTGTTGGAATTACAGTGGATTTTAAGTTTTCCCATAACAAAACACCAGTTAGAGTATTCCAGGTTTTATATTTAAAAATCCTAATCATTGAAGCTGATTCTTTTAGTAGATTTAGAAACAAATAGAGAAAAAATTATACTTGAGCATCAGCCTGACATTTTATAGCAGAATAATCTTTCTTTATATTTTAGGTCATTCACAAGCTCACTGGAAAGATGTCGAATAATGTAGCAGCATGAATGTTTATATCTCTGTGAAAGACACTCACTACTGACTAACACCCCTGCATTTTCTATTACATGATGTCTAATTAAGCCCCATGATGCCACTCTCAAATCTGACAAAGCAGAGATAATTCTTGACATTTTCAAAAACTTGGCTTATGTTCCCCTTCTTTTTACAGTGACACAAGCTGGGGCTTCAAACTGATAATGACATTGCAGCAAGTTTCTGGTTTTTTAGTCTTTTTCAAACAGTAGTTTACTCAGAAGGAAAGGAATCACACAGACCCTTATTTGCCTTTGCAATCTTCAAGCACAGAACCATGGCAGCCAAAAGACCAGATTTTGCCCTTACTTGCCTCAGTTCAACTCCCACCAAAATCAATTGAAATTATGTTACACTACCCAGGGAGTGATTGGGTCCATAGCACACAGAGAGGACTGTCTCAGCACATATGAGGTGAGAGGTCATGTCACTTCAATTGTCCCTAACTTCTTTCAGCACTAGACAAACATCAAGAGACAAATACAAAGCAGTAAAATAGCAATAGTAATACTCGGTGTCCTGACACTGTCCCTGTCACTACTGCTCCTTTAATCCAGCCATAATGCAGAATTTTCTCTACCACATGTGGTGCCTCACATCTACCTTTCTTGGACAGCAGCAGGAGGCAGACCAGCAATATTTGGAGGCTGTCTTTAATTTGAGATTTATCTCTTTAAAATGAAAATTGACTTTTCAGATAGAAGAATAAGGACAAGGATAAAAAAGGTCCTTCATATGCTTCTGAAATTATGAAAATTAACAGAGAAGAATATGCTTTCCTTTAAAAAAAAAAAAAGTCCAAAACAACAAACGTCTTTTCATTGCTTTGCTTGCATTACTTAAAGGATATCAATACACCTTCCCTGTCCTGGTAATAGCATTGTGTTCCTAGTTATTTTACTCTGTTTGCTATGACACTAGCCAGAGACTAAACAAAACCAGTTTCTCCATTATTAGAAACAATAAAAAGAATTGCTAATGACTTACACAATTTTTCCACAAATGTCCTACAATGATCAGGAACTGGTTTGAAGATCTTAGGGAAAAAAATTAATAAAACTCAACTAAAAGTACAGAAAGCTATACAAATCTCATTGGTATATGATTTAAGAAGTCATAATTTGCCATTTTGTTTCTCAGTCTCCTGGAGAAAGGCGAGTCTAATGTAAAAGTCATTAATATTTTCAACTGTAAATTCCTGAGACCTGTGTACCAATAGTAAAATATCTTGCTTTTCTTCTATTTTCTTCTAGAAATTGCTTTAATACAGTTTTACAAGAGACATCATTTTTTCAGACGATGTCCCAATTCACCCTGCAAACACAGACAACAAAAACTAATTATTTTCAACCCCAGCCTCTACCCAACTATATCTTTTGAAAGTAGACTTGAAATCGGTGGAAAATTACATCTTAGATTGGATTTCATGCTTATCACAATTTTTCCCTATCTTTCTATCTATTTTATTAAATCATTTCACATCTTTCAGAAGTCATAAGTTACAAAGAAAAAAAGAATTCACCATAGAAAGATTTAAAATATATAAAGAATATCACAATTACAGTTATGGACTTAGTCATTTGAGCAATCAAGCTAAAGAGCACATAGTAATCTAACTTATTTTTGAGCAAAAGTAGAGTTTCAACAGACATAATCTCTCTTCCAACACAAATTTATAGACTAGAAGATAAAGCTATTTACAATTAATTTATTTTTATGTTGGTTTATTATTTTAATTATTATAGCATTAAGGTTCTAGTGAAACCAAGTGCTGGGGAGCCATGAAATAAGTAAAGGCTCCTGATTTTATTAAGTCTTGCAAAATTCTCTGATCAGCTGTAATACAGTTCACTGGGATTCCATTTCAACATTTTTTTAAAAGAAGCAGGATTTGGGAAGTTCATTTTATAAGAAGAAAAAGGGTAAAGATGCTCCAAAGAAAAATGTAATAAATTCCTTTATTTAATGCAAATCAATAAAGCACAGTAGCTTGTTTTTAGTGTTTCCTCCTACTTTTATATTGTGCTCCTAACACTCTCACATTTAAACGGTCAGAGATATTCCCATAGGACACACCCACTGACATGACAGTGATTTACATCCCTTTGTAAAGAGACTATGTGTACCCTTGATATCAATTAAGTTGCAGGCAGTATAACAGCCTAATAATCATCTTGACCAGAACAGGGAAGCCTATTTGCATATATTTGTAGACTCTTAAATTCTTTACTGTAATGTGAAGTAAAACACTGTTTTTCACATTGCTTCAAACAGATCACAGGAACTACAGGCCTGAAAATCATCATTTGCTAAGGAAAGGACACCCACAGGAAATTTTATAAATAAACTAATACGGCATATTATTCTTTCCCCAAAGACAACATTAGAGGTTTCTGTGTGAACTCTTGAACATTGGGAAGAAAGACTGCAATTTTCTCTAGAAATTTTATAGTACTATTTGCATGGCAATGAAAAAGGTGAATTCAGGTTTGATGCATTTCTATTTGTGTTTTTCAGATCAAATAATTGGTAGAAGAGATATTACTTATGCTAAAGAGATTCAAGTGAACTGTTTTCTTGAGACTTTCTTGAGTGACTCTTAACAATGACTAGCTTGATTTGACAGCTTGTCTGTTCTTAAGTAAAGCTAGATGACAGTCATCCCCAAAAGCATTTGATTAGTTTATCACTACCTGTGTCTATGTTTAGGAGATGTTTTCGAAGTACTTTGCTTCAGTACTCCGTGAAAATTGTCACCATATAATGTGACTTGTGCAACTCTGTTGTTCAAGTTACTCCCAAGTTCTTTCAACATTTTATAACAGTTTCTTTCATCAATGAAATAAGTTAAGATCACCTGTAAAGTACAATATTTGAGTTGATTTTTAAAATAGAGGGAACTCTGGGAATATCTGGAGAAGTAAGTTGCAAGAAAAGCATATTAGGTAGAGAGAGGGCTGAGAAAATAGCAGTATACTACAACCTGCCCTCAAAGACAAGGATAACTCAGGTTCTTGTTAATATATTCCTTGAGTCAGATTAGAGTGAAATGACACTGAATGATCAGTTTTTATAAATATATACATATATGTTTATATATAGGGTTTATTTTAGAACAGTTTGGTTGCAATTTGGTGTGTAGCTGGTTTGGTTATTATCTGTAGAATTACAGCAATATGAAAGCATAAAATATCACTTAAGAAAATATAAAACAAAAAGAAAGACAGAGAAAGAAATTATAAAACTAGATGGTAGAGAGGAAATATATCACCACCTGTTGGTGCAGTGATGAGACTTGATTGTTGCAATTTCAATTTCCATTGGTCGAAGTGATGTTCACAGTCTTGATCCATTGAGGGTGGGACAAAATACAAAGTCCAATGGATCAATATACGTTCAAGTTTACTTGGGAATATCAAGGTGCCTCCCCTGGGTGGGGGGGAGGGCAGTTTTACACTGTCTGTTGCAACAGTGTGGAACTATTGCAACACTATGGATCATGTGCTGCCCTCTAGGCGCCCTTTAGGCGTCTTTGATTTCTTAGGACCCCTTTTAAGACATGACAGCTGCCTCTCACACCAGCCAGTGTGGTTGAACCAGTTATGCCCCATCAGAAGGGATGAATACCTTCAGGCCTACATGTGAATGTCCTGGTACTTCAGTGGGAGTATTCACACCTGAGCCAGTTGTGTAAGGGAGGACACTGGAATGATAAAAAAGCATTATTCCATCTAGCAGCATCTGCTTCTTATCAGCTTCTTTCCTTATCTGGCTCAAAATCTAGCTTGTTGCTAAACAAAGGTTGATTTGTTGTGGTGATCCTCTGCTGTTCACTCCCTCTGAACCTGGGCTGCTACCTTGCACATGGTCACAAAACACCCACTACTTTTGCAAATGGTTGTTTGAAACATTAACCAATAATATTTCAGTCTCTCAAACAGTATTTTCAAAAGGTCCCTATGTGCATTACTCACACATTAGTCCCAATAGACTGTGACTATCCAGCAATCATAGCATATGTTTTGTCATGTTGTATCCTAAAATTGAAAGATAATACCACTGTGATAATGAAAATATTGCAGTATGTCACAAGGTAAAAGTATGTTTGCAAAAAGAAACATTAAGTAGTCAGTAGTAATAGCTTCAAAAGACAGAACAAACATTACTTCGCCTATTAAACCAGAAATGACAGCATTATTTTTGAAGTAAGCTTTTGCAAATCACTATTACCTTTCTAGAGTAACTTCAAACTCAAGTGTAGCCCAACAAAGCCCCCAACACATTTGGATTTCTGTGTTTGTGAAGCTATCCGTTTCATGATGGACAGATGATGTTTCATTTCTTCTCACTTATGGACGGCTAACTTGGAAAGATTTAATTCAAAATAACACAGATTTTTATTGTAGAGTGGCTTTTTCAAATTTTATCTCATTAAATTTTTTGGGCAGGGGAACTAGTCAATCTAGAAAGTCTGGTAGCATGTACTATACATAGTCAAGTGCCTTCCAAGATATCTCACAACAAGGAATTAAGTTACTTAGTTACTGTGTGACCCACTGCATTATGCGTTAACATTCATTTGTCTAGAAAAGTTAGTGTTCTATCCTGTATCTCCTAAATAATACATTTACAAGTTTTAATCTGAATGACAGCTCCTTTAGGTTAAGTAAAGATACCGTTCCTCCCAATGAAATTAATATTTAAGATCTTTTTTATTAGCACTAATAATAAAAAATATACAGTTTCATACTGATACAATATGCTTATAAAAGAAAATAAATAGCATGGGTGTAGATTCTATTACTACATTTATATCTACTTGTAAAAATCTATGTGTTGAGTGACAGTACACTGAAGTTAAGGAGAAACAGCATAAAAAAATTGCGTAACTTCATCACACATGACCTCTTGCTCAATTTCTGCTAGAAAAGTCCATTTTAGCAGTTAGTTTTGTTAAGTCTTGAAAACAATTTATTGAAGTTGGAACAAATGTACTGCTAGGGGATTAAAATGGCTTACTACCAGAGAACTTGAATTAAAATAAAAACCAAATCAAATTACTAAAAGTTTTAATGAAATTTCAGTTTACCTCTTAGCAAATTTTCTAAACAAAGGTAATCCAAGTGTAGAAGCCACAGGGATTGGAACCTTCCTTTGGGACCTCTGCATGGATCATGCAATGTCACCCTCAGACTCCCTCCAGTTTCCTCCTTCACCGATTGTCAACCTGTCACAACCACCTGGCAGTGCAGGACAAGCATCTCTTGAGTCAGACCCAAGCACAAGAGAGTCCAATCACACTGTTCTAAGTCACTACCTAGTGTCTAAATAATGCCCTAAAGCACTTAACTGTGCTTGACATTTTTACTGAACAACTTTTTTTTTGTTGTTGTTGAAACAGTCAGGAAATGTCAAGATGAGTATATACAGTTTGATATACAGAAAAAATGAATTAGCATCAATCTAAGTGAAAAGAGATTTAAGTTCATGATATGCAACTTCTAATTTTAACATAAGTTTTCCTTCAGCTATGCTATATTTAGCTTAATTTAAAAAAAATTCTTGACAAGCAATTCTCTTAAAATATAAGTGACAAATATGAGTAGATCATCTGTGATACCACTTAAGCAAAGTCCAGTGTATTCTTGGCTCACTGTGAGGATACACTGACTGAGAAATATAAAATAGCTGCACAAAGAAACATGTACTTTTCAGTCCTTGCTGTCACTTTGTTATTGCATACAGTGAAGCTGTATAAAAGATATGGCTGTAAGACCAAATTCTTTAGTGATTTCTTTCTTAATGAAATGGTTCTCAAATTTTGTTTGAGAGGAAAGACAGCTGCCTCTATACATGGGTAATTCCCCTTCACCCTAGTCCCCATTTAACTAATTAAATGTTCTTTAGAATTTGAAATCACTGAGTATAACAAAGCTCCTGAGAATCATAAGCAAAGTCAGGAGGACATCTCAACAGGAATGGTTAGCATAGGACAGTCTAGGGAGTACATGATGCTTTCAGTATCATTTTGTACTGTACTTTAGGGCATTAATAGCCCTTCCAGCAATGTTGCACCAACTGCTAATCAATACCAATTATTTTTCTCACCATAGAAACGAGGTTTAGTTAACCTCTTGAGTGCCTTATTCCTGCAATAAATTGAGGATGTATTTTTTACATGAATGAAGAAAACATCCACTACAATGAAATTCTTCCAATAACAAAAGTGCTTCTACGTCCAAATGTTGGAGGGATATATAGTCATTCAAAAAATTATTCCAGTCCATCAGTATAAGGCCACATTTCCAAATCATTAATTTAAATAAACAAAGTACACATTGTATGCTTCTATCATAAAAATACTTACAATAACAAAGTGGGAAAGGCTCCTACTCTTGGGTGTCTATCACTGTTTCAGTCACAAGGGTCTTCACAAGATTTTTGTTGAATAATCAAAAAACCATAATGAAACTAAATTGAAAAATCTGGGGGGTTTTGTTGATTTTTTTTTTACTAATTTTTTTTTCAATTTCATTGTGCTCAAACGTGAGTTAAAACAGTTATGGGAACAGCTAAGTTATGCTATTAAAAACATTCTAATTTTGCATGCAAGTCAGGAGACAATGGTAAAAACTTTTCATTACCAAAACTCGTGAAAAAAAAAAATCAAAAAATCCCCACACACCCCAAAACAATCTCTTATGCAACATTCCCTTATGCATCTACATATTTTATAACAGCCTAAATAACTGCTGAGGTAAATTAATACTTATTTTGGGGTTTTTGTTCAGTTTAATACTTAATACTTAGACCAAACAATGAAGCAGATCAGTTGAGATAATTTTTTTTTTCTGTAACTAGACAGGCAGACAGTCAAATTAGTGAACTACGCAAATATATCAAAGGTACTAAATATTAGTGTTCAAGTTATTTCCAAGTAACTAATATAAATGCAACATAAAAATAAGGATACTGGAAATAAAAAGTATTAGGGAAATATCTATTTGGTAGCCTTTTTGCTGCTACACATCCTCATATCCTTGTGGTAACTGAAATCTAGATTCTCTTGAAGTAAATGCAAATTTCTGATAAGATTCCAATATTGTTTTGTGTTTATATGTCTGTCTATCTATCTGTAAGTAAGCATGAAATGTTTAATTCTTAAAGACCTGCAAAGTTCTGTATACAATTATTCAGTACAATATGTCATCAAATAGGAATAAATCAGAACACAAAATAATTTAATTTGATAGAAGAAAAAAGTAATGAGTCTTTAAGATCAAGGCAGAGAAGTTGCTCCTACAGTAGTTCACAAACACGACAATTCTAATACGACTGATAGATTGCAAAAAAATAGCCAATATTGTTGAGTACACTTCTGCAATGGATTTATCAGTATATATAAGTAATTGGCTTTACTTTGTTTTGTTTAAGCTACCTAAGCTAATATAATGTTTGAGTGCTAATTTTAGAAAGTGAAGCTTTCTATAATCATAAAGGATTGTGTAATTGCTCAGAATACAGTGCAATATTCATTCACTCTTGGCCACCATATGGAGATATCTGGAACAGTTTTTCAAGTCAACAGTTTTTCCAAGCCAATTTAACCAAAAGCAGAGGAACATCGGTTCTAATAAGCCATTTCCCTCTGGAGCTTCCACTGTTCTCTGCATAAGCTGGAAAAACTATTTCCTTCGTTAATCCTTTTTGGCTTTCATAACAAATGGGCCCACATTATTACTATTGTTTGTCATATCCATATTGGGGGCTATAAGCTGTTACAATTAAGTACATTTCAAAACTGTGTGAAACTTTGTTCCAGGCATTCTAGAAAAGTTTTCCTAAGGAGCACTATGTTTTTTTCTTTTTTTTTTTTTTTTTTGTGGTTTTTTTTTGTTTGTTTGTTTGGTTTGGTTTGGTTTGTTGCTGTTGTTGTTGTTTTCTTTTCTTTTTTTTTTTATGGTAGAAGGAATATAACCTGTACCAACTTGACACAAATGCTTTGCTGAAAAAGAAAATTAGAGAATGATGACAAGAAGAGGTGAATCTTGCTGGATGCAAAACTTTCCAAGGATTTTTTCTTTCTTAATATGTTAATTTCTCCACTGCTTTTTCTACGTAATGCTAGAAGGAAGACAGAATAAAGGAGTTGGAATATTAACGACTTTTTGAAACACAGAAAATAATAATGCTAACAGAGGATGGAACTTCTTTTCATTAGTTGCTCAATCCACTGCAACCAGACAACCAGACACAGTAACATAACCAAAATGTCTTAAAACGAAAAAGCAAAAAAGGCCCATCCAAAGCGCACAACACCATTTGTCTTTGTTTTTACCACTACAGTTGTCCATAGCTTTACTAAAATACAGTCTCAACTCTGATGCCACACACAAAAAAAAAAAAAAAAAAGTGCTATATATTTTAAAATGTAATGTATTCCTGGGTTTGAGAATATGAAAGTACTTAAAACAAATCTGATCACTTTCTCTTTATATCTCTACCTGACTCTAATAGTAAGACAGCCAGGAGCTGAGGTTTCCTTATTGTACACTTTTCCTGTGTTCAAGTTGATGTGATGACTAACCATTGTAACTTCTTCCAACATGGCATGTTGGAATTTATTATTAGTTTAATTATTAGGTTGACACTACTATCCCCTAACTAAAATATCAATACTTCCCTTTTTCACCACTAATATAGAAATCCTGGTGGATATTTACAATAGGAATTTTGTGACTATTTGCATAATTTATTTGTTGTATTTAAACGAGTACTGAGTAGTGCTGAGTAGAGGGGGGGAAGCAAACCAAGGATTACTTCTCCAAGAAAAAGTTCTAAATCCAAAACTTGAGGCTCAGAGATAACTGGACACAAATTAAGGCAACTCAGTGAAAGCCCTTGCCAGATCTAATACTTGCCCTCTTCAGCATATCATTACACATCTATCTGTATCAGGAACCCAAATGCTGAGAAGGAACAAAAGCCGCACCAAAACATAAAAATCTGGTAGGATTACCTTACTAGGAAAATGAGTATTTGGAATCTGCAGATAACTTTTAAAATTATTTTAAGTAAGATTTAAAAGCTCAACTCTTTTTTTCTGAAGATCAAACAAAACATAAAATCATTAAAGACCTTTTTCTCTGGAAAAAAAAATTAAGTCTTTTGAGGTGGTTTACTGAATTAAGTTCTCCATATTATTCTCAACATCTTTTGTAAATTGAAATTGCTAGAATGGTTTGGTGGCATAACAGAGGGAATAGGAGAAAATTCCAATGAGACAAAAAGCTTCCATCTGGATTTCATTAAACAGTCATTTTCTTATAATTTACTCTATCATTTTAAATCATGAAAGTCATTAGATGTATTATTACATAATGATAAATTTCAGAGATTATATAAAAAATGTGGTTTTATTCAAGCATTTATTCTCTTGTTGCATGGGCTAATATTTCCTAAGTTAATTATCAGATCAACAACAATAACAAAAAGCTATTCACTAATGGTTTTTGGCCTTGGATGTCAGAAATTTCTCACAGTTTGAATCAACCATTACTCTAAAAGCTAATATTCTCTAAAATGTAAGTGACCATAATTTTATATACCTCTCTATATACAAATAGAATAAGGTTACCACCCACCAACAAATATGCAATACGTGTAGAAAGAAAATCCTATTTCTTTCAAAGACTTATGAAAAAACATTTAAATAAGTATTTAAAATTACAATAATTACTCAGATTTGCAAATATTTATTAGAAGTCCAAAATCACAGTTCTACTCTGATGAAAGAAGGCACAGGCAGGAAGTTTTTTCTTTTTTTTTTTTGTTTTAATTGTGACTAAATGAAAAAGTAAGGTTCTGCATCTTGTATCTTTAGCCAAAGCACTATTCTATTACACCAGTGTTTTAGAGAAATAAATGAATTAAAAATAATCTGTATTCTGTGTTTGGTCCTTATGCTAGATTACCATGTCCACATGGCAAGCTAGTTGCAACTGAATTGCTCAACCACCTTCCAATTCCTTAAGATTGGATGCCACAAACTTGTAGTCTCTTGAGAGAGTATTTTTTGCAAAGTAGTAATACCTGCCTCAATTTTGTATTTTCAGACCTCTCTGCACCCTCGGTTTGTCTCAATTTTCAGTGCTTGCACAGAAGCGTAAAGTATTGAATCACCCCCTTTTTTTCCGTCCTTGCATGATTCTCTCCTTTTTGCTTTTTCTTTTTTCTTTTACAGAGCACTAATATGGATATACAGAGGTTAATTAGGGAGCACAGAGTGTCTAGCACTTAAACAAGGCCAGCATAGGTATAAGCAGTGAGTGTGGTACTGGAAAGATGCATCTAGATCTGGAACCCTTGTTACCACTGTGGTGCTGAAAAAATGAAAAGAAGAGGGAAGAAAATAAATATGAAAAAACCCAAAGTTTTCAAGGAATGAAACAACAGTTTAAAGCTGCTTTTAAAACGAGACACATAAGAAAATTCTCACCAAGAAGACATCGCGGCACTTAGATCATGGGCTACTGTATTTGTGTGGGGAGAAGATTTCTGAAAGAATTCAGGCTGTACTTAACAGAAGTTATGGGTTGTCAGCACAGATAATACTGTTGTAATTTATGAATGTTATACATTGCAGCTACTATAGAAGCAGAAGCTTATTGTAGTGCTGCAAATCAACAGGTCTTTCTCTCTCTACCACAGTTAAATATTAGGGTAGAGCTTACCTAGAGAAATACAAGTTATAAAATAATCTATCTTTGCAGCCTAACATTGAAGAATTTTATAATTTCACTGAAGTACTTAGGAAGGAATATTTCAATTCTTATAAAGGATAGGGAGAAAAAAAATGCTGTTAGTGAGGGGTGAATTGAGCGCTTAACACTTGTTTCAGTTTACAGGTCGATTTTAATTTTGTGTTAGGGATTACCGAGAAATCTGTCAATAAGACAATGGTACAGAAAACACCTGAAGGCTATAGAAAAGCAGCTCTTACCTAATGGAAAAGTTCCCATGTAAATTATAAAATTGAAAGCAAAATAAACTTATATGTTGTTAAAACAGACTATATAGATTCAAATGCTCAGAGTCATCAAATCTCTGGCTGGTTCAAACTTTTAGATGACCTACAGAATAGAGAATTCCAGGTGAACAGAACACCTACTTAAGATCATTAACACCTACATTTAATTGCAAAAGTACATGTCTTTCCTCAAAAAAAAAAAAAAAAAATGCAAAAAGGAGTGCCAAGAGAAGCATTTGGAATTTATATAACTTTATAATACTATGTGTATTACTCCAAAATCATCTCCACTAAAGCAGCTCTCATAAGACTTTCCATTATATAAACACTGAGAAGGACAGTTTCTTAGCACTTGTGTATCTCTGTGCCTGTTCTGTACCCTCTGGGTTTTGAGGGGGGCCACTTCTGAGCACTGACTGAAACTTCTCACTAAGCATCATGTCACTCACATTCCCTTTGTGTGCCCCCCAGCAAGACAACAGCAGTAGTAATGGTCTTTTCTAAGTCCCTGTGAGTAATTGTTCCCAAATAAATTAACTGCAGTGCACATCACTAGATTTCTTAAACAAAGTAGGCATTTAATATCTATTGGTGCCCCAAGACAGGAACCATACAGAAAGTAAAATATGGGACTAAATCAGAGGTTATTAGGATTTATTTTACCAATTATGTATACAACTTCAGCATTTTTTGGCATACCTCAAGAACACAAAGATATAAACTACTATTTGAGTACGCTGACATTTATGGAATGCTTAAATTCAGTGACTTAATCAAAATGCATTTTTAATTTAGAGAAAAGACAGCAAGAGGAATGACCTGAAAACACAAAGTGTGATAGAAACACCAGAAAGGGATCATTTTGGAAGGGGTGATAGTAGTGGAGATACTTTGCAAGCCAATGTTAAAATCCTGAGAAGAAAAGCATTCAGAAGATGATAAAAGCACAAGCAGTAAATGGTTTACAGAGCACTAGTCATACAAGAAAAGTCTGATAAGTTTCTGGTCAAAAATTAAGAATTTTAAAGGAACCTAATCCAATGAAATACAACATAAGCTTTCAAGCATATTTCCTGAAACCATATTTAAATCCAGAATTCCATTGAAATACATATTTTGTATGAGTTTATTTCTGAAAAAATGTCCTAGAACTTTTAAAGTAAATATCCATACTGTGATCACATGGTTTTTTGAATAGAGATACTTATTCCCTCTTTGAAAAGACAGAGAATTGAAGACAAAATTCTGTTTGGGTAACTGTTTTATCTGTTTTCTTCACATATTCTGAAAATTTCCTCTCTATCTTCTCACCAAAATAATATGAATTTCCATGAAGTATGATTTTATTCATTGTAATATCAGATTTCAAAATTTATTAGTATTAACATTGTATCTGAAGTCATTGTTAAGGTATAGTCAGTTCGCTAAAAGACCATAACAACAACCAAACAATAAAGCTGATGACAGTTGAGGGATTAAACTTTAATTCCAAATATCTATTTTTTTCTCCAAATACTCCTAATGTAGCTTTTTCTTCCTAATCAAAGAATAAAAAACATTAGCATATGTCATCTCTTTCAAAAAGCAAGGAAAATGGAGGTAGGGAACTTAGAGAAAATGTACAAGGGATAAGGGTAAATGCAGTATTTTTAAAGAATTTGAGAAGGAGATAGAGCAGATTTTATTAAAGTGAAATTATAATTTATATCTGAAGATTTACTGTCATGTACTTCCTAGCAAGTTTCATAGCTTCCAAGTAACCAAACTACATGTTTTGATATGCTGCAGGAATAAAGCTATCACCAAGGCAACCAAACACAATATAGTGTTTACTATACTTTGTCTATTCAATGTAAGCATTTGCTTAAAAAAAAATCACATTTACCAACCTGTATCTTGAAAAGTATACTTTCCTTCCTGTTTCTGTAACTGTTCAAACTATTCTGGCTTCAGTGCACATATAATTATATTTGTATAAATGAAAACTATTGAGTTGTATGCACAGGGAAAAATGCAACAACTTAAACACAATATGAAATTTTTAAAAGGTAAGTGCCTATGGAATATCAATAAATGGAAAGCTTTTCCATTCAAGAAAAGAACACAACAATATCTAGTTAAACTGAATTGCTTGCAAAGTGCTCTTAATTAGTAAGTAGAAAGTCACTAAAAAAAAAAAAATTTGGTCCTGATTCTAATGTTTTTACTTACATAAAACCAATCTAGTTCATAAATAAAAGCAATTATTTAAAAGACAGTATTTCCCATATAATTTTTTTGGCCTTCATACACATTTTTCCATTAAAAAGTAGCACAGATGCTTGGAATCTCTGTTATTTAATGGATGCTTTAGTTGATTATATATTATTACTTTTTAAAATAAGTGTCAGCATGTCTGAAATTGTCCACTACTAATTTCATTATCATAGGAATTTGTAGGGTAGTAAAAACTGTGAAACTTTCAGGTAAAACTGAATGTGGAAATGAAAAACACAAAAACTTGAGCAGTTATTAATGGGAATTTATGGGCCTAGAAGATGATGGTTTGCTTTTTTCCAATGGAAGTTGGTCAAAATAGAGTTGTCTGACTTAATTCCCTTTACTCCCTGTCTACCTGCTCTGACAGACATTCCTTGACCATATTCTGCTAAACAGCCATTTGCTTGCTGAAGCTGTAGCTTGTCAAGTTGCCTGAAGACAACTGCTCACGAGTCAATCTCAGCAATGGCAATGACACAATTATAATTTTACTGACAGTCTTGATTTTTGAAGTGTATGACTGATGCTTGTCATTGGTATTCAAGTTAGACAGTGGGTAATAGCAGGAATTTTCTTCCTACCAGAAGATTCTGGATTCCTCAGCATTAAAAGGTGTGGTTCAGTTGGCAGAGACTGGAGGGTCCCATTGAGCCACCAGGCTTTCCAGATGAATTAAAATTAAACTATATTAAAATGAAACTATTGATAGATATTGCATAGAAAAAAGCGTATATGTAATTGCCTTTCACTGCTGTGGTTATTAATTTTTTTTTAAAATAGACTGGTTTAATAGAAGGCCCATGTAATCTATCAAAGTACAACAAACAGAAGCCCTTAACAACTTCACTATAATCATGTTATCAAGTAACTTTTATTTGCTGGGATTAAAGAACTCCACTTGACAAACTGGAGGTGAGGATGAACTGAGAATACATGAAAATTTTACACGTTGTTTGCTGAGTTGCTAAAAATATACTAATAGAAGAGGTGTTACCTTAACTGATCCCCTTTACTTTGTGAGGGAAATAGCACAGCTACTGATAATCCACAGTAATGTTAAGACATCATAAAACTGTTTTTAAAAAATCAATTACAATCTGTAGCAGAAAATGCTTTGGTGTGACAAAAATGTTATGTGTAGAGAGTTATTTAGCCAGTCTGCCTGGGAAGATATTTCCAACAACTGTTAAAGAAAGATAAACAGTAAGTATGTAAAAAATGTGCCATTGCTTTATAAATTTATTAGTGGTCAAAATTAAAGTTCCAGTCCTTTTAGATTAACTAGGTGTTCTGAAAAGGATTCTTCTTTCAGATAGCTGAACTGATACACTGAAGTACAGTTCCAGTCCCCAGGGGTCACTACATAAAAAGCTACTAAAGGGACAATCCCTTTTACCAGCCTTGGGTGTTTCCACTCCATTCTGCATGGTTGAAACCACAATAAAACTGAGTAGTAATCTGTTTTGTTTTGGAACCATAATTACATATTGACAAGTTAACTGTGGGTTATTATGTGAGCATCCTCATGGGGCAAACCTAAAGGGACATCAATTATTTTGCCACAGCCTAACTACTTTTCAATTTTACTATCTTGAGTGGCATTAAATACTTGGAGAAAAGGAACTACTGAAACAAAAAATCCAAGGCAAATGTAGCATGGTTGTCAAAGAGTTTCCACATATAATTAAAAAAAAAATAGCTCAGCGTTACCAGGAAAATATTCAGTGAAAACATTTTTATTACAACAAAATATCTCCTCTTGCTTCTTAATTATTTTTCTTTGTTTACATTGTCTCAAATCTTAAATACCTTTGATTATGTTTCTAAATCCTTACCAGAAACCTTAGAGAAATATCTAATTTACTGAACAATTACTAATGTAAAGTTATTAGTATTTTCCAATCATTCACTAGTTGATAAAATGGAGTTTATGAAAAACATGTAGTGAAGAAAGAAATCATTTAAAGATTTTTTTTCATAAGCTCATAAGATGGCAAAATTGAAATGTGTTTTATATGTAAAAATATACTGCATATGTTCAGAAATAACTAAATTATTACATCTAGAAATACTGGAAACCCACTGTTTATGAGCCAATTTTTAGATCTAAAATATGCATATTCTCCTTGTATTCATATTGCATCTAGTCTTTACCCATATTTTTGGTTTAATTTAAAGAACATGTCTATACAGAAGTAATAAATGTCATTGATGTTATATCTATCATCTACATGATAAAAAAATATTGCTACCAATATTTTTACTTAAATTTTTAAGGAAAAAGTCAAATTTATCAAATACAGCATATTCAACAAAAGGAAAGAAAATAGAAAAATATACACCTACCAAGTTATCACAAAGTGCAACAAAAATCTTTAACTTTCTGAGAAAAAGAGAAAACTTCAGTAGAAACTGGCTGTTACATAAAGAACACCAGGAAGTAAAGAAATAACCTGGGGAATTTGCATCTAATCACAGGAATATCATAAAAGTGCATCATTACATATGCTTGCATCATTTGTTCTTCTGCAATATTTGCTATTCTGCAACTAAGTCTCACTAAGTAGAAAACACTGCAAGCACTGTTGGGATTGTTTTTACTGATCTCATATTAAATTTACTTTACAAGCATAAAAGTATATTACCCACAATATGAGAATTCAGTGCAACTAGTTTTTTAAGGTTAATTTTAATTCCTGCTTGAAGGTTAGGGTTTGCCTGTGTGGGAATATAACATTCCTATACAGATGTTTCAGGGACTTGAGTTCCCCAGCCTCTGTCAATGGAACACGTGAGGTGTGGTGTGTCATAGCTCATGTCTGCATTTTGATTGCTTGTAGAGCTCCATAGCAACCGAAATAGAAGCAGTCTGTTCTAGCAACAGGAGATTGCTTTCATATTTTACTAAGATTGGGTGTTCCGCTTGAGTGGTACAGTAGTAGATGACTTACTGGTTAAAAAAAAAAAAAAAGAAGAAAAAGAAAAATGCTTACAGAGTAAAAGTTTTACCCCTTTATAAACTTAGATTTATAAAGTTCAGCAAACTTTGCTGATGCCCAGTAAGTTATTTGATTCACGGTCAATAATCAGAAGATTATATGAGTACATATTAAATTAACAAGCTTTAGGGATTAAATTTAAGCAAAAGGTGTTACCTGAGAAGGTGTTACCTGAGAAGGGTAACATTTAAAAAAAAAAATAGCAACAACAACAACAAAAACAGACAGAAAAACAAAACAAAGAGAAGAATTATAATATGATGGTATAATAATTCTGATCTTTTCCAGGGGAAACTATAAAATATCAAAAGGATCAATGAAAACACTAAGAATTTTTACCTGGAATTTTTATCTAATTTCTTAATGAGATTGTAGTTTGATGACTAGACCCTCTTCTCTCCCCAACTGTAAATAACAAAAAGAAGGGTGTTGTATGATTTTGACTTCTATTTCTGACCTCCTTGGCAGGTTTCTACACTGACTGCAAAGCTTTCTTTTATCCTAAAAGAGATATCTACAAAGGGAATAGTGAACATCCCAGGTTTCTTTTATCCTCACTGTTCCTCCTCACTGTAGTGAAGCCCACAGAGGATTTTTGTGTGGTTAGACCTGAAATTGTTGAAACAACCAAAAAAATGTTTCAATTCTGTTTACCTAAACTATTTAATTTGTGACTATCGAAAAAATCATTTCCTCCCTGCAAATGGAAGGCTAGAGGGGCCAGTCATTACCCAGGCAGTACCTGGATACTACACACACAGGACACTAATTCTGGTCCACTCACGCCTGCTATACCTCATGAGCAGTTGGGTGCCTCCAAGTAAGAGCTACATTAGCATATCTTGAAAGCTGCAAATGGTCTTGAAATTTTCTGCCTATTGCATTCTTGGTTTTTATTCTTGACCCTGAACCCTGCCTCTTCAGTTTGCACCCTTGAATCCTTGATTCCTTTATCACTCTCTCCAGTGCACCAAATCTACCCACAGGTTGTTTTCAGAACAAGACTAATAACTAGGCTTCACCATACATCTATCATGAAACTATGGAAATGTTGTCAGTGGGCTGTCCAATCCATGTTCCATGAAGGTGCACCATAAAGAAATCTCTTTCAACAATTGCTGTGTCTTCTCTGCACTCAGGGAAGATTGCACTGGTTGTCTCCACTTATTACCTTGTTGAAAGCATTTGTTTTCTACTACACATGACCAGTTCCTTCCATTCTTCTTCTTCTCTAGTTTGCTTTCCAGATTTACAAACAAAATGAAAATGATAACCTTCAAAAATACCCCAGAAGTAGGAATAGAATAGGCTGGTACTTCTCTTACAGTTTTTTTTATATATCATTATGGTTATAATGTGTCCAGTGGTCTCTGTAAGAATACAGAAGGCAGTTTCCTGTCATAGGACAAGACTCCAGTATTCCACACATTTCAGAGGAATCTTTCAATATTCATCTCTCTGACGCAATGAATTTTGCATTCCTTCTTCAAAGCAATCCTGTGCACAATCTCCTACACTCTTGGGTGATGCTCCGTTAATAGGCTATTATGTAAAACCAAGTATTCCTTATTTTCTTTCCCTAGCATTATTAATGCCTCAGCTACACATTCAGGTTCACAGAAGCTATTTACTTTTAATCTTAGAACTGTATTTTTAATTGTGAATCACAGCCTCAATGAGGACAATGAAGTTTAGTGATGCACAAAATCTTCGTTCTTACCATTTCTAACTCCTGATCTTAGACATCCTTTTCCTCAGCATACTGACTTCTTGAACACTGTTCTTTTGTAGTAAGAGCTACATATAGGTTGTCAAAAATAATTTTCTAAATTTTCAGCTTCCTGGGATCAGGTATATGCCTCAGTTGTCTCCTAAGTCCTTAGTGAGGTATAAGCTTTGTTAACTAAGGGTTAGGCACATAAAGGAATTTATGATATACAAGATAGGAGAGAATTACAGAGCTGTGGAACACTCTAACTGTTGTCTATACCAAAACCTGGGAAAAACTGGACTGCAAATGGCATAATGATGTACCCGTATATCAAGTATAGATGCCTTCTAAATTCTCCTTTATATTTGTTTATTTATAAATCAAATAACTAAAATTCGATCTCCGTGTAACTGTTCAAAAAGATGTAGTGTCTGATTCCTGTACATATGCTCCATGTTTTAAACTCTATTCACAAGAATAACATCTTTATTCAAAACATGAATCACATGAAACTTTTAAATTGAGAGTTTCATTATGCTGTTAATGAGCACGTCCAACTCCAGAGAACTTCAATACTGTAAATGAGGACAAAATGTATCCCTTAAATAATTAACTGTAAGTCACATTCATAATAAATACTGTAATTTAAAGTTTGCTCTACAGTTATTCCTTGTCAATCAATATCACACTTGCTTGGAAGAAACAGATACTATGTTATTATTAATAACAATGTCTTGGTAGTGCTATTATTTACATTCAATAATCACAGTTTAACAAAATCCCACAACAGGCAATGGCCTTGATTGTTGTTAGCAGGCATTATAATTCAAACTCTGAAAAGACAAGGCAAATATCTTTTGTGATGATACACAGATACTGTAATCAGGACAATTTATTCTGGGTTTAATGTAAACTTTTGAATGAAGCACAGATCTTCCATAGGATTTCAGCATGTAAATCTATGGTTTGAAATTAGGCAGAAATGATTTTGAGTGATGGCTCCTCTTACATCAAGGGAGTGCTTACCTCTTTCACTTTGTATGTGGCAGGCCTCCAAAACTCCTACAGATAAATCTGAATTAAGGAGCCTTAATATGTATGATATTTAACATTTTCAGAAGTTATGCATAAATATGTAGCCTAAAACTTCTAGTTAAGGAATGAATCCAACACTTCAGGGCTTTGCACGCGTTTCTTTAATTCCTCTTGCCAAGTTGATGTTTCAGTGCAAACTCTATAAAAGTTCACATCAGCTGGATCTGTTTCTGCAAGATTAGTGGAGTAACATCTTAGCCTGAAACTGATCTTTTTCTTTCACAGCTTTTTAGTCCCTGAACTCTAAGGCTTGTATTAAATATGAAATAGGTATAATGAGTTTTAATTTTTAAAGACGTTAAATACCTTGAACAAGCTGGTTAAGAATTGTAGCGCAATTTTGTCACTAAAAACACCTTAGCAAATCCAGTGAAATACCACATTAGTTTTGTATATGCATCATTACATATATTTTCTATGTTATCAGTTCCTGAAAATGTGTTCATTTCTTGAAGCTGAATTTCTTCTGAACAATCTTAGATGAAATATGAGTGAATGAAGTCCCATCTACCCACCCATTATCCTGTCACTACAATGCAAGTCATACTAAGCCTTCATGTACTATTCTGCCAAGATGTTTACACATTCTGAACGTGCACAAGGTTTAACAGTAATGTCATTTCTTTCATACTTATATCCAAAGAAATGGATTCTTTCGTTCCATAATACTATTGAAAGACCATTATATAACTGTGGTATCAATGTAGATTCAATATAATGGTAATTTTAAAAAGTTCAGTTATTCACATTTCTCAACATGAACTTACATTCAATTCTGCTGTATTAGTTGGCAATAAAAATTGCATGAATTAAAATTCTCAATAACAACTATCAATAATAACAACTATCAATAATAATCATCCTCATAATAATATTTAAGAAGAGAAAGTATCAAGATGTATGTAGTTGCAGTTCATCTGCAAAAATGGACAACTTGTGATAATCTGTGTCACAGTCCAGCACTTTACCCCCTTTACCCATGACTCTTTCAGGACTGATGTTTTCACTTTTGACATCAGTAAGTGTCTGACAGAGCTGAAGCTACTACATGAGTGCTTTATGATAGTTCATACTTTAGTAGGCATATCAGTGTCATTGTTTCTAATAATATCTCTCTTTTTGTCAAATGGTGTTAACACTGTAGAAAAAAGTAATGAGACACAATCCCTGGTGTATATATACTTATAAAAGCATTCACAAAGTAAATGGTAATCTCAGAAACTGTACCTAAAATTGTTTGCATAATCTCATCTAATGTACCTGAGATTTGTACAAGTGGACCAAAAACAAAAAGAAAACCCAGATAGGAAGAAATTTCTATTCTGCATTAGACCAAAAAAATATGGACCAAACCCATATTTTAATTGAGTTCAAAGTAAGGATGCTGAATAAAAAAAAAACCAGTTAAAATCCCAGTGTACAGTAACAGCAAGATAAATAAAAACTTGTAATCTGTGGGCTGTACAGGTGTTAACGACAGTTCAGTTCAAAGGAAACTGAAAGGTCACAGTGTTGTCAACTCTCTTATAAATAATTAAACTTTGATTTTAGTAGTATGGTGGGTTGACCTTGGTAGGCTACCAGGTGCCCACCAAGGCACTCTATCATTCCACCTCCTCAATAGAACAGAGGGAAAAAATACAATGGAAAGCTCATGGGTCAAGATAAGGACAGGGAGATCACTTAACAACTACCATCACAGGCAAAGGAGACTCAATTTATGGAAATTAATTTAATTTACTGCCATTTAAAAAACAGGGTAATGAGAAGTAAGAACAAATCTAAAACCACCTTCTCTCCACCCCTCTCTTCTTCTCAGTCTCAGCTTCACTCCCAATTTTTTCTATCTCCTCCCCTCTAGCAGTGCAGAGGGAAAGGGAATGGAGGCTGCAATCATACGTTGTGTCTGCTGCTCCCTCCTACTCAGGAGAAGGACTCCTTGCATTCTTCCCCTGCTCTAGTGCGCGGGAATACAGGTCTCCATGAACTTTTTCAGCATAGATCCTTCCCTTGGGTTGCAGTTCTTCAGAATATTCTCCAGCGTGGGTCCTCTCCATCGACTTTCAAGAATTAACCTGAAGGATCCCCCACAGGGTCACAGGTCTTGCCAGATACCTGCTCCGGCAAGGCAGTTTTCTTCAGGGTACATCCACCTGATCTGGCGTGGGGTCCTCCATGGACAGTGTGGATATCTGCCCAACCCTGGACCTCCATGGTCTGCCTGGGAATCTCTGCTCTGGTGCCTGAAGCACCTCCTACCCCTCCTTATTCACTAATCTGTCGTTGTCTTGCATTATCTCACCTCTCCCAGGTTCTGTCACACAGCATTTTTTCCCCTTTCTTAAATACTTTCACAGAGGTGCTACCAGTGTTGCTGACTGGCTCAGATTTAGCCAGTGGCAGATCTGTCTTGGAGCCAGGTGGAACTGGATTTGCCTGACATGGGGGCAGCCTCTGGTATCTTCTTACAGAATCCACCCCTGCAGTCCCCCCACTAGAAAGCCTTTCCACGTAAATCCAATGCAAGTAGCTGCAAGGGTATTATTTGATAACAAAAGATATAAGAAGTGGTGAAGATATGGAAATGTATTTCACTATTAAACTCAAGATCACTCTCTGAGTAAAATGTTAAGGCCCTCCCACCATACAATTTATTATACATTATACATTAGAAGACAAACTTATGGTATTTCTCACTATTTACTCTCAAATAGGATTACAGCACAGACCACACTACCTGCTATTCTCTCCAAGCAATACCTTAAGGCAAATTGGGAAAGTAAAATATTCTTGATGCTGAAGAATATCTTAATACCCATTTTCCATGTAGCTGCTGTCATCCTAACAACATATTTCCAACTGTGAGAACACAGATAGCTTCCTGCAGACCTTCTAATCTCAAGGCCATTTTGCAGAGCAGCCAGGAGGATGTGCTAGCGTAATGAGAAAACTGGTAACTATCGCCTAGAGATATAACACTTCATGTCTGCTCACTTCTCAAACTCTGTTGGCTTGAAACAGGGATCCTAGCTTGGCTCCTAAATCTTCCTTTCCCTAGATAGCAACATATTATTCTCACACCTGATAGCTTAACTTACTGGCTGCCTACAAAACTCCTGAGATCCCTTTTAATTATACACAAAACTAACACACAAGGCCCATAAAACACTTCCAAGTCAGTCAAGACTGCTAACTACTTGGATCCAAAGTGAACATGCTTATGCTTGGATTAAGCGGGTACTTATGTTTATACTTCAAGTGAAGACAAGATATGCCATAGATCAAGGGGAACTGGTATGCAAAAGGTTGTAGAAGGGACTTCAAAGTTAGTGTCTCAGATTTGCTTTAAAAGACAACATAGGGTTATTTGGGGCAATGTAAAGAAAGGACACTGTTTCAGTAGGATTTTTCCCACAATATATTTTTAAAATCTTCCTTTGGCTTGACAAAATTTCCCCGAGGCATTATGCCACCTCCACATAGCCATCCATAACTCTTCTCCTGCTTGAAACAATCTTCAACATGCCATTCTTGTTAATGACTGAGATACCCCCTGATGGTGCTTAACATTTAATAGTGCTAGAGCTCCACATTTGCCCAAACAACCTATTCCATTTACCTTACCTCAAAGGCGTTCTAATTTTTCTTCAGAGACAGAAATCCTTTAAGCCCATTGTATCCTTAGGCTACAAATTTACTGAGATTTAGGTTTCCAATAAGAGCTCCAAGATGAATGCCACCTTCTCATTTATGAATCAATTTTTGCCCATCGGCTTTTCAGTGATATTACTTTTTATTTTATTTTACACTCAAAGGAGAGAACCTCAGGAATACATGCATACACACAATGCAGGTGTGGGAGGGGAGAGGGTGGACGACAAACTTAAATCAGAACAAAATAAAACATATGACACATTCTCCTCAATGTTTTATGAATACAGAAATCTCAAATAACATGTAGCCACAGATATAGTACCTTTTTCATCTTCTGGTCTCTTGTTTTGATCATCAGCACTCACCACAAAAGCAAGCATGCTATTTCTTAGCACCATGAGCTACTTTTATATAACATTGTCAGTGGTTAAAGAAGCACTTTTCATGCACCACAATTCAACTGATTCTGTCACTCATCTTCAGTGGTTAGCATGTCTTTTGTCTCAATGAAGACAACAGTGTATTTTGGAAAATTCTGTAAAGAAGGAAGTAGCACATGAAAAAGCTTTACTTACCTGAGCTGACTAAACATCTAGTGCTATTCCTTTGTAGCTAAATTTCAAACAGGTAAAGCAATAGACTGAATGGTATACAATCTTAATAAGAAGAATCATGATTTTCAAGTCACTGCCTTGCAAATTCTGACTTATTTTAATAGCGTTTTGACGGAAATGAAGGTTGAATTTCACGTAAAGCCCAACACACCAAGCAATTCTAATTAGGGAATTATGTGGTCATGGTCATGTATCAGGCCTAGATAAAATATAATCCCATTTTAACTGCTTGCTGAGAGTCAGATACTATTTTTGCTGTGTGGCTCGGAATTAATCTCATTTGAGGAATATTGTGAAAATCAAAAGCTGGAATCAATCTTCTATCAGAAGTTAGCCCATCACGGCAGAACTCTCCTTGGCTGCAGAAACACTCTGCATTAAAAAAGGATTGCTGTACTAGCCAGACAACAGTTTTTAATTTTAACAACAGCTAAAATCAGAATTTTAACTGTTTTTATGACAGCTATAATATTGCCTTGAGTTACATCATTATTTGATAAATAATTATTTAACAACAAGGACAGGTTCATTTGATGGGAAGAGACAACTGCTCAAACAACTGAGCAGAACCTTTCTGTAAATGGGACATTTGGGAATGCACCTCTGAATTATTCCCAGAAGACACAGAAAGCATCTTCCAAGTTAAACTATGATAGTAATAAAAAACAATTAGATGGATTTCAGTATCATCTATATGCATGTTTAAAGGACATTCCTGATCAATGGATGACTAGGTCCCAAGAGACCCTGCATAATAATTGAGACACTGATCCAGGGGAAGTACTATAATGACTCAAGGCTCTCTTTTAACACCACAAAACATGGCACACTGACCAAACTGCTCCATTTATCTCTTATTTACTACGTGTTGTTTTCTTTGACCTCTTTATTCTACTGACTGCATTCTTCATCTGGATTTCTAGTTGCACAGACAGGTGGAAGTGATGTAAGAAATTGTGGGCTTACACTCCTAAATATGCCTTGTAGTTAGGTTAAGAAAAAGAAAGGGGGGGGGGGAATCAAAGAAAATTAAAATAAAGCAAATCAAAAACCTTTGCAAGAGTGCTGTTGCATGTACTTGGAGAATAGGTTTTGAATACCAAACATCAGGAAAAGCCATTTTCAAAGGTTATCATCTGAACTCATGTTAAATAGTTGACTATTCAACCAAGCAAAAATTAGATCCAAAGGATGAAATAATAAAGCACCAGGGACAAAAGATCTACACACTATTTAGTAGAGAATGAGGCTTTCTATAATGGGAAACATAAGCAGAATCTCTTACAGTACTCTGAAAAAATGATTGCAAGTAAAATCTTGTGAAACATCAACATGTTCTGTGACAGCTGTTTACAGTTTTTACTTCTAAGCCGTTCACAGTTGTATGTCTGGACAGTAATTCTAGGGAAAAAAAAAGAGATCTGAATGCTTTTTTCAGATACAGGTTTACAATAAAAATATACTCACCCGAAAATAAATGATAATAGTAGTGTTGGATTAAAAAAAAAAAGTTAAGTTTGTGCACTGTGAATTGAAAGACTGTAACCCTTGAGTTTTCTAAAATGTATTTTTCAGGTTTAGTTATACATTATTTAATATTCAGAATTCATTTTCATAGTTTCAGAATAAGCCATTCAAAATGGCAATGTATTATAGGTCAGAGGGGAGGAAGAAAAACAGAACACAGTACAAAGCATCTACAATGTCTCCTGCTCCACTTCGAGAAAAAAAATAAAAATCTAGAAGCATGAAAATCCAACATTTTCTGTTATGATAAAGTAAGAAAATAAAATTCTCACAGTACTATGTTTAAGAGAAAGCTAGATTGAATTAAAAAAGTAGAACTGCTTTAGACAGCATTTTCCATCTTAACTTTGGTTTATGACAGTAATGAAGGACTTCTATTTTTATTTACAGCTGTTGTTTTTTAAGAACTAAAAGGAAAATATCCTTTAAAGAAATATGAATATTTCATAGCAGTGTTATTACATTATATCACTGTGTAAAGCAGTCTCCAAAAACTGTGGGAAGCAGTGTAAATGAGGTGAGTGATAGTACTGCACAGGTCATTTGGAGACTATAAGAGCTTCTATTGCACAAAGCAGATTGGCAAATTTTGTATTTTTTCTTCCCAGGCTCCCTTTTACACATATATAAGAAAGCAAAACCTTATATAATAGAAGTCTTTTATTTGAATGGTATAGTTATAGCCCTTGTAAGGAGCTGAAATAGGAGACTGACTTCGATTCTCTATAGTTTCTTCATGTAAGAAAACAGGAAAACAATCTGTGTTTAATAGATTCTAGTTTCTTGTTGCTACCTCTCCCCACTGACCCTAGTATAGATGAGACACAGCTTATTATCTTTGGCTTTATGACTCCAACAATATTCTCATATGTCACTAAGAAAACTTGCCTTCCTGGGTGGGAAAAGAGAATAGTTAATCTTTTTCAGGAGAAAGCATGGAAAGATTTTGTTGGGAAGCAAAGGCTTGAATAAAACTTCAGACAGAGGCAGGGGGAGAATAATATTTCTTTCAGCACAGGTCCTGTTCTGAAACTTTATACTTAGGAGAGTTGCCTCAGTAACTTGACAGGATCCTTCTCTGAAATGCAAATATATATACATTCAAAACATCATTAGTTTTTCAAAACTTCATTATGCATAATCAAGAAGAGTTATGACATCTTCTGCCAAAATTCCTCACTTATATCTGTATGGTAACGTCACAGAGTTAGTATCTGACAAATTTCTCTTATATGCAAGCACAGACTAAATAGACTAGAGAAGATAGATTAGAGAAGACTCAGGAAGATAAAATGGAAACTGAGACACTGGAAATGTAAAAAGTAAAAGAATATAGGATTGATTAAAAACTAGCCATAACAATAATTGAGATTTCACTGGTAAAGATGAGCATCTATTGAATAATATTTCTTTCTAAAGTCTGATGCTATTTTCCTAGGCAACTGGTTTAAACTGCTACTTATGGTGGGTTGGCCTAGCCTAGCTGCTGGATGCCCAACCAGGCTCTCTCTTACTCCTCCTCCTCCTCAGTAGGACAGGAGAGAAAGTAAGACAAAAACACTTGTGGGTTGAGACAGAGATGAGAAGAGTGATTACCAATTACCACCGTAGGCAAAATGGGCATCAATTTGGGAAAACTTAATTTGTTGTCAATTAAGTTAGAGCTGGGTGGTGAAAAACAAAATAAAAAAAAGTAAACCAACACCTTCCACTCACTCTCCCCTTTTTTGAGACTCAGTTTCACTCCCTCATTCCTGACCTGTGGATACACTTGCTCTGCTTTCCCCTTCTTCAGAGCAGCAGAGGAATCTCTGTTCCCACTTGTGGAGCACCTCCTCCCCCTCCTTCACTGACCTGGCTGTCTGCTGGGATGTTTCTCACATTTTTCTTTACTTCTCACTGGCAGGAAACACTTTTTACCCTTTCTTAAGTATATTATCCCCAAAATGCCACCCCCTTAGGCTGCAGGGCTCAGCCATGCCCTGCAGTGGGTGGGTTGGAGACAGCGGGCACTGGGTGTGTCCATCATGGGGCAGCTCCAGCTGCTCCTCACAGAGGCCACTCTGCAGACCCCACCAACAGAGATGGGGCACCTACACACAATACTTGTCTATATAATCCTGGAAAACTACATCTTATATATTAAAAAAAGAAAAAAAAAAGGTTGGGGTAGTAAAAATATTAGGTTGAAAATATGAGTATTTAGCAAAATAAAAATGTACACTCCTGTTTCCTTGCATATAACCAGCCTGAGTAATGGGACGGGACAGAGACTCTTTCTCTGTAGTTGTAGAGAATTTTTCATATCTTGTTCTGATTTACAGTCAAGATTAAATGCAAAAAATGAAATATTTATCTTTTTAAAATCAAATTGAAACACTTGAGCCAGAAAGGTTAAGAGAAGTTCACGGAACAATCACACTAACAATTTAAGGCCATGATTTATTTAGCAGGTTCAGAGTAATAATGAGCAAAACTGCTAATCAGTGCCCACAGATATTAGATAATAAATTCAATAGGTTGAAATGGGTATTTGTATAGCAGCAAACATTAGTCTAATGATTGAATTAATCTTAATGCAGAGAAATTCTTCCATGCCAAATTTGTTTACCACATAACATACTAATGAAGATAAAACTGGTGGGTCTTCTTTACCCTTATGAATTGTTATTTGGGAAGAGTTGAAAGGGCATTAAACGGCAAAGTTTGGTAAGAGGCACACAAAAAGATTTGAGCAAACAACAAATGACAATAGATAAGGTACTCATTCTGTATTACACTTTGAATGGCTGAATATAAATTATTGCATTAGTAGAGTTTATTAAAGAACCTACTATGTAAAACAGATCTAGAAATAACCAAGGGCTTCATAATTAGCTGATCTTTCTGGTACTTCCTTAATCCATTTTTGTTGTCTAAGGAGGACAATCTATGTATGTCTGTGCACAGAGGCTGGAAATTTAGATCTCTATGTTAGTTAATTTTATTTCTGATCATCAAACAAATATGCTTACAATGATAATTAAGGACAACTCTTCTCAAATGTCTTGCCAGAAAATCACCTTTAAAAACAAACAAACAATCAATCAAACAAACAAAACTCTAACACTCAAAATCATTGGGTTTTTTTCTCCTTTAAAAAAGATCAATTTCTATTATGGGGCACAACTCTTAGAGTAGAAAATACTTTTTTCAAGTTGCTTGCAGTTTGACCCTCTGATACATAGATTAATGGCTCAGTTTGACAAACTTTTCAGAAGGCAGATTATCAGATTATCTTCAGATACAGAAAATAGTTTAAGATTATTTCCAATCATTTATTTTAGTTTGGGGTTTTTGTTTTGTTTTCTAACAGGTCCTCTCTTGGCTATTTATAACTGAGACTTTACAGAAGTATCATCTGGAGACATACACTTAACTGCACTGATCAACCCTTTTTGACTGTGACTGGTTAATTTAAATGATTAAAGCTGTGGAATAAACTCCATCAAAACAAAACCAGTGCTAGTGACTTAGGTAGACACTATACCCCAGTTTAAAGCCACTTACGTGCTCCGGTGAAAAAGAAATTTGAATTTTTTCATCTAGTAAAATAATGTAAATGATCCAGTAATTTAATCTGGCTAAAGTGCAATATACTCCAAATTTATTTGTAAAAAACTCAACAGCAAACCAGTATTTTGACATCTTTTTACCAAGACTAAGTGTACTCTTCTGTGCCTGACATGTTAAAGACACTTGCTTGCATATCACATATTTCAATTTCAGATGCACTGAACAGAATATATAAGAATCACACACATTTGAGTAACCAATGCCATCCATATATGATATAAAAAAGAAAAGGAAAAAAAAACAACACCAAAAACCTGTTCTTATTCTGCTATTAGTGTTAGCAGAAATGTGTAATATGCAAATATTTTTTCCAGTACATTTTGGAGGTCAGTGTTATATGATAACACCATTGGCTAGTCTAAGCTACTCCCATTTTCACAGCCTTGACCTAATTATACAGATTTTAATGGGCAAACAGAGTAGAAAAGTAGAACACTGCTGTCAGTGTCCTGTCAGATTTATGAGATGTCATATACATTGTACTGAAATACAACACTGAGTAAGCTGGCATCTTGTAATAGGCAAACACTGGAAAAGACCAAAAGGAAGGCAGCTGAATTAAGCAACATGGCACTCATATTTCCCCCCAGCTAAGAACTCTCTATCTCAATTTTGGTTGTTTTCCAGTTTGTTCTGGTCTTTCACAGTATTCTGAGAAGAGGCATTCTTCCCTTCAAGTTTGTTCAGCTGACAGAATGATTCGTGGACATTTTTGAGCAATAAATAAAAGAGCTTTCTAACTTTTGAGCATCACAGAGGTGTTCCAATACGTTTCAATGTACATGAAAGAATTACCTATACTGATGTCAATTCCACAGCCCTCTGTTTTTTCATTCACAACGCCTATGCTATTGTGCATAATCTATTCATCTGGCAGTTTACCTGACATCTTCCAAGCCATTCTTTTCTCTGCTGCTCCAATAACACCAGTCTAATTTCTCTTCTTTTCTTTCCCTACACTCATCCAACAAAGTAGGCATTATCAACAGTTACTTCTGAACCTCCCCCACTAAAAAAATCCACAGTTTCTAAATGAAAGACATGAGATATGGACACACATCAACATAAAGTGCTATTAGGATTTATTCTTTCAGGGTAATAAATAAACAAACAAACCACTAACTAACTAACTAAATTAATTAAATTAGACGGAAGAGTAGAATACAGTTTTTGTCAACCAAGCAAGCAAGAGAGAAATACACATTTTTAAAAGGCCACAGAAAATGTTCCTCCAAAAATTAAAGACTGTGGACAATGCGTCTCTTTTGTACTAAGATGTCTTCCAAAATTGTTAATTCTTAAAAGGTTCTTTAAATTTTATTGTGCTCTTATAAAGATGCCTTTTAAGTCATGCATGTTCTTGTGGATCACCCTTCAGTCCAAAAAGTTCATAAAGCATGCAAGGCAACTTACTATTTGGCCATTCTAGGATTTTTCAGTATTTTTTGTTTAAGCAAACTTCATTCAAAGTGTAATTTTTTTTCTAAAATAAAGTTGTCATTGTTTGTAAAATAACATGGATAAACTCACAAGTGTCTCTAAAGTTGTCTTTTTTCAGCCTATTCCCTTCTTTTCGCAGGACCTCTTCCATGTGCCTCAGAGCATTGTCCAAACGCTTCTTGAACTCTGGCAGGTTTGGTGCTGTGACCACTTCCCTGGGGAGACTGAGATTTATGCTGTTCCCTCTGCTTGCCCTCACAAGGAATTGTAGACTGCAATGAGGTCTCCCCTCCATATTCTCTTCTCCAGGCTGAACAAATCAAGTGACCTCAGTCATTCTTCATATATCCATATTCCCTCTAGACCCTTCACCACCTTCATGGCCCTAAAGGGACTATTTTAGTTAGGTCTGTTAAAGGTGAACCGAACAGGTATCCTATGCCTCACACAGCAGTCCACACATTCAGAAATAAAGCATGTGAACACAGGCTCCTAGCTAGAATTTCCTGGGAATGTGACCTTAAGAGTCTGATTAAACTGCAGAGAGTATCAATAGAACTTAGCCACTGATGCAACAGCTTATTTTTAACAATGTCCATCTAATCATACTATCTCTTTAAATGCTGAGGGGAAGTTGCGTAGACAAAGGTCAGTATCATTAGTAAACATCTAGATTATCTGAACATCTCTCTACCCTAGCAGAATGTGTTATATCTATGTATGTCTATATGCATAGATATGCATATATTTATGTGTTACAGCTGTCACAGTGACCTATATTCATCTATACCATATGTTAGATATTTTCAGTCTTCTGCAAAATGTATTATTAATATGTCTGCAAACAGTATAGCTGCTCGTGCAATAGGGATTCATATTACTAAGTGCCTATTTACAACTAGAAAGATATGATTTCCATTCATAGTGAAGTAATAATGAAGAATAAGCATTTGTAGTATATAAAAAAATATTAATACCTGGAGTAATAGCACAAAGCAACTATCTTATACTACTCCTTTAATTTCTCATGAAAAAAAAAATAAACTGTAAAACTATCATTCCAATAACTCATCCACTGTGGTGTGGGTGATTATTTTTGAGTCATTTAGTTCCTCTCCCAAATGATCCAAGGAATCTGCACTTAAATCAGCTGAAAAAGGCAGCAGTGCAGGGAAATTTTTGATTACACTTTTAACTTCGCAAGCTAACCTACAAATGACTTTAAAATTACTGGTAACACTACGGTGCTACGAACCACCTACACATTTTTATTGAAAGACTGTAGCTACAATCCATTAGCTAATGACTGTGCTGCACTTGCCAGATCATATTCACACTTGCAATGACTCTAAGTGCCCAGGTTTCAAGGGACTTGCATTAACGCTACCAATTAAATCCAACCTCTTTTGTTACAGTTTTGCAAAACCAATATATTTAAACAAAGAAGAAAACCCCAAAACATCCGAATCGTACTGACTTCTCCAGAAAAAATGAAATCTATTTTGTATGCCTTTGCTATATTAAAGTGTAAGTCTTTGGAAACATTGAAATATGCGCTTGCATATTTTAAGTACATTTTAAATTGCAACAACTTAACATGTTTTGACTAATAAATTGCTTTGCCTTAAATTCAGTAATTGACCACTGCTCTTTAACAATTTGTTAATATTCAGTAAAAGCTAAACATCAAAACTGGTCAATTATTCCATCACACTCTTGTCAGTCATTTGATAAATATATACATTTTACATAAGCAAAAACGAAGGACGAGCAAAGTGATAAACATGCATCCATTAGGCTCTTGGATTATAAACTATGCAATTATCATAAAGTTGAGAAGGTTTTTATTTTTTCCAAGTTCTTTTAGATGGATGAATCATTTATAACTGATGCTTTTGCTTGATATAAAAGTATGTCTTCACTAGTAAGCTCTGTGACATTATTTAAGAAGGGTAGCTATGCAATGAAATACTTCAGTACTGTAAGTATAAAGTAAAAGAAGTTACTCAATCTTTCCCAATGAACTTAAACATTTTCTTTAGATCTTGAAGACAAAACAGATCTAATCTAAAAGAGGAATTGAGAACGTCACTAAGTGAGCAAAAAGAATCCTTCTCCTAAATGGTGGGGACATAGAATTTAATTTCAAGTCTTGTAGTGCAAATGACATTTTTGAGTGGTTTTCAAATGAAGAACTTTAAAATCACCACAAGTATGCTGAGAATATTTGAGCATGCAGCATTTTGATGGCAGTTCAGTAATGTAGATTTCTTTAAAATGATAGATGAGTTATCTCATAGAGAAAAAAAAAATATTATTTTGCAGGAGTTTACTTCTGACATGAATCACCAAGTCACCTCTGGAATGAAAACAGAATTATTGCTCAGTAACCAAGGGTGTGCAGTCCATGAGGCCACAGAAGTCCAGAGGAACTGCCACAGGAGTGTACACAGCAAAGTGTGTTCTTAGCACCAGCTGCTTCACATCCAGGCCTGTTCCTATTGTGCTGCTTAATACTTCCTCGTGTACCTATAAACACACTGATTGTGTAAAAACAGTGTATAGGTATACACAAGAAAATATTTTTCTACTTTCTCCCAAAGGTGACTAGATGTTACTAAATAAACTTTTTTTTTTTTTTGTGCTAATGCAGCATGGGTTTTATATTGAAAAGATTTTTGCCAAAGCTTCAAAATTTTCAGACCTTCTTGAAGACTTAAAGATTTATTTATGTCTTTATCTATTTGTTTGTTTGCATATGAGAAAAAGCCCAAAGTTTTGGAATGTTTAGGAAAAGACTTTGTACATAATTCCCTTTCCTTGTCAAAGGCAAATATGTCCTAAATTGGGTTGCTTATGATGCTACTGCATCTGGATGGATTCGCTCTAGAAGGTATGCCTTCACCTTGCAACCAAAGAATAAATAAATTTAACATGCTATGCACAATGAAAAAATAAGTATTCTATTATTATATTAATTCTCCCTACCTTATATTCTTTTAACATGTATTTACCTGGATCAGTATGAAAGGGGGTAAAGCTTAGACTATGAAAATATTCAATTCTTAGTCCTATTTCTAGAAGGTTTACTTATGTATGTTTTAGACTATAAATATAATTCGTTATTTTTTTCAATTTAATTCATCTTTCCTTCCTCTTCTCCTGATGAAAACAAACAGACCAAGTGTACGCATGAAAACATGAAGCATTCCTTGGGAAGACAAATATTTGAAAGAAAAAAGAATATTCATTACCTATATAACATAATTTTAAAATCTTGTTCTGGGAACCTCCCTTCTTATGCATGGATTTCTCCAGGGGGAGGGGGGGAGGGATGCAAACATAAAGTCTGAGAAAAAAGAAAAAAAAGATAAAGCTATAAAATAAGCATAATGAACAAAATGAACACCTAGTCTCTTGACAAGACTAGGTCAAACCTGAAGACACTGAGGTATAAGGATATTTCTTAAGATAACACATTTTTTCTACCAAAGGACTAGATTTCCTTCCTGGAAAGCAAAAGCTTATCAAGTTATTTGTTTTAAGGAAGGATTGCAGGATTCCATGAATGTCCCATATAGGCATTCTTAAGAGACAGTCAAAATGCAACATCTTCACTTCAAGACATGCTAATTTTCAAAATGTCATGAGACTTACACTATTTACCAGAAATATTTGGTGTTGTTAGAAGGAAGAAAAACTGATTAGAGAATGGAAACATTTTTAGAAATCTTTCTTTCAAACTGCTTTAAAAAGAGAAGATGTTTTAACTTCAGTTCTACCAAAAAAAAAAGGAGGAAGAGGAAGGTATGTAACCAGCATTTTTATTCAATTAGAATTGTAAGAAATGAGGTACAAAATGTAAAATTGCCTTTGAAAAATGTTATGTGCAGATAGGTAAGAAAGCCTGATAAATTTCGTAAAAGATATGAGTATTTTCTTAGCAACAAGAACAGCTGAGATTCATCTCACACAAAAGGTTAGATTTCTTGGAATCAGCTAAATTTAGATGTCTACACTTCCTCTACATACAATGTGGTCAATAGAGTCTGGAAAACCATCCCTCTCACATTAAATTAGACGCACATTTAGTAACTGAATGGGTCTCTAGACTCAATTATGATACTGACTAGGTCTCCACTGCCTACACCTGGAACTCACACTAATTCACATCTACCTACAATTCACATCTGAATGAGTCATAGATACATCTCAGCCTAAAATTCACTTCTCCTGCTTAACCATTAGCATGCAATGCCAGTTTAGAAACATCCCGGGTACCCAAGATATTTGCATGTGGATGTCAAGCAGGAAAAAAGGGAGTGCAATTAACAAGAAGTAGGTAGTCTCAAGGTATTTCAAATAGCACCAAACGCCTATGTATAGGAAATTATTTGAGCCCTATACATCTACATTCTGGAGCTAATTTCCATTCCAAATGCCCATACGTGAATTTAGTGTTTGAGCTCCTATTATACTCAATAGAAATATAGTAAATGGACTCTAGAGTGAAATTTAGCCAACCTGTTTTAGGTACCTGCTTTAAGATTAAATGAAAGCTCTTACGCTCAATAAAATAAAAAGGGAGCTTAGGCACTTAGGATAAAGTTTTAGATCTCTACATGCAAGTATGCACATTCAGGAGTATATAATATGGAGCTGAGTTCATAATTAATTTCTGGAACTAAACTTGATTGCTTCCTATAGCCTTCATTCATAACCTGTGGTGGGATAGAGGCACTTTATAAAATTTACTTGACCAATTCAGATATCTGCCTCAGGAGCTAAAGTGCCTTTTGTATATAGCTTCTTCCACTGCCAGTACAGAGTATGAGGCTAGACAGACCACTGGTCTTTTTTGCTTATGTTCTTCTGAAGCCTACCATGGTGGAGAGCATTTAGGCTAACTAGTATAGATATTGAGTCTCAATATAGCTGTCTTATAACTGCTTTTGGTGCAATTTGAGCAATTTTGGTGCAGCTTTTCATTACCCTGCCTGGTATTCCCTAGAAAATAGATCCTGAGGAACATATGCCAGATATGGGTGTACTGAATACCCTATGGTATCACAAATGGCTCTTCATTGTTATTTTTAGGCAATTGGAATAGATACCAGTAACTTGAATTGTACATTTTTGTTTGGTTTCTACACTGTGTACCCTACCATAAATTTACAAGTTTATAATTCATTTACTTTAGAGAACACACATTTTTCTTTCCTCTTTCTTCACATCTGTATTGCACAATCTATACAAGACAAATTTAATTAACTTACAGGATTGCAGAACCATAGAATGATTGAGATTGGAAGAGAAGTCTGGTGAATTGATTTAGTCCAACCTATCTGCTCAAATCAGGGTCAACTAGAATCACATTGTGTTTGATTTTCAAAATACCCAAACATGGAGACTCCACAATCTCTCTGGGAAACCTGGTTCAGAGTTCTATTGTCCTGACAGTAAGAAAATGCGTGTTTTTTTTTTCCTTATGTTTAAAGAAAATTTCTCTGTATTTCAGTTTGTGCCCAGTGTCCCTTCTTTAATTTGGTATACCACTGAGAAGAGTCTGGCTCTCTCTCTGCTCTCCTTCCCCCCACCACATAAGGTATTTGCACACATTAATAAGATCCTTCCTAAGCCTTCCCTTCTCTGGGATGAACAGTCACAGTTTTCTCAGCATCTCCCCATGTAACAGACGCTCTAATACCTTAATAATCTTTGTGGAGTTTTGCTGGACTCAAGCCATATTTCCATTTCCCTTCCATACTGGAAAAACCACCACTGGACTTGGCACTTCAAATGTGTCTCACGAATGCTGAGGAGAGGGAAACAATCATTTCTATCAACTTGCTGGCAACACCCTTCCTAATGCAGTTCAGGAGGTTGGTTTCTTTTCTTAAAGGGTGCCTTCTGGCTCATGTCAATTTGCTGTCCACCAGGCCTCCCAGTTCTCTTACTGCACAGCTGTTTTCTAGTTGTCAGGCCCAAGTCTGTGCTGGTGCAATGGGGTTATTCCTCCTGCATGGAGTTATTCTTCTCATTGTAGCCATCAACAATTCTAATTCTATTTAAAAATTGGAACCACTTGAATGCTGAAATTAACAATGCCATGCTAAATTCAACACCTTTATTTTCACGACTATAATCTTTCTTCTAATCAACTTGCCACTGTGAATAGGACTTACACTGCCAAGATTCCATTAGTAAGAATATGTGAAACATCAGAAAATTAATCTTAGTATCAAGGTAAAAAAGAGCCAAAGCTGCCAACAATAACCTTCACTGAATTTCAGAAAATGCAGCCTCAAAAATATAAGACAAATATTGCTGCCATAATAACACTGTCACACCTTTAAAAGGCACATTGTCTCAAACACAGTTAGCTGATAGAGCACCTATAGTACTAATATATTTCTAATATATTTCATCATGATTAAAGATATATTTATTCAGTTGTGCTTTTTACTTTAATTTCCTATGGAAAGTCTTTAAAGAATAGAAGAATCTGTTACCGTTCTACTGATAAAAAGTATGGTAAAACAGCATGTTTATGAGGCATGGAAAAGAACCTACTCAGGTCAGAAAAATTATGGATACAGAGAAAAACTGATTTTAAAAGTCTGCAATTTGGAAGACGTTTTATTTTTTCTTATTGTGAATATTTAACTTGAAACTTATGACTAGCTTTTGTTTTTTTTGTTTTTGTGGGTTTTTTTTGTGCTGTACAGATATGGGATCCATATTAAAAACAGACAGAAATGTTGCAACATTCAAAATACTACAAAGCATTAACCAGTTTATTACAGGTTCAAGAAGACTTGAGCACCATGTTTGAACTATGGACACCAAACACCCTCTTTACCAAATAAAAGGTCAAAAGCTGATTCAGTTGAAGTCAATAACCAATATAATACTATTTCCTCTGTCACTGAAGATCATTAAATCAAGGAATCATTCTGAAACATATTGTGTAGACACCAGCAGAAAGCACATGTTTTTATATGTTATTGACTAAGACTTCTGACCTGTATTGTGCAGGAGGCCATACTAATCAAAACAGTCTCTTGGGCCTCAAAATATCCATGCACTTCTGAAAGTCACAGATTTCATGTTGTCAAAGGGTGGTACAGTCACACAGACAAGAGCTAGAAACTGAAGATAAATGCTTTGAGACTGGGAATATTAAACCAACTTTAATACTCTGGTGCTTTTTAATACTCAGCCAAGCTCCTCTGTCACTCCTGGTTCTCAGCAAAACAGAGGAAGAAAATGAGATGGAAAAGTTTATGGATTGAGATAAGGACACTCACCAGTTAACACTACTGACAGAAATGACTCAACCTGGGGAAGATTAACTAACAATAAAAAATTGAGTAGGATTCTGAGAAATCAGAAAAAAAATATGAGAAACCCCTTCCCCTCCCCTCCACCCCTTTCTTCTTCCCAGGCTCAAATTCACTCTTTCATATCCTCCTCTTCTGACTCCTACCCAGCTTGCCCCTGCCAAGGCCAGTGAATGGTGCAGAGGGACATGGAAGGGAAGTTGCTGTTGGTCAATAAAACTTTGTATCTGCTGCTCCTTCCTCATCATACTCTTCCCCTGTTCCAACATGGGGTCCCTTCCAAGGAATACAGTCCTTTATTACCTGCTTCACCATGGGTTCCTTCCATGCGGTACAAACCCTCAAGGACAGACTACTCCAGAGTGGGTTCCCCAGGGGCCACAGTTCCTGCTCCTGCAAGTGCTCTTCATGGACTTCCTTTAGGCCATACCCACCTTCTCTGGGGTGGGGTCCTCCATGGGTTGCTGGGTACACAGTGGTCTTCTCCACATGCTGTGAGGGAATCTCTTTGGTACCTGAAGCACACTCTCTCCCTCCTTCCTCATTGACCTTAGCGTCTGCAGGTTTGTTTCTCTCACATTTTTCTTACTCTTTCCTGTTAGCAGCTGTGCAGCTTTGGGCAGCAGTGGGTCAGGTTTAGAGCCACCAAGAACTGGCTCTGACTAATATGAGGGCAGCCTCTGGTCTCTTCTCATAGAAGCAATCTCTGCATCCCCCCTCCCCACAACTTCATCATGTAAACCCACATAAAACATGTAATTAAATACCAGTGGAAATAAATCATTGGACTGTTTTAAAACACCAGTTCGATTTAAGAAAAGTTGTCTGAAATCCTAAGCACTGTGCTATGGCAGAGGTTTGACTAGATAATGATAGCACTTTGAAACCTAAAAACATCTGCGAATCTTTGCAGTAGACCTGGTCTTACTGTTATAAGAAAATCCTTGTGAGAAGAAAATACTTATAGGAGAAAAATAACTCTTAATTTCTGAAATCAGTCTTTTGTTTTAACCTGTGCCACTGGCAAAAACATCTGTCCTACATATCAACAATGATGCCAGCCAAAGGCAACAGCTTTTGTCTAATGTGCAGCCTTCCCCTTCCTTTAATCCTCTAACATTTCTAATAGTCCCCTTGCCCCATCTAGCCTTTTGAGCTCACTCCTGAGGACCTGCAAGTTCTCATCTTGGATGGCAGCAGCAGCCAGGAAGTTCAGACACACTAGGTGTTCCTCTTGAAGAAGTGATGGGACAAGTTCCTCTCTCACTGCTCATTCAATGGCTATTGCATCCAGATTTACACTCCAATTGGCCTTGTTGTATGGAGGAAAAGAGAATAGAATAGGAACAGACGTAGTACAGTGGCTTTTCCAAACCAAGACAATTTTAAAATCCTCACTGTGATGAGGCAGCAAAGAGATGTAAAGAGATGGCAATATTTCTTAAGCCTCTCAGATTTTATTTATTTTTTTTAAAGAAATAGTTAAGATTGAATTCAGACTTCAGACTATTTTATAGCTCTTTTTTAGGTTAATTCACCAATTTGACTCCAGTTTTTCTTAATCTGCTTGCCTGTAGCTAAATGTGACTGTTAGATTCTGTGTAAAGTATGAACTTGTGTTTAATGAAATGGAGGATATGACTCAAAGGCAAGTGTTCCTATTTTAGTTCACATACTCTCATATAATGAAAACACAATAATAACTATGGACCTAAGTATTAACAGAGTAGCATTTCTTTCTACACCTTAGGATGTTCAGCTATGGACTACTCCAGTATTGCCAAATAAGAAACTTTTCAGGCAGCAAAATGAAAGACAGGATTAAGCAGAGGGTACGCTCACAAGGTTAAACCATCATCACCCACTGGGTGTAATGATAGTGACACTGTAAAACCAAAGCTCTTTGCATGAAAGGCTTAGCTTCTCCACATGGGACACTATCATATGACCAAGTGTAATACGAGACAGTCTTGCCATGACTCTGAACCTTAATCATAATTAAACCACTGCCACAGAGATATTTCTACTTATTACTGGAATTAGAGTATGATTTAATATCCCTGACATCACTTGACTAAACTGCCATAGTATTAGTTTTATTAAAAAGGAGGAACTCAGGTATTTACCTGGCAAATTTAACCACACAATTTTTACTATACTGAAAATAAAAAAGCTATCCACAAACATTATTATTGAAAGACAGCATTATAACGTTACTCCTAAGAACATGGAATTGCTTTGGAAGCTGTAATTAAAAACACAGGACAGAACAGAATATTCTGTTTAATTTTACTAAATAAAAAGGATGACCTTCAAAACAGTGATTTACAATTTTTCTACAGCTCCTTGATTTTATAAAGCTATCACTTTGTGTTATGTAATACATATTGATACTACTTATTAATGAGGTGTAGAAATTAGGCAAGCATTTACTTAACTTCATAAACATGTATCAGAAGACATAAATATTATATTTCTGTCTGGTTTTAAACCATTGGAATCATTGCATAGATTGATCCACAGTGTATAGTAGGCTTTCTCCCTAGAGCGGTTCTAACACTCCACTAAATATATGCTATTCCTCTTTATCTCTTTGAAGAAAAATGAATCACATCCACAGCTTGCAGCTATCAAAATTTGATTTATCAAGCATTTACATGAGTGCTTTTTTCTCCTTTTATACACTAGGAGGCACATTTTTCCTTCATACAGTTCTATTGCACAGCTTTGCCACATGAAACCCTTAGATACGTTAAAAATTCCAGTCTAAATTTAAGTCCCTGACAACCTTTACTAAACCACAGAGAAAGAAGAATTCTTCACTAATAGGGTGGGTTGTTTTTTCACACTGATGAAAAACACACTTGTAGTAATGAAAAATAGCTTTCAGCACCTGACTGCTGGCAAACAAAAACAGTTTTCTTTAGAGTGATTACTGAAAAAATAATTCACTTCAAAATACATCAGAGAGCTGTACACTTTTAATGGAACTGATGATAGAGATGTTTGTGTTAAAAGTGTACTTGCTGATACGCACATTTAAAACTATTAAAAAGCAAGAATTTTGGTAATAAGAGATGCTATAAAGCAGTAGAACTAAATACTATTTTATACAGACTTTTTTTTTTTTTTTAATATCCTAGAGGAAATGGAATGTTTTCTACATTCTTATCTGATATACTAAAAGGTAAAGAACTTGACTTAGATGACAGATCTTCGGAATATCTTCCTTTACTTTTTATAGGAATCAAGCGTATCAAGTTGCAATTGAGACAAACATGAACTGTAAGGGAGCTGCAATTGACAGGTTAACATCATACTCCTCTGACTATCAATAAATACTGATCAATTAACAATAGTGAAATGGACAACACATCTTAGCAAAATAAATATAACCCTCAAGTTAAAATAAAAGACTCTAAATAAAGAAGACAGGTTTGAGTAATGCAAACCAAACTTGGGTTTACATATCATTATAAAGGACTTCATATTTCTATCTTGTTGCCTTTTCCTCATAACCACAGTGACAGTGTGGGGCTGACAATGCTAGTATTTGCCTTCTCTCTTCATTTCAGTTTCCCCCGGGTTGAGAGATTTCTGTTTTCAGATCAGCTAGATAAATCTACTCTCACTGTGCATGTTTATTTCATTAAATCATGTAATTGTACTTGTGTTTCTGTAGAAGCTAATGACTGCAAACAAATATAACAGTAAGTTTTCTCATATCTTTGTATAGCAAGTTAGCAAGACTTTTAGCTCATTTCCCCCCACCCATATTTCAGGTTTTGAAGACCTGGGCCCTGGTCTATTAAAATAGCAACATATTAATACTGAGAAACAACAGCTGCATTTTTATTCATGGAAATTCACAGTGTACAGTAATAACCCACACAATTCACTGAGCATTAAAGCCATTAACCAAAATTGCTCTCAGCATGAGACAAGGACTTTACTATCAAGATTAACATCACATTCTCATGAGCTGAAGCAAACTTTTACCTAGAATTAACTTTCATAGAAATACAGTGGAACAAATCTGTATTTTTGTGTAGAGGTCATTAGCAAACATTCCCATAAACACTGTTCTTTCTCTTCAGTTGAAGTATTTAAAATAGAAATATTGTTCTGCAACATTTATCAAAAATTGGTAGCAGTACATGTACATGATAATACTATGTCTCTCCACTATGATTTTTTCCTTACTGTATAGTTGTATATTTTACCTTAGAATAACCCAAGTATTTTCATAAACAACAATTCCTTAAACAGCCACTGAAATGAAACTACCTCTACAGTTAAATACAACTACTGAACATTTCACTGCAATAAAACTAGAAATTCAGCTTAGCAGTGTCAAAGAATACAATGTTCAAATGATATTACACTGGTTATTTTAACTATGAACGCATGTAAAAACCCACAAAGTAACTTTGCCCAACACCAGACAGCATTTTTCTCTTCTGAAAATTGCCACAGGATCTTCAATGACCATAAACTACTTTATACTCCATTTCACATCTCATCCAAAAACTTGTGCATCCAGTAGCAAAATAACTTTTGACACAATGCCTAGGCAACAGCTTGATACTGAATAGGATATAAAAGTCAAATCCATCTAATGAGCACCATCACTCCCATCCTGGACTGGGTTTTCCTAGGATGATTTCTGTCACAGTAATGACCATATCATTCCCTTCTTAGTTTATGAGATTTTTTGAGATATGGAATGCACTATATCAATTTCTGATAAAAGGCAAAAATTCTATACTTTAATACTTCACTAATCATCACTACAGCTTGATGGTTAGATCTTCATAAATTTGACAAGAATTTAGCATCCCTAAGGCTAAACCGGGTGTAACCACAGACATATTAAAACTTTTCATATAGCTTTTAAGAACACTTACTCTGACTAATCACCTATTAGCATCTATATTAGGCATGAAAAGTTGATCATGATTAATATACTATGTTTGCACAATGTGCTTAACAAAAATTTCCAAAACCACCTTTTTAATAACTTTCTATGAAGTTTACTAAGTCCTTTTTTCCTAACTCTCCTGGAGGATTTTTATGCCGCATTTTGAAGAGATGCACAATTCAGGGTCGGTGAAGCTAATGTGACAGTGGCAACACTCAATGCTGCCTGAAAACTCCTCTCTGATCTTGTTAAATCTTTCACAAGTCTCATACATGGTCAGAGAATTAACTGGATAATTCCACTTAAGCTCTTCACTTGCTTAAGCAGACATACATTCTTGCTCCAGAGTCGATCCATTCATAGTTGCTATTCGTTTATCATTCCTTGTATTTCTACAGATTAAGGGTTTGAGACCATAGTTCCAACAACATTTCTGTTTTGGTAAAGAAAATAATATGCAGGTGTTGTATCCAGGGAAAAAAAGAAAAGGAAAAAGACAATAGGGGAAAATAAACCAGAATGCAATTCTCAGACAGTAAAGCATTTCAAAATGTTTCTTTGCAGGTTTCATCCAACACAATCTCTTGGTCTTCCCATAAAAATATGAGAAAAATATTTCCAAAGTCAATATTCCACAGTTCACGTTCTCATCTGCCATGATGTAAATGTCATAATTCAGATCCAGCTCTGCCCAAATGAGAAGATGGACCTTAATATTGTTCATCAGATCCCAAGGACACCTTCTTTCCTGGTTTGTACAGGCCCAGTGACAACTTAATCATCTATACAAAAGGGAGAAATGCCAAAGACAGAAACTAGTTCTTATTTCTATACTCCTGGGATGCAAGAGAACTCAAGTTCAATTACCTTCCAAGAGCACAGATAAGACTTTTAACCTTCTAGACAGAGAACAAGAGGCTCAAGGGCAGTACTGTTGCCCCCTCCCTGCTTTTAGTATGTCCAAGTCTCCACATTCCACATTCCAATGTCAAAATAGTAGTCCCAGTATTGGTTAAAACATTGTTTCACTTTTAAGTGTTGACTGTCACAAAAACACAGCAATAATGAAAATGTATTATAGAGAATGAAAGAACGGCAGAAATTCCCAAATTAGACAAACTGCACATGCTTAACATTTGTACAAAAACACATATCCAACAGTTCCAAAAAAACAGAAGATCATGCCATTCCAACCTAACAGAGAAACCCTGTGATTCTTGCTATTAGAAGGGGTAATTGTGTGTTACAAAAATGTGGATTCTTTAAATTTTTCAGTGCTTCACTGATTTACTGTTTTCTATGTTAGTCTAAAAGACAGTGCAACCTCCATGGTCCTGCTCTTTAAAATGATATTTAGAATTCCTTTCCGAAAACAAAGTAGAAAGCTAAACAGCAACAACACCACAAACATGAAGAAAAACTTGCTACCTTGTAGGACATCCTTCTAGGAAGCTGTTCTTACTTACTGTGCAATTAGTATAAAGCTGTTTATTCCGCTGGGTGTATTTTTGGTTCTGCAGTTAAATTACAATATGAGGCACTTCAGGTAAACTACATTCTTTCCAAACAATCCTTATGAGATAACATGACCAAATATTCATGCACATGCTTAAAAATATCTCTACCATTGCAAAGCTCATAGGTATGGAAAAGAATGTAACCAAGTTAGCAAAGCAATTCAGATAAGCAGAGCAGTGATGGTGACTCACCCGAGTTGGGGTCAGAATTGCCATCAGCTTCAGTCCTCTTGTCTGGTGAAGCCTGGTCGTAGAATTCGTCCTGCGGCTGAACCAGAGGGAGAGGGTGTGAGATCAGGGTTCCACCACCCACTGGCTCGTGGTCTCCCAGACCACTGTCACTGCAGCTTTCCTGGGAGCCATCGGGGAGGTGAAATGTAACACGGCGCTGGGACTACAAAGAAGAGCACAGGACACACTGATTAGTGCTCTTCTTTTCTGTTCTGTTCTCCTGACTATTTTTTTTTTAAACTTTTGACATACAAATAGATCCCTAGCGATGCTTATGAGGCAATTACTATTATCATATTTGCTTGTTGTTTGTTTTTGGGTTTTTTTTCATTTGGTTTGCTTTTAGATTGGAAGATGGCAGATGGGAGAGCCAAATTTCAAAGGTCTATACATGCTCATCGGTGAAGTATGCTTCTCATAAGAAATTGATCAGTAGAAAATTAGGTATATTTCTCATAATTTTAAAAACATTTTAAAAAAGCTCTCTCTGAGAAGCAAAAACAGTTGCAAACTACGTTATGAAAAAAAAATTACATCCGAAAATGAAATAAGTATATATTTCTGAGGTTCAAATCTGTTCTAACTGGAAAAGAAGAAGTCCACTAAGCTAAACAAACCCATAAAAATGGTTGTCACTTTTCAGGAATAGTAGCATACATAAATACCTATCTATAAGGATATTTATCTGATACCAATTATCTACCTAAAATGGATAATTAGGATTGATGATATATCTGTGAAGTCACAGTGGTCAGCAAAGACTCACAGGATGCAATAACAGAATAAACAATTATCACTTCAGTAAGAGAAATAAAAACAAACAGCATATACTTTGTTCAAAAGAACACACTGATAGAGAGGCAGAATTACACATTTTCCTGAAGTTAAAAAAAACAAACAACCTGCGATCATCTCCAAAGAAAAAAAAAGTCCTGCAGTGTACACTTAGATTAGTTAACCACTATTGATTTTGAACATCTGTCATCTGAAGAAATAATCTGACTTTTTGAATTGCAGCCACAGAGTGATACAGTGATTCCCCAAGAGCTTCAGAGCTGAAAACACCGCTGCAAATTGTTTAGCAGGCGTGACTGTTGGATTCATGAAAGGAATATTACAGGTCTTCACGGATCAAAACACTGCATCTTTGAAGGATTTGAAACAACTAGTTCAAGAGTATCTCAAGAGAGTGGTTAAATTAAGTTAAGCACATCTTCCCACAAAAATGAGTTTCAGCAGCTTCAGTGGTCTGGTTAGTTAGACTGGTTTAGGATAAAGGAGAGATTTACAAAGTTTATCTTAAGCTTAATAACTGTTTAGTTTAGTGCTTACTTCCTATCAATATTAGTAATCTGATACTTAGAGGTTATATCTAAGCTAATGATTCAAGATTTCTATAGAGTCGGAAGTGAAAGGAACATCAGGAAGATACTACAACAGGTATCTTCCACTAGTTAACAATTTTTAAAGTAGTTAAAATCAGGTGCCTTGTATTCATCCTGAAAAAGTATCAGGTTCCAACTCCCCTGGGTTTTTTTCCTTTTTTTAAATTTTTCTTTTAATGAGAAAAACCTCAAGTTAATAGTACTAACTGTATGTTTGCTTATTAAAAACTATTTGTTAATGGTAATTACTACTATTTTATATGATGATGAATAACATCTACTAGGTTTCTCTTTATTAATCTCCCTTGGGTGGACATAGTTGATTAAGTCAACTTTGGATTACTGTGTTATTCAGTAATAAAATGTAATACTATTTGCTCTTGGCTGTGATTTTATAATTAGTATTTGACTTTTAAGTTTCTTTTCTAGTTTTAACATTAGAATCCAAATGTAGCAAACCAAATAGATCCTCTCAGTCATTGGGCTGTATTCATTTACATCAACAGAGACCCTAACTCTATATGTCACTAAAACAACTTTTACCTCACCCTTTGTTACGTTTTCTTACAACTTTTTCTTCCGGAACTACCACCCTAAACAATCTTTTTAATCATTAGCATGTTCTTTCCATTCAATATGAGCAAAATGGAAATATAGCTAACTACACAACTCAAAATCTTCTCTTCCTGTATTTATTTTCAGAAATATAAATTTAGAGACCTGTTTTTCCAAACTGAGAATTTATGTTGCTAGTAAAATTAGTAAGACAATCACTGTGGTGGGACATCCCCCCCCTCCCTGCCCCAGGCTACACTACGATCTGAGGAAAGGAGATTACCTTCATTTGCTCTTAAATCTAAAAGACTCTATGAGAAAATCTGAATGACTGAGAAAATAAAACCCTAAAATAAGGGAGGTGAGAAATTCAGTTTTAGGTTTTGCAAAATAATTAAACCCCTGTAATTAATTAACCATCTAAATAAACAAAAAAATACATAACTACAAAAATGTCCTGTTTCGTGAGTTATGAAATAACTACATAACTACATAACATAAGTTATGTAGTAAAAATACTGATCCTGGATAACAAAAACTCCTTGTAAATGAAATCTGCTCTGATTCTATACTGACAGACAGGAATCAGTCAGACAGTAAAATGACGCAGGCCTGACACTAATACTGGCAACTTCTTAGTTGATAGTGCTATAAATTTTTAAATCCATACTTTAAATGTTAAAAAACATTGTCTTGGCTTTCAGTGCACCCATCAAGGTCTCCACAAATCATTATAAAGGATTATAAAAAAAAATCTAAAGGTCATGTAAATAGTGATTCAGTTTCAGAAATGATGGACAGACAACATGCAGTCCATCAAGAAACGTTAAGATTAAGTTGTACCTTCAAAACAATGAGGGGAACAACCCTTCTACAACAGGAGACTCAAAGCAAAAGCTTAAGCTGTCACTCCAAGTGAGTGTTAATGACAGAGTAATGTGATATGTGGCCACCACCTCCACTGCCCAGTCCAGAACCCTCCTGCCTGGCTGCTGGTGCCCAGCCTGAGGTCTCTGCCCAGGCTGAGGGATGCATCTGCCACTGTCTCCTTTGCACTAGCAATGCTGCTGCAGTCACCAAACTAAGCGTGTATCCCAGCCACACACATGGACACTGTGGCTGCACAGATGGCCTCAGACAAAGTGTTGCTCCCAGCAGTCCCCACGTTCAGGACTCACACCAAGCTCAGGCAGACAGGTTCCCTCCTCTTCTTGGGCTGGCAGAGGCAGAAGGTGCAGCACACACTCTAAACTGCCCAGGTTCACAAACACACACACCTTTACAGTTGTCCTGAGCACCAGCATGGCCCTTCTGCCTGCCCAACACTCCTGTCCAGATCCCAGCCCCCCTTACCCATCCCACAGGTCACCAGCTCACCAGCTGGTGCCACTGGGTCCTCACTGCACACATGCAGAACTCATATACTTGTCCCACCAGCAGGTTGCACTTGTGGGTCCCCCCAAATATCAGCACAGACCTTCTGCCTGCCTGATATGCCTGCCCAGACCTGGGACCTTCTACTCCCTGGTTGGTCCAGCTTAGAATTTGCCAGTGAATCCACATGCACACCCCATGCACACCTGATTTGGCAAGGTACAGAAACTCGTCCCCAGAAGCTGGCATTTGGCGCACAAGCTGTGATGCATGGTCCAGATCCAGCACCACGCCCCTCACTGAATGTACACTGAATTTCTTGTCTCCATAACAGTAGAGACAGGGTCTCTTCTTTCAGAGGAAAATCCTACGACAGACTATGTTTGTGTTTATCTACTTCCTTGTGCAACCAAACACAGCTTTGAATTCTTTTTACCTAAAGACAGAATCAAGTTATTTTGAGTAATGAGGTTTATAGTCGGTACAACACTTGGACTAATGATAACAAGTAATTACAATTTCAATTATGCTACAACATATGCAGGATTATATACAGCATGAGGTAAGGTTATGGTTCAGGTCCCAACACTTGGCCAAAATTCAAATCTAAAGTCTATGACATATTGAATCATGAACAAATATTTTGGGGGGGAAATATGGATTTTCTTCAGGTCCTGAAAAAATCTAGTCCTTATTTTTAATCAGTGAATATCACATCATTGTTATGGCAAGTCCAAAACTGAAAGGAGAATTCAGTCAAAGCAATATAGTTTTAAGCTGTGTCAAAACTAGTTTCAATATATAATTCAGAACAATTCAATTCAATGGGTTTTTGAACCTGGGCTGAGTTTAAAATTCAGGAAAACAATTAGTACCAGTTACATGAAATCATTCTTCTTTTAATCACCTACAGTAGATTCTATAAAGCTCATCTAAGTGAGGCATGGCTTCACACCCACAGGAGATACAGAGAAGAATTAACTCTATCTCAGATGGTGATAAAGGATAGTAAACTGGTGTTAAAAGTAGGACAGTTCAAGCATTGTTCAGAACACCTTTTTTTTCATGTTTGTGGACCAGGTGGTCAGCCAGTCAATACTTTTTTTACAAGAACAATCAAAATTATATCAAATCAAAGACACATGAAACTGCTCTTGCTGCTTCTTTCCCGCTACAGCAAAGTCAAATATGTACTTAGCACTATGTAACAATTTTAATTTGTGGAATTACTGAATATAAATTATATCTGTGATACTTGAAAATGCCAATAAAAATAGCAACCAAAACACTTGTGTGGAGATGAGGAATGGATGGCAGAGGATGGGGATATTCTAACCTTACTGATCAAGTACAGAAAAGTAGAAGTCGTGCTTGACATAGCGTATTGCATTTTTCTTCACTGCAATACTTTATTTGGAGATAATGAAAATATTTAAAAATATATTTGTGTTGAAGTTTATAATTTTTCCATCCACGTACTCTTCTGTCCTATTTTTTCACTCTTTCTTGACATGAGGAATTCAATGATTACAAGTGACAGGGCAGGTAATAATGGGCACAAACTAACATAGGAGGTTCTGAACATCAGGAAACATTTTGTTACTGGGAGGATGACTGAGCACTGGCACAAGTGGTCTAGATAGGCTGTCTGGTCTCCCTCCTTGGGTATATTCAAAAGCCATCTGGACACAGTCCTGGACAAGCAGCTGTAATTATCCCTGCTTTATCAGGGGGTTGGACTAGATGGCCTCCAGATGCCCTGTCCAACCTCAGCCATTATTTGATTCTGTGATTCTATCAATTCTAACTGAAAATAAAGGAAAACCTGGGAATATCTGGAGCAGTTTCATATTTTTCCAGAGCTGACAACATGATTCTGTACTGAAGTACTTTATTTTCTACAATCTTAGCTGTAAAATGTATTCTGAAACCACAATTTGTAATTTCATTCCATAGAAATCCTGAAATCTTTACCTAAGCAAAAGAATTGGTAGGAATTGCACCTCAGCATTGATTTCTAGAAAAGTTGAACCAATACTAGTGAGGTTTGGACACTGCTTATGGGACTAAGCTTTTTGGTTGCTGCCCTATTTTCCCAGACACCCTTATACATAGGCAGAAAGTGGGCTGTAAATAGTGTAAGGTCTTTTATGGACCTGAGTGCTAAAAACCTGCAGTACGGGAAAGATCATGTCATGTGATATCGAGTGTTTGAAATGTCCTGTGGCAGGTGAGTTACGAGCTGTGTTGGAAACAGAACTTTAATGTAGGAAATATAAGCACTAGGTTTCAAAATTCTTCAGTTATTTCCTTTGTACAGTAGCTTCTAAAACACATTTTACTCCCAATTATGTGCTTGAATCAAACAGCAAGTTACAGAAATCAGCATTAAGAGGAGCTTTTGCTCTTTTTTTATTCCAAAGCCCAAGCTTTCAAGCTTTGTACAACTATTGTATTGTTTTTGCTAATCAGGGATCCCAGAAATAATTATACTATTGTTCCATTGCTGAATGTCTCACAGGGACAAATTTGGCTACAGATCCTATCCATTGTTATAAACCAAGCTGTAATTAAAAAAACATTTCTACACTGGGTAGTTGCAAATAGAACCTGCTGAATTTTAACAAGCTGAGTTGCCTTTTGAGTTTACAAATCAGGTACTTTAAACAAAATGCCCTCTTCTTCACTCAGTACAGTTGTAAGTTAAAAGTCTTGATTTCTGTCCTTGATTTTCCAGACTGGCAGAAGTCTAAACATCAAAAACACCCAATTCACAGTAAGTCAAATTAAGCTTTATGGAGTGGGATGTAGGTTGCATATCAGAATACATATTCAAGCAGGACATGTCTTTAGTTGTCATTGAGACATTTTAATTCAGATATAGAGATTTTACATCAACAAAAACTGCTTATCATTCCTTTCTGAACTACTATGCTACGTTTTGTGTTAAGATTGCAAAGGAATATTATGAAGGAAAAACAACTTCAAAGAAAACATTTTGGAATATTTTCTTATGGAAAGATTATTGATACAGAGGCTTAAAAGAGAAACTTGAAAAAAACAATTTACCTTTTGAAAAAAAACCAGAAGAATCTATGGTGATGTCATATTATATACGTCATATATTATGCCATCTCATCATGGCTGGGCTTCGCGAACGAAGATTTGGGAATTATGCCATCTAAGACAACATAATTTACTGATACCCCACTAATGAATATAGAAGTCAGAGGAGAAACATATTAAAATAAAATCAAGTGTAAGCAGTAAACAAATACCCTAAAAACCCCATAGGCTATTGATAATTAAATGTTGACTATTAATAGGTTTGTGCACAAGTTTAAGAAATGTTGTAAGGACACAGCAAAAATCTATTCTTCATTCCAAATGCCTCTGTGGAAAACGTCTGTTTGATAAAATTTGGAGGATTAAAGCAGAGATTCCTGGTTCATGTACAAAAACATGGATTTAAATTTTTTATAAGGTCAAGACTGTAAATAGAGGTTAAGTCACAAAAACAGATTAATAACAGCTTTAAAATAAAGGTTTAACAAACTATAGTTTAACCCCTTCTTTTCTCATTAATCATTTTTCTCCTAAATTCTGACACTGGAAGCACAAGCTTTTTAATGTGGCAGGAGTAATCTGGGGTAAGGGGATTCCTTTTAAACTAAAATACAATGGGAAACTTAGACAAAACGTATTTATGTTTGTATTTGCTGCACAGAACAAACTGGCAAGATCACTGAATTAACATATGGTACCTGTATTAATTTCTTTTATAAATAAACAGTGGTTTGTTATGTATTTTTGCAGTTCTGATTGACTTGGTGAAAGGCCCCCAAAATCTACAATCTACATGTTCTTTTCCAAATTGGAAAGACGAATCAAAATATAGTTCTGGACTCTGACCTTTGAAAGTTGTAGACTATCTTGTAGGAAGGCCACAAAGCACCTCAAACATGGCTTTGTGTAACTCAGCTCACTGAAACACACCTTTTTCTTTCATGTTTCACTGAAGCTCACAAAAGAATATAATTCTGAAATAAAATCATTCTACTTTCATAGTAAAAGCCACTCTTGCTTCTCCCTGATAATCCTGGCTCAACTCTGTGTTATGTACAAATTGTGCAGGAGATTCCTGCAATTTGCTAAGACAAATAGGGTTATTCTTTTTTGGCTACATCTAAACCAAACTTTCTCATGCAGTCCTCATGGTAGTCCTTATTCGAGGATACTGCTTGCATCACAGGATAATCCATTCTCCATACCTATCTTGATATCTTACCCACAGAACCAAGATAATGAAGATAGATTAAGTTTTTGACCAAACTCTCAAGCTAAAATAAGATTGAAAGAAGAAAAAACAATTCATATGGAATCTTCATGCTACTTCTTCATACCATGCTACCCATATAAAGAGCTGGAGTGGCTAGGTATTTACTTGTCTTTTCCCCCTAAGGTAACAATTTTGATGTTGATTTCAGAATGTAAATTGTTATTATACTAGGCAAACATTTGACTTCTTCTGCTCAATTTCTCAGTACCAAAATTTCATAGACGTTTGTAAATTACAGTGCAATATACTAAAAGAAAGCATAAATATAATCACCTATTATATCGTTGTTTCTACCTAGGCTGCAGAGAACTGGCCTTTCCCCTTGTATGGCAAGGAAATGACAGCTTGATGGTCCCAAGCACACTTGAATGTCGAGAACAAACAGCCTCTCTGGTTGGGGACTTGTTTTAGTTTTGCAGAGACAGTGAACGAAGAAAGACCTGCAGTCAAATCTTGAGGTTTCAGTCATCTTTTGAAGAAATATCACATTCTTCCTGTGTTTATGTAGTGATGTTCCTTCATTTTATTTCATGAAACTATAGTCTTTACGCCATAAATTATTCCTGGGTTTTGTAGGATTTTTTATTTTTCAATTGAACACTGAAAAGACTGACAAACCTTTAACTAAAGAGACTAAACACAGGACTATCACACATTTTATATTGTTTTGCCTTTCTAATATCCTCTTAGAAGGCAATTACTCCTTTTCTTAATAAGTATTGTTATCTACCTACAAACATCTTGACTGCAAGGTAAATTTGACCTAACAGGAAAGATAAATTCTACAATTTAATCTAGTCTAAAACAGAGCACTACCTTGTTCAACTTAGGTGTCTGGTAAAACACTAATAAATTTTCAACATTTTAAATCTTAACCCCCACCCTTCTGAATTAATTTTCTGAGATTCAGAAAATCAGTTCTAAGCCTACAATTATGCAAATTCATATCTCAGATGCATGGAAAGACAAGTGGAGAGAAAAGATGGAAACTGTTGTACACAATAAAATATATAAAAAAAAAAAATAGCCAATTGTATTACCAGTAGACAACTAAGCTAATGTTCAGATACATTATTCACTCAAATGGCTAGATGTCAGTAAACTATGCTAGTTGGATACATTTTTTACATGTTTCTAATCAGAAACTCTGTGGGAATAAAACTGAGAAAGGATTCATTAAAAAACGGAACAACTTTGTATATACCTATAAAAAACTAGTGTTGTACTTTGAATAGTTTTCTAAACAGATCTGTGGTTACTGGAGAAAGAAAGGCATCTCTAATGAGCATTCAAGCCATTCTAAAAATATATGATTTCAAAATAACAGTAAAATACCTTTCTGACATTCCTGTACTCGATCATTGACCATAGATGACAAGGTAAACTTGGGGATGTATTAGAAGACCTAGGACAGATTAATTCCTTTGATAACTCTTTTTATAACCCTTGACAGTAGAGAGACATGAAGTTCAGAGTTTTCAAATTTAAATGCCCAAAATTAACCTAATTAGATATTTGCATTATAATAGTTCATAACTATTTAGGCACCTGACTTTAGACATTCAACACTTGAAATTTTAGTTGTGTTTAAGAAAAATATTTAAGACGCAAGAATCTAAACAAACAGATCTCTCTGACAAAAAGATACTAGTCTAACTTACATATAAACATTTTAGCTGCAATAGAACTATATTTTCTGTGATCTTTAGTAATTTAAAGACTTCAGTGATCTTCAGTTTATTTGTTTATTTTGATTTTGGTGATGAGTTACTCCTAGCAAGACAGATAATGCACATTACAAATGCACTCAACTGAAGAAGCATTTCAGAAGCACTGTACCAATTACAACAATAACCAGCATAACTTCTCTACACTCTGAGAAGTTTTACATTAGTAAAAACATGTGTTGATCGATAATGCATATGAAATACTAAAATGTAGAAACAGCTGTTGCTGAAATTTAACAAGGTAAATTATAATAATATATTTACCTTGATTTGCATTCTGTAAAACTCATCCAGCATCAGTAATGTGAACAGGGTAATAAAGTTTCTGAGACCTTCTTTTAGCTATAAATTACATTTTCAAATGTGAGAAGAAACTATAGAGAACATTTCTTATCTGAGGACTGTACATTATCAGGAGGCTGTTTATAAAAAGAACCCTATTGCTATCATATATGAAAATATTGATTGCTATATTTGCATTTTAATTTATGTTAACATAAATTAGGTCTATAGTATTTAATGAGTTACATCGACTAAAGTTTATTAATTATACTGAGCAAACTGATACATGTGGTATCATGTCAATAATCATTACTGATACTGCACCTCATTGTTGAGGCTGCATATTACTGTGTTACAGAAGTGCTATGTATTTATGCTTTCATCACTGTCAGTGAACACAGCAGTCATGCAGGGTTCTGCAGTACCAAGAAGCAGGAAACTTTCCAGTGATCTTCAGGAAAAAGAAAGATGTGATAAAAACTCCTTTAGAATTCTGTTCCATTAGCATTCTTTAGTACCGCACATAACCTTGGAAATCAAGCAGGCCATGGATCTTCTGTAAAGGTAGCAATCTTTGTCTGAGGCAATGCAGCCCTTGTTCTATATTAGAACTAATGTGAATGCTTTGGGTTTAATTATAGATATAAAAGGAAGAAAAACATACTTCAACATCCTCAGATTTAGCAGCAAATGGTCAGCTGTTCACTAAGAATTTTTGTGTCAGAGGGTAGTCAGAGTAAGATTATTTTAAATGAAAAACAAAAAAAAAGAGAAAAAAACCAGAAAATCTGAAGGCCTTTAAGTGATCACACTCTAAAGTAACCAGAGCTCATAGTGGCATCATGATGACAATCTTCACTTTTATTTATGTGAGTTTGCAAAAATGCAATTAAGAAGATCATATTGATCCTCAATACATCAAGGATTAATAAATGCAGAGAAAAACCAGAATTCTCACAAAGATTCTAAGGATATCTTGTATTAGCATGGGGGTAAGGAGGAGGGCAAGGAAGGAGGCTCTCCATGTAAGGATGCTGTTGGAGAATAGTACATCAGGACATTGCTTCCTGAACTAGTAGTACCGTGTGTCACTGACAGCTCACTAGGTTACAATTAATTCTAAGTTGGTAGTCATGTCTTCTCCTACAAGCACGGAAAGCAGAAGCAACATTTCTCTTTGAGGATAAGACCTTTTCCATGCCATAATTCTAGAAAGCAGTTGTACATCTATTAACACAATGGACACTACAGCTGTCACATTAGACAAATAGATATTGGAAAAGCTGAAAGTGGACATGATTGTCAAGGATAATATGGTTAAGCTACTGCATCCTGGGAAAGATGCAATTTCTAGAATATTTTAATTTTGAAAATAATATTATTATCCCAATTGATTGCACACACTATAAGCTAATTAAAACACCTCTATTAAAATATATTTGCATCTCTAATAGGAAAAGAACTAGAGTATTTGTACCATAAACCCCTATGCTTTGTCATAAGGGCAGGATGTCCTTAAGAACTGCTTTCCTAAGGACACTTTTCTGAATTTATTTTAGGGTTTGTTTTTTTTTATTTGAACTCACAAAGCTTTGGAGTTTTCATTTTGCATATGCAAACACATGAAACAGGAAATGAAAATAAATAAATCCCCAGCTTTTCACTTAGGATTTTTCGCTTAGGATTCTTCAGGGAACAATACACATTACAAATATTGACTACAAACTTCTATCACACGTAACACACATGTACATCTGTCTTGCAATACCTTATGATTTCCAAGTCAAACCTTGGAAAACTAATTCCACAGAGAATGTTACTATTTTCTGTGGCTGAATGTGGGGGTTTTTTTGTTGTTTTGATAATGGGTCTTTCATTCCTGTACCATGTGAGCTGTAGGGGCAGGTCTCTGACACATGAAATTATAATCCCAAATAAGAGAAAAAATTAAAAATAATTCTTCAAAGGTGTTTCCACACAGAGTTTCTATTAAAAAAATACATTAGCAGCTTAGCCAGTAAGAAAGCTAAAACTTCATGTAGTAACAAGCAGGATGAAAAAGGAAAGAGGAAAAAGATAAGGACTTTTGCATGGAAATCAGCTATGTGAATGTGGTAGTACTGTACTATCAAAATAGCAGATACTCTCAATGGTATCCTACACTGAGAAGAAACAATTAGGATATATTTTCTGATGGCCTCAAGTAGAAGTCAAATGAGATCTGACAAGAATCACTATTATTATTATTAGACTCCATCCAATTTTCAGTATTTTCCACAAATTGCATAAGCCATGCTCTCGACACATTGAAAGTTATAGCAAAAACAAGAACTCTATCATCTGGATAGTTTTAGGTAATGCTGCCAGTGCCATTGTTCCCCTTGAAATAAGCAGAAAATGTTTGATGTTCATGTTCTGATGTTGATGAACTAACCTAATTTGAGCTGCCTGAGATTATTGTTAGTAAAGTTAACTCACGCTGGTGAATTTCAGTGGCCTAAAAGAATAACATCGCAGAAGTCTTTGAAGTTACATCAACTGATGATAATACTCATCTACTTTTACTTAGGTTCTGTGGAAATACATTCTCAAAGTCACATTCTGAGAACTACTGAACTTTATACGACCTTGGTCTGTGACTTCTCCCATTTTCTGTCTACAAAACAGGAGAAAGCAGGACATTGGACACTTAATATAAAACAATTTAGTGACTGGTGCATATATTTTTCAAATATGCATACTAGCAAGTTTCTCATTTCACAGAATTTTTTCAACGTCATAACCTTTGCTCCCAGTGTTTAAAACTGTTTATTTGTGCACTTTCCAGCTTGTACACAGAACCGTGTTAATTAATACAGATATCTAAGGACTGCAGACTTTTGACCCAAACATTTTCTAACATTTCAAGGGTAATTTGTATGTATTTTGCAAATGCTAGCTTTTCATTAGACAAACTGACAAGAACAGACCCTCTGTTTCACATTTTATTTTATGCAATAGTAATTTAAATAAAAGCATGAAAAGCACAGAGCCACAAAGGAATGAAACTGAACTTCATAAAAATACTGTAAAGGTATACGCACATGACCTACGTGTCTTCATTTTCCAGAGAATAATAAAAATAGAAGTGCAAAGAGCTTGCATCTAAACCTAAACCAATCATTTACAAATATTGCTTGTATTGTCACGATACATTCTACATTACATTACTAGCTACCTGCTGAACTGACAGAACACACTTCCGAGTAAGACTTCAGCATTAGAACAATTGTTAAATAAATTATTTCTATGTATGAGCAAATTGAACTGACTTACGTTACTGTTTTAATATCAGTTTCTCACATAGAAGTAGATCAGAATCCTTTCTGATATGATCTTTTTTGTGACAGATGGATGAAACCACATGGTGGTACTTCAAGATTAAGGTGCTATCAAACTGTAGAAAAAAATCACAGAGTTCAATGCCTGTGGAAGACACACTATCTCAGTCTTCACAGGTTGACAAGGCATGTAAAGAATGCATCCAAACCCCCCCGTTTGATCTCTATTGTTGACAGATCACAGATATGGAAGTCTGAGATATTTCCACAGCAACTGCAAGTAGGATGATAACTAGTCAAAAATGGCAGATAACCACACCTACTCCTTCAAAAAACGTGAAGGTGGAAAGGTGCCTATTTTCTCTAGAGAGAGTGATCAGAGGAAGATTACTTTACTGTTACTAGTAATATAAAAAAGCAATAAAAAGAGCAGGCAAAACAAAGCTTAAAAAATTCTCTGAAATAGACTTTAATAGTTCTTCACACAATTTTGAATTTCCTTTGTAGGAGGAATAAACGTGGGCCTAATCTACAACCTGATAGTCACTGGAAAGTTTCCACTGACCTCAAAGGGATTAGGATTTTTTTATCAGCATTTTCACTAGCACTAAAGTTAATAAAATCCCAAGTTTTTCTTGTCCTCTAACGGTCATTGTTATGAATGTTTCTGACATTACCAACCTTTTAAATCTAAATTACATTACTCACAGATACTATCTTTTGTATTGGAGACAGTGATCATACATAATCTACTTTTTTGCCTCGTAGTGTTGGACTTTCTTTTCCAATATGTGCTAATAAGTATTCCTTAGATATAAAAAATTACATCTGATTATGGCTTCTTAAGCAAGCTTTAAGTATATTAAATAATCATTTAGGCTTGACGTTAAGTGTTTTGTGTGTCACTGTTTTGTCTGTGTGTGCAGATTCCTGTGCCTGAATCTCCTAGAATCAGTTAAATATATATTCTTTTAATAGCTTATCTCTCTAGTTTCCAAATGGAGATCAAATTCTTAGGTGTAATTAATGAACTATATAAATGAAGCCTACCCCCAACTTTTGAATTACACAATGTCCAAAACAAATGTAGTAAAACATTATGTGGCAGCCAAAGCAAGATCAACATTTCAGTATGAAATGACAGGTATGTTTCATTAAAGGCCAAATCCTCCAGTTATTCTTCAGAAGGTAATGGAGGTCTTGCGCTGCAGTAAGGAATGCTTGATTTCACTGACAGGTAATTATTCTGTTAATACCTCCATTATGCAAAGACAGAGTAGCCAAAGGACTAAGGTGTCAAACATGCATCACATTTGGTTAGATCAAACCTCCCATACATGAAGGTTATAGAAGAGCCAAGTCCCACTTGGTACAGATGTATTCACTTCACTCTTTAAAACAGCACATACACTGCACTGAGGCAGAGTCATAACAGCTGAAACACTGTACTGGAGAAAAACAGAAGGGAAGGTAATTAGATCACTCTCTTTAGTAACAGGGATTTCTCTAGAAGATTTCTTGGAATTAGGGAAAAAAAGCAGGCAAGACTACATCTGGATAAGTGCTTATCACAAAATTACCTTTTTTTCATGGGAATAGTCATAGGCGATATTAGTTGTAACTAGTTGTATTGAATGGAATACAATCAAAAATATTAAATAATTCATTTTAGATCAAATGCAAACAAGACCCTAAAATATGTATATATAACAGATTAGAGAAATGTCTCGTGTGCACTGTGAAAAAGACCTGAGGGTATGAGCTTTGCTCTGTAGAGGCAAGGTTATTTATCGTTATTTATTAGGAAAAAGCATAGTTCAAAATCTCTAGACTTGAAACTAGAAGCCCTCTGGAATAACATATTTTGAATAGCAATCCTAATAAGAAGAGTAAAACTAACAAAATAATCAAAAATCAAGCTGTACATGTTTAACTTCATAATGAGGAAGCAAAATGTTTCCCACACTAGGAAAAAACTGATATGGTACATGCCCTGGGTTGACAGATGGAAGAAAAAGACAGACAGATGTGTTCTAATTTCTTGGGTAGGTTTTCTTTTTCCTTTAGTCTTTTTTTCCATAAGATGACTATCAGGCATAGATGAAACTGCTTACTCAATAACACTGGCTACAGATATTCACCAGAGCAGTGATGCCAAATATCCTTTAGGACTTTGCCCACTAATATAATCTCAAATGATATTCAGTAACAAGCAAAATGACTAACAGCTGGCCTTTTCCTTAGAAATGGCAAAACACCAACCAGGTCCAGTTTGTGCAGCCCCGGTAGAGAGGACCATCTGGAATGCTAGCCTGAATCTTAACAATTAAAATCAAGGGCCAGGTCAGACAAGTAGCAGCTTAAAGAATTCATGATCCTGAGTTTCTAAGCTAAACTGAAAATGACAGAGAAGCTAACATGTGAGGGAATGTAGGTAGTCATTCTCACCCAGGGGATGCAGGGTGATCATGTGGTTAAAGTACAGGACATAGAGTTAGAAGACACATTTCATGCATAATAAAATGTAAGTCACTGTAATCAATAAAATGTTTCCAATTAGACTCAGAATAAGGTACCTGGGGTCTATCTTCCAGATATTGAGAACCTCCTGACAGTGGTCAGCTGCTGTCAGATGACAGTGATGTGAAACACTTAACATTTTTGCTTATTGGTAAATGGGAAAGATCATTGTAGGGTTTTTTTCCAGCTAGGTATGATATTTTCAAAAGCTAGCATGATATTTGCAAATGAATTTAAGATGCTCAGACGGCAAATGCTATTCAAAGAATAAATATTTTATTATTTCATAATTTGAAGTGGAAGAAATATGTTTATAGTCTCACTTTACTTGATTATAAAAGGCTCAATACTGAGCAGGGGGAAGGACGGAAGAGAGAACAGAAGAACGGCAATGTGAGAGGTCATACTCAAATAACATAGGAAAGAATGCTGTTCTCTTATAAAATTTACAATCTGATTAAAGACTGGACAAAGTAGAGACAACAAGAGAGCCATGGGGAAATAACAAAGGTAGAAGTACCAGCTCCACATGATTCCTGTGGTTAGCAATGTGTCCTGCTTGATGGATCTAAATCATTATGCTTTACAGTTGTTTCTGAGGATATATTTTCCTTCTTAAAAAAATCAGCAGATCTTCCTTTGTTTCTTTTCCTATGTTCATAATATTTTGCTCTTTTATTTAATCTCCTAATTGCACTTTTATAATTATAAATTCTACTTTAAGTTATTAATTTGCCTGATTCGATTTTTAAAGCAATAATAAGTAGGAATTACATTTATTCCTCTCCTCGACCTTGTCCAGACATGTCCTTGTAAAATCCAGTAGTCAACTACCTGCAAACAGCTAGGGTATCTTTGGGAAAATAAACACAGGAATACTCATTATCAAGTAATGGCAAAACCAGGATATATGTGATAGGATTAAATCTGCCCAGGGATCACAGGCAACAAGAAAAACTTCTATAGGTATATCAGTGATAAAAGGAAGAGGAGTGAAATGTAGGCCCTCTGCAGAAGAAAATGGGAGATCTGGTTACCTGAGATATGGAGAAAGCTAAGTTACACAGTAAGTTTTTTGTCTTGGTCTTTTCCAGCAAGTGCTCCAGCCACAGCATCCAAGTCACAGAAGGCAAAGGTAGGGACTGAGAATGAGGTGCTGCTTGCAGTAGGAAAAGATTACATTCAAGAACATCTAAGGAATCTGAAGGTACTCAGATGCTTGGGACATAATGAGATGCATCTGCAGGTCTTGAGAAAACTGGCAGATGAAGTGGCTGAGCCACTATCCATCATATTTGAGATGGCATGGTAGTTCGGTGACTAGAAAAAGGGTAACATAACCTCCATTTTTAAAAAGGAGAAATAAGGAAGACCTTGGGAACCTGCCGTTCAGGCAGGCCAGTCAGTCTCACCTCACTGCCTGGCAAGATCTTGGAGCAGATCCTCCTGGAAACTATGCTAAGGCAAATGGAAAAGAAGGAGTTGACCGGTCACAAACAACATGGCTTCGCTAAGAGACAAAACTTTTTGGCCATCTACAATGTGGTTACAGCGTTTGTGGGAAGAGAGACTGCCATCAGGACCTGGACTTGTGCAAAGCATTTGACATTTGACACTACCCTGCATGACATTAAGGTTTCTTCAAATATACAAAAATCACAACTAAAGTGACATGATACCATACATAAGTAATCTAAGTGAAACCACAGGACTATTAATTTCTGGAAAAATATGAGTAATTCTATACCCTACATGCTATGGACACTAATCTGGATAATATCAGAATAGTGCTTATATAAATAATGGTGTAAAACTTCTTCAAACTAGCAACTCAAGAACTACTTTGCTCAATCCTGCTTTCTGTCTAAATTCAAAAAATGACAAATATGTGTGTTCTGCCAGGCTCCAGAATAAATACTTCAAACAGTACTAATGACAATTTTCTCTGGTATCTAGCACAACGATCTTCTATGTTTACTTGTGATTGTGTTTAATTTCATATTGAGATGATTAATCAGAGTAAATGTCTTTATTTTCTGCTGTTTTAACTTCAAGAAATGATCTCTTCTGATTTTATCCTATTATAAGGATCGTTACAAAAATGGGAAACAATTAACACTAGGTTTAATGCGTGAATGCCATAGAGCTGAAGTAATTGCACTCAAGGTCTGCTAACTTTTTAATCAGGCATCTGGTTGCAAGCTGCTCACAATTGATTCTGAGAGAACTAACACAATCTAGGCAGCAAAAGCAGGTGTGCCAGAAAAGCATACACGTTGATAAAACCAGTGAAAGAATCCAGGGGTAAAAGAAGCAAAAACTAGTGGAAAATTATTCTTAGAAGACTTTTGCTTGGGATCCATTCATAACTGAGTGAAATTAATTGACGCAAATGAGCATAGAGAGAACTTTTTGACCAAAATAATTAAGAAATATGAACAGCAGAATCACAAAAGCTCAGCCTAGAGAAGACTTGCCAGTCAGAATCATAGTGAGCAGAATTAATTAGACTGGAGAGTTGAAATTTTCACATGCATATCATGAGAGGTTTCTGGATTACAATTAGAACACTTACTATTCTCAACATTTTTGCCTTGTTTTGGAAAAACAAACAGATCCATTTTTGGTTTTGTTTGTTAAAAATATATTTTTTTCCTTTCTTTAATAAATCTATTCTTCATGATTAAGAAAGTCCTGAATCTAAAAGCGCTTACACAGCATAGCACTGGGTGCACTTATAAATTACATGTGTTGATAGAGACCATGCCTACACTCACAAATGTCTATAGAATCGCAATTATGTTAAAGAGGTAAATGCGAGAATATAATCTAAGTGAAAATTGCATGTTTGCATCACTTTTGAAGTGAAAATACCCCTCCCTAGTTCATATACAACACTACAACAGTAAACTCCTTTCAGGATTACCCTCAAGGAAAATTTGATTAGGCATATATGTTGGCATAACATCTTTGAGGTTGACGGGTTGGAGGTTTTTTATCAATATCTTTAACTAAACCATATTTGTTCCTAATATTAATGATTTTGTCACCCTTCTATATAAAATACATAGTTTACTGTAACCTTATATAACATTTTGGCAACAGGATCTTGATCAAACTCCTTGAAACATGTAGATTAGAAATAGAAAATTTTATCGATGATAATCAATCTTTTTTAATGCAAGGAAGAATCTTACTTAAAAACCAGTAAGCACCACCCATCTTAGGAAAAACAAAAACAAAACCAACAAACAAAACAACCAAACAACCTAGATAATAGGTAATGCAATAGATTTGGAAGGTTTGTTTCACATATAACTCTGAAAATCTGCTACAAATAATACTTTTTAAGAGACTGGCAAGAAACAGGATTGAGCTGAAACCTAGACATTTCTAAAAAATATTTTGCAAAATCCTAATCCTTCTGCCCAGTAACAATTTCCCTGTAAACTCCAGAAACAGGTTTCCTATCTTTTAGGTACACTTTGGTGAAGAAATAACTACTGTGTCAGCTTCCAGGCTTTGCTCTTGCTAAGACTTGGAAGCAGACTAACATGTTATGCTAAAACCAAGGATATCTAAACATTATTCTAAATCTTTGCTGGTTAGTTTTGCCTTTTTTCTTTTTTTCCAGTTGAGTGAATCCTACCAAGTACAAGATGGATTAATAGAGATTCCCAGCATACAGATGCCCAGATCAAACCACATGGATCCAACAGAATCACTTCAAATTCTTTTAGAGCTGGTTGAGTACAGATCCCAAAAGCTTTAATCATTCCCTATTTGCTTAAATTAAAAGCATCATCTAATCTTAAGATTGTTTACCAACACTTGAAATCAGCAAGTTGAAGCACTTTAGGTACTAGCAGAGCAAAATAGCAAGGACAGTTTCTAACTAAAGCAGATGTTTTCTCTCTTTCTATGACTAAATGGTCACAATTTTGCAAAGCTGGTTCAATGGCCACTATCTTGCCTTGTGATAGGTATGGAAGAATAATCATATACTTGTGAACCTGCCAACACTCCAAAGACAGTTTTGTTTCTTTCACCTTCCCTCTAACAGCTATCACTCAGTCACTACTGTCTGTCATCTGCAGGTGAAGGTTTTAGAGAAATGAAAGGCAGTGGTCTGGCACCGGGCCACTCACACACTCTCACAAAGAGACCCTTAATCTTAAAGGACTTTCACATCTCTCTGATCTGGGAGCAATTCAGGTTGGACACCAGAAGGAAGAAGAGCAAAGACACCAGTATTTGAAAATTACCTCAATGCCTTAATAACACTGCTGAGATGGCTTTTGCCAGATTAAACAGACATGTTCCTTTGGACCCTAAATATTGTCCTGAAAGTAATTCCCCAAGCATTATCCAGAGTTTAACAGGGTTTGGGATATCAACAATCAAACTTTGAAGTAATTCTTCAAATTCCAATGGAGTTGGCTGCAGCGACAGGTAGAATATGCAGGTCTTTCCAGGCCAAGGAGAGAGAGAGCAGCTTGATTTTTTCGCTATTGTTGTGTTTAAAAGACTTGGATAAAGAAATGCCAACACAACAGCTTATTTCTAAAATGTTTTAAAGTAAAGGCTAGGTGTGGGGGTTAGTGAACTAGCTGGTATTATGTAATGGTACCTACAGTCAGCACAGCATTCTGACACTATATGAGAACTCTATGGGAGTTGCAATACATTAGTGAAGCCTGACAGGGTAAAGATCTTCCTTCACTTGCCATTTTGTTCTGAAGCAACAAGAAAGCTACAGATTTCAAAATGAGGATTCTATCCGGTGTTCACATGAACCATCATTATATGCAACCTTACAAGTGATGTCAATAATACAGACAATAATGATGTATAGGCAGAAAAAAATCTTTTAAAAATCTTAGAAGAAAAATATTTTTAAAGTGTCTGATGCTTTAGCTTCCTAAATGCCAGCACTCACCCACATAATTCCTCTGAGACATACTCAAATGTTAAAGGAGCCTATCTGCCTATCTGTGTTCATTCACTTGAACACTCAGCAGGATCACTTTCTTGTGATGTTTCTAGTACTTGGGTTAATTTCATTACACTCTCTGAGATATTCATTATAAAGAAATATCAGTCCACTTACATGGGTGAATCAAATTAATGTCAACCTGGAAATTTACTCTAAGTTATCAGTGAATATATTCACTCCTTCCAAGCCCTTATGAGCTTTTGCAGAATCTAAGCTTTAAAAGAAACAAAAAATCTGAAAAGAAGGTCTCAAAACTATAAACTGAATGAAGGCAATGCTTGTTTTCTAAATCAGCAGACAGACAGCTGAAGTGCCACTACTGTAACCCAAAGATTTGACAGGGTACAGCAGAGTTAAAACTGACAAGGGCCTTTTGTCATATTTTCCTGCTGGTATTCAAAACTCTCTGAGCAGTAGGAGACTGATGAGAAGGAAGTTAATTTTGCTCCACAGCAGTTTAGACTAAGGAATTCTGAAGAAAGTAAATGGTACTGGACAGCTTTATTCCCATGAATTGCAGAATATGTGATTTGGGGGAGATCAGTTAGCAAGGCAGCTACTTTTCCAAACAGACTTCATAATGTCTTTAAATGTGGTGCTTTGTTTTTTTTGGTTTGGTTTAGGTTTGAGGTTCTTTCTAATTATTGTTTATTGATTGATCTTCTTTTAACAACAAAAATGCAAGAAAACAAGCCTGAATGATATTTTTAATGCATTGCATTGATCCAGAATACGGTCATTTATGGGAAAACAATACTTTCTTTTCTCTTTTGGAGCCAGAGGTAAGAAACGAAAGATAGATCACCATGGGGACATGGGTCAGATCATTGCAAAGGATATAAGGCATGGACACTGTGACCAGGGCAGTGGCAAAGAGGTTGAGTCTAGGAAAAAAAAAAGCATAACAGAGAGAAGACTGAAATTGGATAGAAAGAGGAGGACTGGAGTTAGGGAAGTAATCTGAATCTTGTGGTATGGAAAGAAGAATGAAATGAAAGACTGCAAAAAGATAGTGGGTAAGACCAAGTCTCTATGACAAGCCAAGGACAAGCACAAAATAGGAATGGGTATCAATTCTTACCATTGGGAGAAGAAGAAGGTGGTGAAAGGAAGCAAAAGAAGGTGGTGAAGGAATTGGAAGAAAAGTCTCTAGCTGGCCTAAGCAGTTTGGACTAGGAAATGGATAAAGAGACAAGGAGAAACTCACAAAGAAAAATGTCTAAGAGAAAATACTCCCTGACTGAATGTAATAGGACCAAACTCTCTTGGGAATGAAGAAAAATTCAGTAGTAAATAGTATTATAGTTATAGTTATCAGAAATGAATAATTTCTTTCAAATCTAGGCATTAAAAGGTATTGGTAAATGGTTTAAAAAACATCCCTGGAAAAGCTATATGATGAATCCCACTCAGTAACACTTTATCCCTACTTTCACCATACAGAATGTGTATATGGTACTAAGGAAGTTGTTACATTTCCTAAAAATGACCCATTAGGATAAAAATAATAGGTTACTTATCAAGTAACCTATTGGAGACAAATGAGCATTTGTCAAAGATGCCATGTTTAAGACATCATCCTTAAGGTGGGATGAATCACTTTCTGTCAGTGCCACTTACTTTACACTGACTAAAACCAATGTCTGCGTGACCTTGTCTACGTAAGATGACATGTTACCGAAGCCAAGTAATTTCTTTTTAATTTCCGTTCTTTATTTCCTGAATGGTTAATTTAGGGTCTGAGAGTTGAGATCATGCATACAACAGTGGCTTATGTGCCACTTCTTCAAAGCCACAAAAGGTACTAACAACCTTTTGCTTCTGCACTGAAGAATAAATGTGTTAAAATTTGTAAAGCATTCAGAAACAGTAGTGATAAATGTCATAGCAAATTCTGTGAGAAAACTAATAGCTCTCCTTCAAAATAGGATATGAACACTGCAACAAATAACATCAACAGATATCAAATGAGCAGGAAGGCAAATATTGAGTTTAGCTCATTAACTTGGACTAAAGATTTTGTGCACTGAATAGGACCAAGATTCTCTGGAGATATGATTGATATATGATTAGATAATTAAGTACTATATTGTAATTCCTACAAACAGGAGGGTTGAATTGAGTTTCCAGTAAGTAATATTAATACTAGCTTCTGGGTGCTAGATTCTGCAACTTCAAAATAATGATTAAGTATAATTTGGTTTTAGTGGATATACCACAGCAACTTGCAAATAGGTAGGGGGAGAGGATGCCTTGCTATGACATCCATATAAGTATAAGACACAGTCCTGCCAGGGGGAAGTAGATAAAAGTACGTGAAAACCAACTCTAAGCTTTCTATACAACTTTTTCCAATCATCTTTGCCAAGTTTTTTTAAATCTTTTGGAAATATGGTTCAGTTTTTTCCTGTTTGTTTTATTTATATTCCCTTTATCCTAGCCCAGGAGTTCTAATTGTCTCTATTCATTTTGAATATGAATAGCAAAATGACATTACAAAGACATTCAAGTTTCTGTTTTTCAGTGTGTCTGTTAAAGCCATCACCAGAAAACACTATTTTTGACCACACTTCCATTAAAATAAGTGTATATTTTTTTGACAGTTCCTCACTGTTTAGTTTCTATTTGTAAGTCTCATGGTTTGCGACTGAAATATTTCCACAAAAGCATACTTGGCTCAATTTGCATGCTGGTGTAACTGGCAAAATACAACAACACATTCAGGACTGACTTTCCTCTCTATGGAGAGAAAGCTGCTATGAAAAGTGAACCAATGTACACAGTCATTGAGAAGTCTGGAAGTACTGTCATTGGAAGTGACAATGTGGCTCGCTTTGTGAGGATTTGCTTTTAATCCACAGCTTCAGAATTATTTACTAATTAAAAATGTTTTACCACGGATAAACCCGTTGAGATTTGCCTCTTGTTTCCTAGGGTGCAGGAGCGTGAAATCATGGATGAATGAGCTATAGCACCATAAGTTGCTTCTGTCAGTTTAAATGAAAAGGTCTGAAATGAACTGGTGAAATTAGTTCACAACATTTTTACCCACCAGTAAATACAATTTAATTTAATGATAACCTGTAACAGCATGCCCACCTTTCACAAACTTGTAATCTTAACCAGACAACAGAATTAAGTGCCCTCTATGCTATTCCATGCCCTTTTTAGTCTAAGGAAATGAAGATATCAACTGACATTGAATTCCCAATCAAGGAATTATCTAGCATTGAGAAGAATATGTTCCCTGCATGTGGATAAGGTCAAAATTCACCTATGCACACAGAGAGCTCCTACTCTCCAATCTGTCTCCTCCTACACACACAGTAAACCGAGGCTGTTTTCTTCTGATGTTTACTGTGCTGAAACAAATAGCAGCTAGAAGGAAAGACCTTAACTATTGGAGTGGAAGAAAAAAAGGACACTTGCTGGCAGTAATAGATATACATGTGACTAAAGAGGACTACTACGACTTACTAATAGCAGAATAAAGTCACTCAGTTGTGAAATGACTCATAATTAGGAAGACCTCATTCAAAACCCAGTTACAGCAAGATACTAGATAAGCAAATCAAAATCATCACTTCGGTTCTTTAAAGACAGATAGCATGCAGTATCCATCTGTTAAGTGATACCACCTGTTCTATCAACTCACTACATCGTCTCGAGTATGAAGCAGGAAAGTCAATTAAGTCGATCCATGTGCAAGAGGACCTTCATGGAGGGTGAGCAATTGTTCTCTGCTACCCCCTATCTCATCCCAGCAAGGAAGAAACAGGATAACTCCAGACGGCTTTATCTGTCCCACCAGACTCCATCTCCACCTCTTGATTAATAATATAGGAAGCACTGAAAAATACACAGTCTATATAAAAAGTGGGTTGCCTTTTGTTATCAACAGAAGGTTAATATTACCCATTTATATCCAGAAATAAATTTGAGGTTTTTGTTGTGGTCCTCTGAGAGAAGGCTAAATTTTATGCACCCAAGCCCATCATCACCTCAAAATATCTACCACCATGTGTTATTTCAGCTAATGCGCAATATTAAGTTACATGTATAACCTGTGATTGCCAGTATATACACATTAACACAAAATAACTCATGGTTGCCCATATACACATTTACACAAAATGCACATTTTTGTTTATAAAGACTCTATATTCCATGATTCAGACTCTGTCTTTACTGCTGGAAATTAGTACCTTCATATTGATTTAATCATTTCCTTGCAGCAAACAATCATAGAAAATCTAATATGTTGTCTTGGCAGAAAATGGCAAAGGGCTGTTAGTAAATGTAAAATCATGTTTATGGGGAAACAAAAGAAAATTCTTCAGGAAAAATCTGTAATTTCTATCACAACTTATTTACACTTATAGGATACCTCAGTGAGGTTTAATTCTTACAAATGTAAGGTGGGATTGGACAGAAAGGTCCCACACAGCCCAAAACCTCCTCAGTGAGGATACGCCTAAGTGATGTAATGCTGACATAAGAAGTGAATCCCAGCTGCATAGCTGAGAAGTGTATCCTGACGATTGCTAAATACAAAGAGTGAGAAAAACCTCTCATCACAAGAAAAGCTGACAAGGAAATCACTGTTCCTGGAACCTAAGAGGCAGTGTGCCAGGCAGTGTAACTTCTGCAAAATCACAGTAAGAGTGACTTACTATATTGCTGCTGTTTGATTAGGGAGGGATGTGGTTCCCCTAGTTAGTGTAACATTCCTAAGGAAACCTTCAAAACCACTGATTTATATTTAATAAAGCTAAACAGAAAAAGATGATTTAGGGTGTCCTACAATGATATTCATTCTCTTTGGTTGGATAAGATTTCCCTATATATAGGCATAATATTTCCCTATCTGCACTCTGGTGCACTTATATAATAAAAGAAGTCAACATTTACTTTTAATATGTAGGTAAAAATGTGGCTTAGTCTTCTTCAATTTTAATGTAGATTTTTTTTCTTCCTTTTTTGGATATGAATAATGATGAACTGAATGGGAGAAAAAAAAAATACAAACCCCCAACAACCCCAAACAACCCCAACCAAACAAAAAATCCAAAGACCCCCAAACCTTCCACCTTTCATAGTAATGTCATTCCTTCAATTAAATATTTGCAACAAACTCATATGTTTATAAGGAGAACTGTTTTCTACCATCCAGGAGAATTGCATTTTACTGTTACAACTATCCATTTCTAATATAACCAGAAATTCATTAGTACCTCCAACCAGATTTCAACAGACCTGCAGAGTCACCATGAAATCACAAATTCTGTAAGTCCTCATCTGTGCTAAAACTAGAAGGGAGGAAGCTGGACAACAGTGTTCTACAGATCAGGTGATGCACAAATTCTGAGTAATATGAAGGACATACTATAGAACTAGTTCAGTTGGTTAGAACATAGTGCTGAAAACGCCAAGGTTGCAGGTTTAATCCCTATATAGAGGCTGTTCACTTAAGAGTTGGACTTGATGATCCTTGTGGGTCCCTTCCAACTCAGAATATTCTGTGATTCTGATAGAAAATTATGTTAGCCAGCCATATGTTGTTGAAATCCCATCAAAATCCCAGTTTTGTCAGTTGAGAATTTATTCCATGAAGCTGCTTTTATATTTTTAGTTTCTTTCTGAGACTAAGAGATTTACAGTCTCTCAGTCGATATGGTTGTTCAGAGAAAGTTTTGTCTTCCTGAAAGATAGAATCAGAAAATAATAGAATGATTTAGACTGGAAAAGGTCTCCAAGATCATCGAGTCCAACCAAAAACCTAACACTGTCAAGCCCACCGCTAGACCATGTCCCCAAGTGCCATATTTACACATCTTTTAACCACTTCCAGGAATGGGGACTCTGGGCAGCCTGTTCCAATGTTTGACAACCCTATCAATGAAGGCACTTTTTCCTAATATTTAATCTAAACCTCTCCTGGTGCAACTTGAGGCCATTTTCTCTTGTCCTGTCACTTGTTACTTGGGAAAAGAGACAGCCCCCCATTTCACTACAACCTCCTTTCAGGTAGTTGTAGAAAGCAGTAAGGTCTCCACTGAACCTCCTTTTCTCCAGGGTAAATAACCAAAGTTTCTTCAGCTGCTGCTTATAGGACTTGTCCTCTAGACTCTTCACCAGATTTGTTGCTTTTCTTTGGACACGCTGTTTAGATATTTACCTGTAATATTTACTTGATATTTGCTAGATATTTGTCTTGATAATATAAATGTGCATTGTATTTTTGTCCTTAACTTTTTTTTTAATAGGACAACATTCTCTTTTTATTATCTGGTTCTTCAAATATTGTGCTGGTTACTTACTTTTTTTTGCAGTTTTTTTCTTGTTTTCCTTATTTTTGTTGTGACACTTAAAATAATGCTATTTTAAGTAATGATTCTCTTTAGATTCATTTCTCTAGGTTTTACATCCAGATGCTGCCTAAATTTTATGGACTCTTTCAGTCTGACAGATTAAAAAAGACATTTCTTAGCTATGTCTACACAACTAAATTCCCTATCAATCTTTTTTTGTTATATCTTGACTATAGCAACATCTCTTCTTCACCCTTAATCAAATGTGGTCCTACTCTATTCATTTCCATGTTTTAATGACAATCTATAAGAATTTGATTTCAAAATAGAAAAAAAGAATAAATCTTATCCACAAAATTCTTCTTCCCTAAATGCCTGTCTTTGGATTTTTATAAGGTGTTAAGCCCTTCTCACTGCACAAGGGCAGCTGGGCTAGCAGTGCAGTGTCCCACATCACAAGACCTACCTGCTGAATAAATTTTCAAAGCAATAGCAAGAGCAGTCATGCTGCTCAGTGAAGGAGAGGACAGAGGGAAAAGGATGACAACAGCTGGACTGAAAGGCAATGGTGTTGCCTCCGCACATATTTCAGGAGCTAGATATGGTTGTCGGTTATCTTTGTTTTGGCATTACACATCTAAGTGTGGCAGCTTTTTCCTGTCTGGAATATATATACAAAAAGCAGGTCTATTTCCACACAAGTAAAACTATTCCACTTCTGATGTATTTTCGAATCAGCTTCTATTCTGCAGTAGTTTTTCAGCAAAGTTCAATGGAGCCTCCACTACCAGCCTGCTTTGACTGAAATACCATATCCATCATCAAGGACATGCAACCCTTTTCTCAAGCAGCATTTTTCGGTGGTACATACAGGGTGCAAGACAACATGGAAATGGATTCAGACCCTTTTGTAAACCCACATACATTGTATTTTCCAGAAATTCCTCAACTCAGTGGCTGTAAAGAAGTCAGTCCCTTACTTCACGCTCACTAATCTTTTTCAAGAGAATCTGTTCACAGAGTACATAGCTAAACCAAAACCAAAAGACTCTGAAAACGGTTTTCATTCTCATGAACAAAAACTATGAGCTCTTAATTTAGGGGAGTCACAGTCTTGAAGTACTAAACATTTAACATACTTCCTTCAAGTATGAGTTTACTTTCCAACAGATTTCTTTTTTAGCAAAACATGCCGGCTATAACACAAGGTGCAGCTATTTCAGATTCCTTCACTGCTGCACTTTGGCATACAGGGGCAGACTGAGTCTCTTAGATGTTCATAGTGAGTCCTGTTCTCAGGCTGCAGCCAAGCAGAAGGTTTAGTTCAGCATTTATCATTGTGATCTGTGACACTGGCACTTGCTTTATCATATTCAAGAGTCTACATAGTTTCATATGGTTTAAGGTGAGAGGGGACTATTAGATCATCTGCTCTGACCTCCTATATATCATAAACCATTAAGCTTCATCCACAAGCCCTAAATTAAGCCCAAAGACTTTAGGTAGCACTTTGGTTCTCAGAAGACTAAGCTTTTTTCCAAAGGCAGACAGAAAATGAGAAAAACAGATGCTACCAATCCAAACTCCTCTGCAATGGCAGACAATTGATTAAGTGAGAAAAGTGATTTATGCGCACTTCTGGCGTTAAGGCAGCATTTGCTATAGTGACTAAAAATTGGGAAACATGAATTTTATACCCTGCTCTGCTTCCTGACTTCAGACAAGCCTCTTCCCCTTACTTTGCCACAGGTTCTAATTTCTCAAATTGTTACAATTAAAATCTCCTTTCTAGAGGCTTGTTATTACAATGTTCCTGAGATAGACTTATTAAGTACTTATTTTTTTCTGGTAAGTAATGCTTAGTTAGGAAAAGTCTGAGTGGCACAGTCCTTCAGTTTAGCATTCCCACTGGCTATTCTGTTTCTTATTTCAAATCCTCTGCTAGCTTCCACAGGGTGACACAGCAGTAAGGGCACAGTCCTCTGATATGCACCTTGTCTTTTCTGTCTGCAAATGATGCAGTTCACTAAAATATTACACCAAAAATGAGGTGGTCCGTTCATTCAATCTAAGTTAAAACCCCATAGGAAGGGGAAGAAAAATGCAGGTAGAGGATTGTTATTGGACTACTGATTTATAAGAGCAATTCAAGGTTACCAGCATCATTTCACCTTCTAGCAATCTATGCTGAGAGAAAAGCTGGCACAAACTCAAAGTTCTGTTCTGCATACACCTTTGTTACAAAATGGCAGTCTACTTCTGCAAGTAACTTTTAGAATTGTACATTAAACACATTTTCTACCGGAACAGTGAAACAGCTCAGAGTGTTGTAATTTTGCTGAAATTTTGCTTCAAAGAAGCAAAAAGCTGCTGCTGATGACTGTCTTTAATCCTTTCTTCTGAAATTACTATTCATAGAATTGAAAGAGATCTACTAGGTTAGCAAATCCCAAACTATGCTGTCACAGGCAGTCATGAACTGTCATCCTGTTAATTTTCTATTTATATTATACTGTGTATTACAGTACAAAATAGAATTTAAATAAAAGTGATTAATCTGAAATTATTTTTTAAAATCCCTTCCTATGAATTTTCAGATTTAGGTCCAATTCAGAAGGAAGAGACATTTCAAAAGCTTGAGATTGTTCATAAAAAAAAAAAAGAAAAAGGCTTCAAAAACCCTAATAAAAATACTTCTTATAAATGCCAGCCTCCTTGTAACATTTTTTCCACTGCTCTGAAAATTCCTTCAAGAAAATCTGACAGAGCAGCAAACAGGACAAAGAATTGGTAGCAAACAGTAAGTGCAGTTCCCACTGTTCATCTGAGAAGGGAAACCAGCAGAGAAACAGTATGTAAGTCTGGTACTAGCACTGCAATAAAAGCACAAAAGCCAACTCAGCAGGGTATGTACCATCTCCATTCATGCCTAGGTTAGTTTCATGCAGAATCCCTGCACACGGGAGTTAGAACATATTCTGTTCTGTGTGTCCACACTGTGCATCTGACAGTTTCTGTATGTCACACATTTTAGACTACAAGCTGCTCTTTTATGCTAAGTTGTAACTTCACCATACAGACCTGTGCAAAAAACTCACTGAATTTAATATCAACCAAACTTTCTTTTAAGCCACGGGAGGCAGCATGTTTAATGGATGCCAAAGCTTCTAAGATGTGGCATTCAAAGCACTCACATCTGCAAGAAATGTGCAGCATTGTTCTTTTTTTTTCTTCTTCTTTCTTTCTTCATTTTATACTTCTATCTTCATGCAAGATTGCTGAGAAAAGTGTTGCAAAGATAACAGGTACTGAAAGTGAGCAGGTGTAAAATCTATTTTTCTTGTTGATTCATGACAATTTTTGTATAAATAAAATGGTTTGTGGCTTTTTCTTTGCAAAGCATTCAGAATTCTAGCATTTAGGAATGTAATTCTTGATCAAAAAAAGTGAAGCATAACTGGTATATATAGAAACAGCTTGGATAGTATTGGTTTTGGATCAGATTTGAACTCTATTATGAAGAGCAGTAATGATCAAATTGTTTGATTCAGAAGTCAAACACAGAAATTATTGCATGCCCCTGCAATTATAGAGACAAAGTCTTGTGTTTGTTTTTTCTTTTAACAGTCCGCTTAAATTTTGAAGCTCCTGGATATCAAATATAAGAATTACACACTGTGAGACATTTTGGTATCAGTGTTAAACTAACACATCTAAATCTATTTTGCTTCCCAAAGTAGTTTGCAATAAGTAACTTTGTCTTCAATTATATATTCATATGCAAATTTCATTTTACATTTTATTCACCAACAGAAGAGATAAAAGCACTTAGAAAATACTGGATAGCAGAGTTTTACTGCAATAGTAAATCATATCTTCACTATAAAAGTTGAGGGAAGCATTATGTGAGGTTGTGTTACACTCCAGGATTTTATAGTCTTGAAAAAAATCAGCAATAAATTTAAATAAGGCTGAGGAGGAAAGCAGCTGGAGATGCAAAAGAGAAGTGACACCTTTATACTGTACTTCTATTTACCATTTATCTGTCATTTTTACCTCCACATCTTGAGATGAGAAATCTCTTTTTGCATAGATAAAATGTCAGTGACAACTTTCTATTTTAACATCTTAGGTTGTTGATGACACTTTGTTTTAATAACTTTCAAAGAACTTCCAAGTATTCTGTCTCTTACTTGGGAGAGAAGTGAGAAATACAGAAGGGGAAATATCAGTAGATTAAATATTCTATCCCTATTTTCTTTTTTAGGTATTTAAAACTGTCACAGGTTAAAAGAGTAATCAATACCTTGGGATTATTTGCTATAAATTCTACAAATTAATATGGGTTACTCCAACTACAATATTTAGGTATAAAAATAGAATTGATACTTTGTATGCATCCATGTTATCGCTACAGCAAATTCCACTACTTATTATTATTACAAATACAGAAACTAAAATCTGAGAATAATGCAATGTTTGACATTGACTTCTTTCGTTTTGCAGGGGGTGAGATTGTTGCAACACCTTTCAGATAATGCCAGTAAATCACTTTAAAATCTAATCCTGAGCCAAACTATAGGTTTAATCCCCTTCTCAGTAGTTCCAGAGCTAGCACTGGATTTAATAAGGGATTTATATATCTTTGTAGCTAAGGGTCAGAAATGTTTGGGGTTTTATTTTCCTAAATTCCTAATTTCACACGTTTATAATTTACAAAGACTTCTGAGCAAAATATATTCTCCTAAATGCATTTGTGAGTATTTCTAGAGTACTAGAAAATTCATGGCGTAACACAAAGCCTTTCCTTTGCAATTCCCATTGAATCAAACTACTTTTGAAACTAAATTTCAAAAAGCTATTGCAAAAAATTGTATTGCCTTTTTAAAATTATTGAAGACAAATGTACTTAGAATCACTTTTTACATCAATTTTAGTGCAAAAAAAATTGCCATCCCTTTTGCAAATGAAATAATCCCAGTTTTGCAACTATTTTCAACAACCATCTTTGTTGTACATCTAGAACTTCTGTATACAAGTATATGTCTTTACTGTTTCTCCTGTAACAATTCTGAAATATAAAGAAATTGAAAGGGTGGATAGTACTTTGTGTAGTTTTCTAGTAGGTTTAACATTCAGAACCTTTTGTGGGCTATAATTTTAGACATTTTCTCCTCCTTTATAATAAATAAGGTCATATTTTAGGATGTTGGTTAGAAAAATAAATTGTCCAAACTGGAAGCAATGAAAAGACAAGAAACTTTTGCCCCTTCTGAATTTGAAAATACTGAATGTCAGTAGCATGTGACTTATTCCAGGCAATTTTAAACTTGAATAAATAGTAAATGCTGTGCACAAGAAATGCAGACGCTTTCCATGCTCGACTAACCCCTCAGTCTGCACGTGTTACTTTAACAGGTTTAACAGAGATGACATTAATATAACTGTGACATCAACACCAGCCATAGCTGAGGGAAGTTGTTTGTGGTTAACATACTCTTTCCCAAAACCAAACAAAACCAAGAGTATCCTTCAAATCCTTCTTAACCATACATAAAATAATTAGAAATTATTAAAGTATATGTTCCAATATATTTTTTAAATTATTTTTTTCTAATTACAACTACAAAGCTTTCATTTTCAACTTCTAATAATAATCTGTCCTAAAATATAGTTGGTAAAATACTTCACAGTTTCACAGCTGTTATATCTGTGTCTGCACAGCAAGTCTGTGTATTTACATATCTTTGTAAACATATGGATAGGTAGGTAGATAGATCACACCAGAAATATGCACAAATATTTTATATTATACAAAATATTCAGAAATATTACATTTTGTCTCATTATCTAGGGAAGGTATGGAAATTACAGTTTTGGATTCTGTAAAAAGGGGCATGTGTGTGTTTCTTTTCATTTTCCACAGATCCACAGAATACTACCAAAATAATAGTATATGTAGAAAAGAGTAACAGTCTGTATTATCTTAACCCTCAGCTATACAAATATTTTCCGTTGAATTTTTTTATAATAATGTTGTTTTAAAGTAGGCTAGTCAGCATCATTTACCTTCAACCAGCAGCTCAAAAAATAAGGGATTCAGTAAAACTTGAAATGACAAACACAAAAATCTATTCATAAAGGAAAGTAATATGACATGGCACTCAATCAGTTAGTCTAAAGCTTTACTCGCTGCCCCTCACTTATACTCTATGTAATTTCTTACTATCAAAATTAAACATCACCATCATGACCTTTGGCAACTTATGAACTAAAATTACATGTCTGGATGGGAAAATTCCTAAAATAATCTTGAAAGGTATTATCAGGTTAATATAAGGAACAAAAAAAAAAGTGTTTTGCTTTGTTTTGTTTAAGAATTTTGGATTTCTTGTTTCAAGATAGAGATCAATGGATATTTTGAGCAACTAATGAAGTACTATAACCAAATGTCACTATCTCAGGGATGAATCACATTGTATAGGAGCTGCTTTCCATTCTTATACCTTGAATGAGAAACAAAATTTCACATATTTTACCACTGGCAGCTAAACAATGTGAAACTTTTGGAGCACTTGTCAGCTAATAATAGTTATTAAAATTGAGGATCCAATCTTAGCTCATTGCACAAACCTAGTTAAATTTAACTCATATACCTTGTCAAAAATTAATGATAAAAAGTAAAGACAGTTTATGATGTGTTTGTATTTAGCTACAAATATATCTAAAATGGGTGAGGATCAGCAGCCAGTGCAGGTGCCTATATTTCTACTTGATCAGGCAATTATAGGGTGTCTGATTTTTCAGACAGTTGAATCTATTAAAGCCCTCTGCTTTAATAGCCCTCTGCCAACAGTGCTTTAGGGGCATGTACCCATGATGTAATTTTATTGATAACTGATTGTTTCTGTGACTAATATTTTTTAAAAATCAAATTTAATAATACAGAATAAAAGAAGTGAAAATAGCCATTTTGTATTGAAAGTTCCATTTACAAGTTTGGCATCTCACTGAACCAGTGTCTCAAAAGACTGCAGAATGTCAAGAAAAAGAATTTTTTTTACGCCTGGGGAAAAAAAAGTTTGCAAGTTGTCAATCTTCTGTTTTTAATAGCAAGTGCTGAATATTCTAAATGACTTTATTAATTTTTGTGACCACCTGTCTACAGTTACTGTCAAAAATGATTCAGGTTCTCTGAGTCATCAGAAATCTTAGCTGTGACACTGTACAGTTTTAACTCTTTCAGCAAGTGAGTGAGGAACACTTTACATGGACTTCTAATAAACTGGCTTCTTAATTAAAAGATAGGAAAAAAAGCCCCAAACAACTGAAACATGGGTTAGCATGGCAACATGGGTTTAAAGCTTTCTTTCAGTGAACTTAGTGGGAGTTTGACTAGAGAACTGCAATGTGAGGTACTGAAGTTAATTTTTCTTTCAGCTGAACTCTTTGATGATACTCAGACACAGCAGTCAAAGTTTAGAGAATGGTGTGATCAATGTATTTCAGTCTTGAAACTGAAAATCAGATGTTTAAGTTGAAATTAGATATTCTGTATAACTTACCCTCAAGTTTTTATTCAGAAGCAAAAATAGAGAAGAAAATTCACCTTGCTGACCTTTCTAAACCCCTTGCTGGTTGAGGATTTGAAGCAGTGGTGTCAGCAGTGAAAAACATATCTGCTGCTTTAGATTAAAAAATCACTTAATTCAAATGCATATAATTCTACACTATGTTAACATTAATTTGAATTTAAATTAAATTCTTAACATCTGATGCTTATTTATGAAACCAGAGTGCATGCAGAGTGGCAGTATACACACAATGTAGTAGGTAAGAGAAAAACTTTTCTGATGTATACATACAAACAGATAATACATACTTATCTCATAAAAATATTAAGGACTGATGTTTGCAAATCCCCCAAATAAGGTTCCAATCATACTCTGAAGAAAACCCAAACCCTCTTTGTTTGTATTCAACACAAATGAATGTAAAGGAATTTTAATTCGCAGCAGTTATGATCAACAAAAGGACAGTATATCATCAAAGTTAGTTGACTGTGGTCATTTCTGGGTTTTAATACTGTCCTGTGAATATGCCTCATTTGTTTTCTAATGCTACAGTGCAACAAGTCAATCACAGAAATGCATAGATCAATTACTTTAACCAGGTGATGCAATGCAGCCATCACTTACCAGTAAATCTTCAACATGGCCCTGACATTTTGTGTAAAATTCAGTTCTGGTGAGTCATTTGCTACGCATATCTTACGACTTTGATTCATTCTACCATGCAACTTGAAGCACAGAAGCGAGACTTAAACTAGGAGTCTATTTAATCCAGTCTATCAACTTGGGTGCCTCAATTAGCTGCTAGAAATGAAAGCATGGACCTTCAATTTGTTGTAATGGTAATCTAGATTTATGTTATTGCAGGGCTGGATTCATGCAGGAAGATACCATCCATATATGATCAAGCATGCAAGTACCTGGAAATTTGTTTTTTAGTGATTTTTCTAGTCTCTGTGAATAGTGTAAAAAATATTACTTGAAATTTACTACAATGTCTTTTAATATTTTTTATGAAAAAATAAATTACATTGAAGCATTATATAAGAGATTTGGCTTTGGAATAAGCAGCTACGTACATTTTTCAGTAGCCTTACAGAACCAGCTATAAATAACCTTGATAAAAATGAATCTCAGTATGTAAGCACATCCTGAGAAGAAAACACTCAGAACATGCACATGCTTTCAGGTGCTGTAGCACTCAAGAATACCCCTTTATTCTAAGGGGTTTTTTTGCTAAATAAATAACTGCTATTAGTCATGTTTTATCTGTGGGACACATCCGTAAAGTAAGACCGCACTATTAATTATAATTTCCTGTTCATTTTAATGACATTTGAAAAGCTTTTGTAGCTCACTAAATGAGATGCTTGGACTCCTTTTCTGCCTGGTTAGTGACTACCAGCAAGTAACAGTGTACAGCAGGGACAGTCTAATTACTGCCAAAACCAAAGGTCACCTAATTCCAGGCAATGCAAATAGACTAATTATATTGTTTCTTAAGGTGTCTTCCAGACATGTGTCAATCAGCAAAAATAGCAAACAGCAGAATAAGAAGTCCTACACCAGCATAAATTCTACACATTTCCATTTATAATAATGCAGTGAAATGACACCACATGAAATTGGTTGACAGGGAATTTAATTACTATGTTTTATAAAAAGGAACCATGGGATATTAAAAAAATTGAAAACTCTTTCTGTGACCTTTAAGTAATTAGTGTTTCATAATTATGTACATGCAGTCTGTAGTTACTTTTTTAAAAATGCCAATAATTTCTCCCCCTCCAATAAGCCACACATTACTGTTATTTTCATTTATATTCTAAATAAGGAAAGTTCTTATTGGACTAATATTTTTCATTCTTTATCTGGAAGGAAAGAAAACAGAAAAGCATCCACATAAATTAAACATTACAGAATTCTGACTTCTGCTTTTATGATTGACTTCTATGTACATAATCTTTAAATTTTTATTTAACACCTTTGAAAAACTTGCATTATCAATGACACACATATCCAAATCAGCAATGGATATTTCAGTGTTCACCACATTACTTCAAACAAAAACTCTCGCTAGAGCAAAAGTTTTAGTTGAAAACTATCAATGCTCCTGATTTGAAAATTCTCTCAGAAACATCTATCCCCAGCAACAGGGATCAGTGCCAGCACACCACAAAAGCACTATATTATTCTATCATACAGGTAACATGGTCATTAACAACAAGAATTAAAAAAACCCAACAAATTACAATGCATGATGCTGTTGAACATGCAGTCAAGCCTGTGAATGCTATACATTATGTGATAATCAGCTGCTATCTATCACACTAACTAAAACTGCTGCCTATCTTGCCTTCATGTATACGCCTGAGTAACAGACCATCCACTGACTCCTGTGGATGCTCCCGGAAAAGTGTCAGCTCTGAGCTACTTCCTTAATTCTCCAGCGTGAATTATATCTGAAACAGCACTGAAATTTCCTAATGTACTACATGTGTTTCACTTCTACCTTTCAAAGTTACTTAGTAATGCCATCTTTACTTAGATATGATGCTCACAAAGGCTTTGGAGCTGCTGATAGGCAGCATGTATGGGTCCACAGTACCAGCAAAGCCTGTTTCAGGGAGCTGAAAAAGGCATAACCTGAAATGCTGAGACAGAAGCACAGAACATGAGAGGGTACAGTCTATCTTGTCTCAAGGGCTGTCATAGAAGAAGCACAAAAGAAACAAAAAACCCCACCCAACCCACTGTTCCTGGTATTCTCCTATTTGTTGGTGCTTAGGCTACTTAAAAACCAAATAATTGAAAAACATTATCAGCAAAACCCATAATACCTGTGAGAATCGCAGAATCACAGAACAGTTTGGGTCAGCAGGAAGTTTGAAGATTATTTAGTTACAATCCCCTGGCCATGAGCAGAGACACACCTTATTCCACTAGGTCAAGTTGCTCAAAGCCCCACCCAACCTGGTCTTGAACACTTCCAGGGATGGGGGACTCACGATTTACCCTGGGCAAGCTGTTCCAGTGCCTCACCACTCTCACAGTAAAGAATTTCTTCCCAATGCATAATCTAAACCTATTCTTTTTCTGTTTAAAGCCTTTCTTCCTTGTGCTATCATTACTAACTTTTTAGCTCAGTCTGCAGCTGTCATTTAAATTTGGGTTTAGGACATGTTGCTGTACAGGAGTGGGCTGTCTGTAAATCCCACAATCAAGGAAACTTCAGTTTTGACAGCAAGCTTCTGAGATACTCTCAATTTTTGTTGTTTGGTGTAATGGGCAGTCACAAAGTACTGACATAGCACCAGTCTAGCCCAGTCTAGCCCAGACACCCTGTCAATTTACACAGCTTAACCAGCAAGTAAGGCTTGTCACCAGTCATTGGTCTCAAAGGAGTTACACGTTTTCCCATTGGATACAAGGACAGAGAGGTATTAAGGAAGAAAAACTAAAAAAATCTGCAACTGCACAGTCTATGTTGCTTTATCCCGTTCTCAGGATAGAACATTTTGAAGACATACACAGTGTGATGTTAAATCCTATAAACTGTCTACTCAAACTAATTTAATCACAATACTATTAGTTTGCAGTGCTTGAGTTCACTCTACATAACTTATGGTCCTGAGTGTCAAATTAGTGTACTCATGTTATAATTGCAATTCTACTGATACATCATTTTCTGTGGATGTAAGTAATTGTATAGGTTCTAAGTACTGAAAAATGTATTTGCTTTTATCCACCAATTTTCTATCCTACTTAACTAAAATTTCAGAAGAAGCAGAAGCAGGCTTTCATGTGGTGAAGTGTCCACTACAGTGTTTAAATGAATAATTTACTATCCAAATTGACTGTACCAATCATCTAAATTTAGAGATATCAGACTTTTAACAGATGGTACACTACAGACAGTAACTCTTGGTCAAAAGTGCTTCTGGAATATGCAATTTGCTATGGTAAACTGGTCCATCAAATCAATCTGGTTTTGCCTCTGGGGAAGGGTAGTACTTAATCTGCTATAGAAAGATGAACTTCTCCCATAACACACTTGGTCAACTGTGCAATCCTATACATTCCTGAGTGGAAGAAAAAAAAATCTGTAGGCTTTCAGGTAAGTAGAATTTGTTATGGTATCAACTGTAAGGTAGTCAATATCCAAATAAATTATATTTTATATTAAGAGTATGACCTTAAGATCCCCTAATCTTATTGGCATAAATGGAAGCTCTCTACACACAGTATTTTCAGGAGTAGACAACAAATTGGCACATAGTTTAACAGTTAGGATATAGAAAGGAAATGAAAAGAAATGGAAAGTGTGTATACTTTCTATTTTTGGTTAATACGCTTCTAAGGACAGGAAATATTGTGGTTATTTGACTTCCTGTACATTATAGATACCACACTTCAATTATTTCTGCTTCAAACTCAATATTTTTGCTTGATTTAGACTATATCTTTAAAGGGAGAAAATGAATAAAGGTCACATTTTTATTTCCAGTGACAGAAAATCTATCAATTGCATCAGAAAGTAGTTTCCAGGATTAGTTAAAATATCCAGCTTATTTTTAGTTTGATTTGGTCTATATTCTGCTTTTAGCCATTACACTTTGACGTTTTCCTGCCTACAGACTTAACAGACGAATATTAACAAATTATTGTTCTCCATGTAGATATTTATAGCTTCTAAGCAAATATCTAAGTACACTTTTCTTTCTTTAGACTAGGCTCAACTTTTCATTGCAAAGCACATGTTCCAGTCCTTTCAATCATTTCTTTGTGCTTCTTTGACATTTAGTGTTTTGTTTTCCTAACTGAGGCACCAGAATAGGACACAATATTCATGAAATAGTCATACTAATGCCAAGAGCTGGGGTAATATAATCTGCTGAGTCTTATCCAATATTTGCATAGTCACATCTCTAAAAACCTTTCATTTTTGTGAGCTCACATTCCATTGTTTATCCAGCATTTCTCTCTGCAAAGTTTTTTCACTCTGTGAAAGTGACTGGTTTCCTGAAGCAGTAATTTCCCATGTGTAAATAGAGTGTGACTGCTTTCCTGAAGCAGTAATTTCCCATCTGTAAATATGGTCCAACTTCCCAGGATTTTACAGTGCTCACAGTGGAATTCACATCAGTTTATCAAGTTTGATCAGAATTAGCTGTTTATGTCTTTATTACCAACCACTTACCAATTTATATGGCATCAGAAAACTGAATTACTGATACAATAGTCATTATAATTTAATTCCTCAACACAAAAAGTAGCAGACAAGCTAGAACCAATTTCCTTCATATAGTAAAAATGCCCTCTTAGTTAATTTTCTTCACGTTGGAAAGTTTAGCTTGTACTTTATTTGTATAATCAAATATGAAGCCGCTTGTCATGTTAATCCCACTTGATGCTGGGAAAAGTCCTATGAAATCAGATAAATCAAAAAAAGAAACTAAAAACTGAAATCACAAAATTTCTTTTTACGTTCAGTAAGTCATTACATCAGTAATGCACAAGGAGCTCAACAAGATGATCCGGAATGGTCAGTTCACAGGATATTAAGCCCTGCTTGATGTCAAGCAAAAATATAGTTAAATAAGCCCTGTTGCCCCTTAATCAGATTAGTGGATTTCAAAATTCCCTATAAATATGACAGATACTTTATGCACCATCAAATCAGAATAAAATATGCAATATTTCGAAAACTTGACCTATACTGTCCCAAAATTTTCTTTTAGCTGCAGTGCTGGCAGGAGTAGGTTATATACATTTTTAATTTTTCCTTTTCTGGGCAATTTAGTAAAAGGGCATCCCATTTCACTTGTTCATTTTTATAGTGTTTTCCTAACAGGAAGAAAATACAAGGAATTATTGGGACAGAGCTAACTCCGATTTACGTTTCCCGCTTTGTAAGATTTTTTTCCCTCCTTTACCCAGACTGAGTACCTATTGTTTTCCTCTCTTGTAATGAACACCTGGCAGCAACAGCTGAAAGCAAACCCTATTAACACTGTATTTTGACACTGAAAAACAGCAGCAAGAGCTTTGCTATTCTATGCTAGTTTGAAACAAAATCCACGTGATTATAATTTGCAACAGAAAAAAACCCACATTGTTATCAATAGTGAGACATACCAGAGATACAGCAGACTGGACGCTGCATTCTTTACTGCCTATGTTAAATTGCCACATAATGTCAATACACATTGATAAGAGCTGCCACTCTACTTGATAGATATCTGAGTTTCATCATGATGCAAAGTGGCCTCACAAATAATATAAGCACAGATTGATAAAGTTTATTAAGCATACTAGTTTTTCATGACAGCTAGGTGCTTGGAAAATTGGTCATGGTTTGCACATCCTGAACCATCTAAACAAATCAAACAAACTGTTGCAGTTGCCAAAAATGCCATAGAGAGATCAAATGAAAGCTACTACAACAATAAAGTGATAGAAGGGGGAAAATATTTGCATTTAAAATGAAGAGTTGATCTACAGAGCAGAATCTGAATATACTGTTCTTCATGTAGCATGCTATTAAGAAATTTTAAAATACCATGTTTGAAATGGAAGCTGAAGTTCACTATCTTTGAAAGCAAGGTGAATTGTTTCCAGAAAAAAATAGGTCTGCTTATAATGCACATAAAGTTACATCTCTGCAACGACTTGCAAAAGACTTTTAGATCAGAAGAATATGTAGGAACAATTTTTTCTGCATCTGACTTCCTCTCATCTTATTTGGGATCTCCAAGAAAGTATATTACAATCCTTGAACCTTTCCCAAAGAGACAATGGTAATAACAATGCCAAGTGAATGGAGTTTTGAATAGAGGTGGCTTCTTTCTAGGTGACACTGAAGTCTACTGAGCAGTATCGCTCCCTTCTCAGAGCAATCTTACATGACCTTGTAATAAAGAAAATTATGAGGATAAACTCTTCTTTTAATGCATAATTACATTTCTGTGTTCTAATGTGCTATCATAATTTTGCATTTCAAGCATGTCCTTAGCAAGTAGCTATCTGTCTACGGACATGAACCCTACATTGGGTCTCACGTTAAATCAACCTGGAAACAATATGGTATAGGAAGGTGCTATTCTACTTGATATGCTTTGTATCCCTTTATGAGCATTTGACATCTGCTCTCCAAATCTGCTCTGGCTGCCTGTTGTTTTTCAAGTGGAGTTTGAAGTGCTGGTTTTGACCTATAAAGCCCAAAATTACTTGAAGCTTGCTTTTTTGAGACTGACTCACTCCCCCTGAGTTAAGATTACTGACAGCACTGAAGCACCTTCGAGTGATAGGGAAATAATGACAAGGTATATAAGTGCTCTTTCACTGCAGAATTCATACCTATCTGAAGTGATCTAAATTTGTTAATCTTTAAAATATACCAAAGCCCCATCCATCTATACAGACATGTAGGCAGGATTGCTGTCATGAGAAGTGAAAAGGGGAAGGGAAGGTTTCCTGTATACTGTGTTCTGTGGCCAGGGAATGACTGTTGCCTACTGACTAATGTTCCTGTCCATTGTGAATGGCATTTTAATTTGTCAAGAGCACCAATAGGTCAAAAAAGATATCTGAAGGTGTTCTGAAGACAACATACAGCCTTTTAACACTATATATAGAGAGACTAGAGAAACAGAAATAGCTCCATTTATGAAAGTGAACCCAACACTCCCCTGACCCCTACAAAAAACCCAAAAAAAATCCCCAATACAAACCTACATTCACTTGCTATTAATTAAATTGATAAATAAAGTAATGAAGATACAAATGTTATGTTGAATGATTCTAGAAAATAATGACAATTACTACATTAGTAAAAGTCAGGACATATAAATATATGTACTCGTAACTTAACTCCTTGCATTCTGATAATTTAAAGACTTTTAACACTAATGCTGAGTTGAAACATGTTTAGCATGTGCATTCATATCTCCTGCTCTCCACAAGTACCATCATTAACAGTACCACTTCGAATCCCAGAAAAAAAACAACAAACCAACTCAAAACAAAAAAACCTGTCACCTGCAGGTGACTAGAAAAGACCTCTACAGCCCTCTAGTGTTGCCAAACTACAGACCTGGCCTAAAAATAGACCAAAGCAATTCCAACTTCTGCCCCACACCCTGAAGAAAGCCTTGCTGACTTTGCCACTGCTGGGCATACAAGTTACATCACTGAAATCACAACTCCAGCAGAGTTACGCTGCTCTTACTCTCACATCACACAAGGGACATGGCATCAAGTGGCCAAAAGCTTAGGAATGGCCTTTGAAAATAAAAGCATATCTACAGGAAGGAATGGGGAAAAAATAATATCAAAAATCCAGGTTAACTTGCTGTGTACATATTTAAAGAGCTAACTGGAGAATTTACTATGCCTGCTTGCAGGCCCTCAGCAGCAGTGACGCCTTATTTCTCCTTTTGCTCTCTGCCTGCTTCTTTCCCAGTGAGTTCCCACCGACAGAGCCTACGGCTGTACTCTCAGAAATCATATAAAACCTGACAGTGCCAAAATTTCAACCGCAAAAAGGTGTTTTAAGGTGTTGCCTTTCAAATCTAATTTTCCCAGACAGCTGTGTTGGGCTGGCAGCACGGCTCCCGGCTGTCCATGGGCTGCAGATGGAGCTGTTGACAAAACAGTTCAGTGCTGGAGAGGAGCGGGGCTGGCACAGAGCACACAGAGCCACAGTTGCTCCTACAGCTGCCGCGTTCCAGTAGTACTAGTGCTGCTGTTATTAATATTGCTATTGTATTTGTTGTTACTACTTTTAAGTGCCTCTGCACAACTGAAAGAGTACAATAACAAGCCTCCTAACCTTAGAAAGCCAGTGCAAGATCCCCTTGCCAACCTTCAAGATGTCCTTAAGATACAAATATAAAAGCACATTAACAAATCCAGATAGGTAACCAAAAATTCAAATCAGAAACTATGTGACACACACACATACAGATATAAGCAAAGTATCGATGCTTCTGTTATCAGCATTGATTCCTTTTTGAAAAGAACTGTTCAAAGACCCAAAACATAGTTTGTTTCTACAGTAGGAACAAATTATGTGCTACACACTACTATAAAAACTGTATTTCTGATGAAAATGTTAGCATATCAGAACACCCAAAATGTGCAAGTAGTATTGATAGGAAAGGTGTAACAGGATTAAATTCACACTGTTTAACTGTATATTGGCTCTTGTTACAGCTGTACACATATCACTGTGCATACTGACTGCTATAGCACAACAGTTTATTTTGCACTTGAAATTTCTGATAAATATTGCCTGGAGATCTCTGCGGGGAACTAACAGAATCCCAGCTGTTATATTTACTGGCAAGGAAGTTAATTTAACCTTCCTTTAGACAATTCAAATTAAACTACTGGGTCATAATTATGCATCAAGCAAGAATGATGACACAGATGATCTTTGTGTTCTCATGCAGTTGAAAAAAGCTATGTTGTAATTAGTGTTGCAAGCATGATAATATGTTGCTACAGCTTTGAAACTTCTTATACTTTAATTTGAGCAGATAAGTGCCAAAAATAAGTAATTGCCTAATCTGAATAAAAGGTTTGAATTAGAATTCACAAGTCTGGAGACTATGCTGGATTTTCTTATTTAGTTACTTAACATGCTGAAAATATACAGTCAGATTCTATTCCCACTTACTGTAAGGTTTCTTTAGTATATGTGAGAAAGTGTGGTCCATTAAAATTCCTGACTTCTACTTCATTAAAAGCTTATGAAATAAAATTTTAAACTCATTCTGCTGCAAGATGCATAAGTCAGAGTGGCACTGCCCCGTTATGATTGTTTTTTAAATTACATTCAAGTATATGATACACATTCAGCAAACACCCTGAGCATAAGTATCATCCCCAAAACCTAAAATTATACCACACACTGCATATGACTTAGTGAGCGAGTACAGAAAAACGTAGCAAAAGAATAAGTTATAAGCAAATAGTTATAGATACTGTTTTACTAGAGAAATAGAGAGTTAATGTCCAATAGTAAACATAGTAATCTTTTATTCCTGGTTTTCTTGCATTTATTCTGTAGCACCTAAATTATATTCTTGTACTTGCTTGTTTGCTTGCTTGTTGTCTTTTCTTTTAAACTGGATGAAAAATTTTGGTTTCTGTATAGCATTAGCATTTAAATAGCCCTTTAACTATTTGATGTTCAGATCACAGTAATCTCCTTCAAATTCCAGTTTACCAAAGCACATTAAAAGCCTCTAATATGTTTACACAAGATTTAATCATGCCTATAAAAGCTTTGAATTCAGAGAGCATAGAATGGGCTGGGTCAGAAGGGACCTTAAAGGTCATCTCGTTCCAAACTCCCTACCATGGGCAGGAACACCTTCCACTAGACCAGGTTGCTCAAAGACCTACCTAACCAGGCCTTGAACAATTCCAGGGATGGGGCATCCACAACTGCTCTGGGCAACCGGTTCCAGTGTCTCACCACCTTAACAGTAAAGAATTTCTTCCTAATATCTTTATGAAAGGTATGTAACTTAAAAGAAGTATTTTATAATACTGTGTTGCATTCCAGAGCTTCTATCCAGAACTTCTTACACGGGTCTTTCAGGATTTTACAAGAAACATTCAAAACAGGCACCATTCAGTGTATTATTTTTGAAGAATCCAAGGTCTGTGGATCTCCAAGAGAAATCTGCTGTAGAAAGGGCGATACCCATACATATTTAAAGTGTTGACTCAGCCTCTGGGCCATGATCAGTCAATGCAAATTTAGAAAATTTGGAGAAAATGCAAGCAAATTTTCAATGGATTTCACATGGAAGATGAGTAAAAAGTTTGTACCCAATATCACTGTAGTCATATAAGATATGACTTGGGTAGCCTAATTTTAAAATGTGGGTGGACCAGAACATTTTTCTGTGAATGTTTTATCTCCTTTCTAAATTCTTATATTCCTACTCATCAGTAATGTCTGGTTTCAACAAGTCCATACATGTATGCTAAGACTATTATGCTTAACACAGGTTACTACAGTGAATTTAGATGTGAAAATACAAACTTTATGTTTTAGTTTAATTGGGCAAAATTTTGATTTGGGTACATTAAAATACTGGATTACCAACAATTTACAGGTATATTTTGTGAGATCTTAGCCCTGTTGGACTTGACATTTGTCTCTGTATTTTCATTTATTAAAATTAGAAGAATTTTGTTAATATAATATAAATACTAGTTTTGACAGCTACATTCTATATGATGATCCCTGATTAGAAAATAAAATTTTAAAAAAGTCTAAGAATCTAAGATAAGTCAGAAATTATTATAAAGCATTATTAATAGGCATGGGATATATTTGTTGTATAAATTAAGAATATTTCAATGATTACTGATATAGTTTCCTGATATTTATACTAAATACATTGCACACCAAATAGTTAAGAAGACTCCACAATTTTTGCATACTTCAGAATATATTCAGACATAATTCAAAAGGAACACATATCAAATTGAACATGGGAAAGTCATTTGAGGTGTAACTGGTAGCTGAGGAAGAAGCAGGTGTTCTCTGAGTCAGGAACTCAAATGCACAGGTGTTTGAGAAACATTACACTACCTTCAGTGATCTCAAGAGCCTCACCTTTGTGTACCACTCAGAATAGCACCATTCCTATAATCTCCCTATTGCCCTACCACCTTTTTCTATAGTAGTAGCTTATGTAAAATTATTTAGGAAAGGATCCTACACTGGCTACATTCTACAATTTTCTCCTATAGTATGCATAAAGTAAAAAAAAAAAATTGCAACTGTTTTTCTAGCAAATGCGACAACATATCAAACAAGGTAGAAACTTGAAATAAACAGGAAGTCAATGGGAAGTCTAGATTCTGATGTGAACAAGGTTGAATTTGCCATGAATTTTGACTAAAGGAGTTAGTGCTAATTATCCTATGTTTCTATTTACTAATCCACTCCTGTATTTAAGTAGCCATTCTCAACTAAAAAAAAGAATGCTATTTATAAATGAACCTTTAAGCAATGAAAAAGAGTGTCAGTCTACTATCGCTTAATAATAAAACCCTTTCTAAGAGGGTCAAGTCATCAAGTACATGAGTGGAGGAGAGAGCCTATAATGTTGAAACTATAAATTAATTTGTGAGAAGAACCATTCAATCTTGTCTTGGGAGCAGGGAGAAGGGAGAAATCTGATCTGAATTTTAAATAAAATTCTACAATGGCAAGCTACCTATTTACTCTAATATAATTCCTACTTTGCATCTACCAATTTTTCATGTGTTTACTAGAATAACAAAAGAAAAATTAAACAAAACAAAATGGCAAATTTCATAGCTGTTCTAACCCTATCAATTTCAAGCTCATATAAACTCTGGTAAAGCCATGTATCAGCTCCTACTGTGCAATGGCTTTTTTATACAGTTTGACTATGTGATGAAAGAAACTAGTTGACATGCACTTACCGTATTAAGCCCTGGCACCTGCATTGCAGACGCTAATCAAAGTGCTCCTTCAGAGGGGTGAAAGAATCGCCATTTGTAACGCAATAATTAGGCTGGGTAGAAGGGCCTGAAAAGTAAATCAATCTCGTCTGCTCTCTAAATCTGACACCGTTCTCTAGGCAGATTGTTAACATAATGAGACAGAAGCCTACAAGAGGTCCCATAAAAGACTTATGCCTTTTTTTTTTTTCTCTTCTTTCTTTATACTTGCAATGTTACTAAGAGCATAATTACACACAAACCTACCCTAAGTCACTGGCATAAAAGCAGCTATTTCTAAGAAGCTCATCAAAAATAGGTTGGCAGAACAGACGGGCTATATAACACAGCAGCAGGCTGACTCAATTTGCCCAACTGGATGAAGATTATTTTAACCTATTCCCTACTAAAATTATCATGATAATGTCTGACAGAGAAAAGTAATAAGTTCCTATAACGTGGCAAGAACATAATTTTGGTGCATTAATCTGATTCTCTGCTCACACTGGGCAAATGAATAATAATTCCATTGAAATCAATACCATTATTGCAATTGTGTGAGAAAACAATCATGTCCAGTGCGATCAGTGTGATTTAAAAAAGGAAAACAGTAACAGAAGAGCAACATTAATGGTAAAGTTTTTAAAAAGGTAATTTTTCATGTACAGCCTCTCAAATTTCAAGAGTGTAATCTGATTTAATAGCCAAAAATAAGCAATTTCATTTTCCTTGGTAACACAGTAACACAGTAACATAGTTGATGCTTTGTAGTACCAGAAGCTTAGGAAGCTTTGTTATAGACAACCTGTTACATTCCAAAATACAATATCTGCCGAGAGATTTGAGTGGTCTTTGCAAAAGGCCATGGGCTACAGAAGCTGGGAAAACCCCTCTTCATTGACTTCATCCCTGTGGATTTTTCCTGCAGCAGGATGTGAAGAGACTCCTTGCATGATGTTATCACATGCCCTGCCCAAGCCAGAGTCTGCACCCTGATCTTATCAAACCTGTGCAGAAGACCTACTGTACCTTATCCCTCCCTTTGTGTTCTCTGAATCCTTGCATTCTGTAAACCTAAATACCTGTTCCTCCATGTAAAATCCCCTAAAATAAAATGGGTTTTTCCACATGAGGCAATTGTTAAAACCCCAAATTTATTAATCTGAGTTTTTCCCTTATGTCATCCCCTGAAACCCTGTTTGTAATAAATTGTAATAGTTACAACCCCCTGTTAAATATGTAGACCCTAAATTCCTTAAATATGAACTTGTTATTCCAATAAACGATTCCAGTTTCTTGCCTTCCTGGGATTGTCTTAGCTTTATTGACCTCCACAACAACCCCTTGTGGATGTTGTACATACTTATGTCAAAAATAACATAAAATATCTCATACAAAAATAATCTATGCTGCAAGCAGTGGGATGTCGTAAGCAGATATTTGTATAAAACAATAAAATGAACAGGATGAATCTTTCTTCTTTACAGTTAAACAGATATTAGTCATTATTTTCTCTTATTGACCACAATTTAATTTAATCACTCATTTTTACAGGCTCTAACTGTACAGCCTGGCGATATAGTATTGTCATTGACACAACAGGCATAAGCTTTGCACTAAATCTGCAAGGTCTCTCGACTGCAGCTTGTCAGGTGTTCTTTGTCTGAGGTTTACTGGACCTGAAGCTTTGTTTTACTTGTTTGAGCTGTGACAACTCCTCTAATTGGCCAGGTGGCTACAGCTAATCTGTGTTACTTTTGTGTGTCTTTGCATGGTAGAACCATATTTTTGAACGGATAGCAGTAACAAGCAATTATTCTACAAGGAATGAGATATTTGTGACTCTAACATCATGATGATGTAGACAATTATTGGCCTAGAATGACAACAGCAGCCTTAAGAATCAGGGATGAGCTGTGTGGCACAGAGGACTTCAAAGTATAACTTCTAAGGTATATTCTGTCGAGGGTGAAGAGGAGACAGAATTTGAATGGTGGAAGAAAGAACAAGAGAGGCATCTGGAGATGAGAACTGTCATCCCTGACATGGATGGCAACTACATCACCCTGATTTGAGAGCTTTACATTTATGTGTCATGGACATTTAGTTAACTCCATGTTTATTACTTGTTTGAACCCTTAAATTGTTTTTATAAAAATCCCTTGTTGTGTATACCCCAGTTTTTCCCTTTCCAGATTGGTTCAAATTTGCCACACTGCAGCAATTACTCTCCCAATAGGGAAATGTTCTAACTCCTTTATTCCTTATATGGTTTTCATTAGCATGCTCCTCCCTACTTCTTCCCCTTTTTCCAGACCCTTCCATCCCAACCTCATATAAACCAGTGCATTCATAATAAAGTGACCATTTTCCCTCAACCTCCTGAGAGTGGCTCGTCCTTTCGTCCCCTTAGGATCCCGACACAATACTCAGTTAAAAGACATGCTTTACAGTGGTTTTGTTTTTTTTCATCTCTACATCAGACTAGTTCATTCAAATGTCCTCCATATTCAGGATACTTAATAAGACCAGCAAAGACCAATAAAGGTCACTCTATAATTACTCATGTTTTGAAATACAAAAATAGATCTTTCATATGTACCTACATTCTCAACTAAAAAATCACCTCACTTTTCAAATGCCTAGAAGTTGTATTTCAATGCAAGCTAGCAAGCTTGGCTTCTTTTTCAGGTATGTCAGGAGCATGAGTCCTGCGATTTACCTGACTGACCTTAAAATAAGAGGAATTTTGGATGGTAGGCGTCTACTTCTTCACATGGATTGAGTCATTTTGCTCCCATTTGGATGTGTAAACTCAGGTAAGGAAACTTGCTAAGAAAGTGATAAAGAAGCAGTGTGAGGGTGTCAGACTTTCTGCAATCTTTAAATAAATTCACAATTTTTTGAAAGTTTATTATATGGTTTATTTTGGGTTTTTTGTGTTGTTTTGTTTGATTAGTTTTTTTTAGTTCAGAAGCTCTGCGTTGAAAGAGAGGTAATCATCTACTGCTGAAATGGCTGTCCAGCACATGGGAGCTATTAACAGCACGCAGAAGCTGTACGTAGTCATTCAATATGACAGGAAAAATTCAATTGAAAACGCATTTCAGTCTGAACCCTGAAGAAGCACTGTTTGGCTATGACTACAAAGATTTAGTGCTGTTAAAGAACTGATTTGACTATTTTAGTTTAAGTTTTTAGAACTGTACTTTTCAGGAAAGACAACAAAGTTTCTCTATTCCAACACCACTACAAATGTTCAGCATCACTTTAACTAGAAGAGAAACACATACAGAATTCCTTTTATACTATTTATAAGATTTAACAGAACACACTGCTTTAGTTATATTAAGTAACAGCAGATATGACAGTCTAAGCTATTTTCTTATTTTTTACTGGTCAAAATGGAAATTATGTAGGGGTTTTTGAATGGAAGGGTGTTTTCTTTTTATTCAAAGTCAAGTTTTGCCATGGACATTCGACATTTTAAGAACACGGTATCACTTTAAACATTTTAAAAAGGCAGTATCACTTTCAACATTTTAAGAAGGTACATATTATATGCGTATCACATAATGTTACACAGCATTTAAAATTATATTTTAAAACTCTTATATATCTTTCAGTTTTTAATATTTGTTCATGGCTTTCATGTTGAAAAGAATGTTTTGCTTTTTTTCCTCAGATAATTTTTTTTTTAAAATACCATTTTTATTCACAGACATGTATAAACATATTCATTATTTTTTTGCATAAAAAGAATATATCACATCATTTTCTTAATTTACCTAGATGATTATAACCATCACTACAGCATGCAGCTGTATTTCAGTAAGACAGAGCCCAAGTCTCAAATTGCATGTGACAAGCACAGTGGTCAAGAAAACTCGACATTTCCTAGTGCTCGTTCTCGCTAAGCTTCCAAATATATACATTAAAATTTGTACATGTATATGTGTGTGTGTACGCGCACACACACACTGAGAATATGAGTGTTTTATTAAATACTTTAAATGAATGAAAGTTTGCAAGTTGTGCTAATCTTGTTTTCATGTGATAATATGCAGAAAGTAAGTACAAAGTGATCAATATAAAAAATGTTTTGCCTTTTGTAAGAACCCTTCGCTGAACCATCAGGGAAAACAGTATTTCAGGTTTATTTTTTAAGAAAGGAAATTAAAACCACTTTGTGGATTCACCGTCCCTTGAGGTTTTTAAGATGAGACTCGATGTGGCACTTAGTGCCGTGGTCTAGTAACCATGGTGGTAGCGGATAAAGGGTAGGACTTGATGATCTCGGAGGTCCTTTCCAACCTGGCTGATTCTATGATTCTATAAATGGAAAGAACACGAACATAAAAGGACTACAAAGAAAGTGGCAACCATGACTTGCATTCTAGCATAGTACATATCTCTCCTTTCTGGATGGCTGGCAGATAAAGAGTTAAGCAGTTAAGAAGAATCAAAATCTCTTCAGAGTTTTTTAAGAACATAATTAAAATGAAATATTTCTTCCTCAATGCCACTGAAAAACTCTTGTCTGCAGAGCTGATCTTTACTACACTTTTTGTGCTCCTTTGTGTACTTTCTGAGAGCGGCTTATGCCATGGATGCAAAACAAAACAGATCTCCCAACTATTTTCATTACTTCGACATGGAACCAGAAGCACCCTGGCTGAACACTGACATCTAAACAAAGCAATCCCAACACTTCTCAGGATATCAGATGAAATTTAATTTTTATTGCCCTTAGTATGACATTTTGCTCATCCTGTAACATGGGCAGGGGCAAACCTGTAAGAAAGACAGAAATAAAACAGCTGTGGTTTGCTGACAGCATTAAGAGTGAGGGTAATGAAGTGGTAGATGAAGCCTGACATCCAGGACACACACCTCTTCTGATATGTGCACACACCACATCTTTCGGGAGCTGCAGCCAGGCTGTTTTCCAAAGTCTCACACTTCCGAAAATAGTACAGCTCTGGGCATTTTGCTGTTCCCCTCCTTTCACACCTGCACTTTTAGAGAGCAACAGGAACAGGATTCGTTTATAGTAAAATGTTTTTTTTCACTCTGACTTTGTCCCTAACTGCAATTCCAAGGAGTTTCAGACAGAGACTTAAGAAAAGAAACCAACAATGTGTATTCTCACAACTTGAAAGAGAAATCTGCAGATCTTTTGGACAATCCTGATTCAGTACCTTTGTTTTTTTCCCAGATAAATCAAGAGAGGACTGATGCTACAACAGCTGACTAAAAACATTAATGAGATGTATCCATTTTAATTGTTTCAGACTAGCAATTTCCCCTGTAGCTTGAAGGTCGTTGAGAGCGTAAAAAAATCCAGTTAGAGGCTAAATTCTGTCCCTTGACTTCAAACTGTTAATATAGAATAACTTCTCTGACAGTATCGCAGCTATTCATGATTTACATTTATGTAGCTAACTGCAAATAAGAACATTGACAATTCTTTTCAATTAAGCTGAAAAAAAGTCACATCTAATATGGTACAAGGCTAATTCAAAAAATAGAAATTGTTCTATACAGCAAAAACTTTATTACTGCTTTTTATTTGTTTGGTTGTTTGGTTGTTTGTGTTTTATTTTTCAATTGAAAACACATCTCAACAAATAAGGATCATAGAAAACATGCCCCTGAATACAGATGTGTCTTATTTTGGAGTTATGCTCTGAACAGTACTTCTTGGTTATTCAGAGGCCAAGTGACTCTGCAGTTAGTTGAAGAAACTGTAAAGACACTGTTTTCAATAGCACGTTAATATTAAAAGGAGTGTCAAAAGTGCATCAGAACCTACCAAAAATAGCAGGACCTTCATAATAGTTCAAAAACCTAAAACGCTCTGGATCTATTCTACATTTAAGAATTATATGCAGGTATTAGATATAATCCTCCCAAAAGTTTTGGGTGACAGTCTAAGTTCCTGATTTTGTCAAAAGGAATGGAATGGGTTATGTTGGAAATTCCTGTTCCTACTGACTCTTACTGACATCTTACTAATGTTTACTTTTAAATTTTCTGGAGAGCCAACCTAATTTAAAAGGTTTGGCAATTTGAGATATAATATTACCTGCTAAAATTATGTTAGTTAAAGTCTGGTAAGCTTCAGAAGCCAACAAGCCAACAGAAAAGGGTCTTCTACCTGCATTTGCATTTTATACCTCAGAGTTCTCCTCCAAAAAATAAGAATGAAATGCAAAATACTACGACAAGAACTGTGTGTTATCACAGACATATTTTTACTGGATAAAAAGTAGACCTTCAGAAATCCACTCAATATACTTGATAGTTAACATCACGAAAGAGTAATGGCAGACATTAAAGGAGAAAGTAGCACCAAGGTGTCCAGAGCTTTATGTCAGCAGTCCCTCCAAGGCAGCAGGCCATGGGCAGTGCTGCAGTACTACAGCCTCAATGCATTACTTGCCTAACCAGCACAGGCCCAGTTACAACTGACTGGTTGAAGCTACAGGACTTCATGAAATCTGTCACCTTGGAGATGAATTCCTCACTTTTACTAATGCTAATGTGCTCTCTTAAGTCTTCCCTGTGCTCTGTTGTGGGTTTCAGTAAAACCTTTCATCAGAGCCATTGTTTTTAACAAATAAAATAAAGAGACAAACAAGGCAAAAACTGACCTTCAACAGAAATTAAATTAAGGGAGAAGCAGCTAATAAATTTGAAAACCTTCTAATTGCAAATTAACCCCTGACTCATCCACCTGATTATCAACTTAGCTTTGATAAAACTTAGTTCTCTCCACACTTGTAAAGAAGAAATAGTCATTGCTCTTGCTCGCCAGCATTTCTTTCAGTCTCAGAATACAACAGGAGAATATGGGTCCAGTTACTAAACAGTGATAATAAACCCACCTTAATTGCTTCAATTAGATCATCCACAGGGAATCACTTTACACAACCTATAGGGATTAACAGGCTCTTCATGAAACACTACGAACAATTACACAAGGATGAGCAACCACCAAGAGCTGGCGGAGGAACAGAAGTTGCTATCTATAGACAGTTTTCTCAGTTACTCTCTGTACTCATCTCAGGGGAGGAATTATTCTTCACCCAAGTACAATTACCCAGCCAGGAAAAGTCTGAGGCAGATTTCTGTAAAGACTATATGCTGGACATCTCTGAGGATCATGCTAATATTAAACCCAACAGGAAATATAGTCTCATCATACCCCCCATGTCTCAAAAGCTGGAGTTCAGTATTTTGACACCATCATTGCTCAGCCCACAAGTCTTGCCCTTTTCAAATTTTGCTTGCCTTGTCTTTTTTAAGAAGTGTTTATTTGGCATACCAAGAGAGTCAAATAGTGTAAATACAGAAAATCAAAGAGAGTAATGTTCATAGAAAGCAAATACAGTGGAAGTATTTCTTTTAATGGACAAATATTTAAACTGTTTTCAACTTCATTTGACCATTTTTGTGAATATGATATTTTTAACGTACATCTAATAGCAATGAGAAGACAAGAAAGAATAAACAGTGCTTCCTACGTGGCAATTTATATACATGGGTAGACATACGCACATGAATTTAATGTACAAACATATTGTATATGTTGAAGCATATACATGTACACAGCGGGATGATATGGAAAACGGTGTGTGAAAATTACAAATATCCTAGGGATAACAAACTAATTGTAGAATTATGCTCTGGGCATCACATCCAAGTGGGAAGGATGCAATCTCCTGAATACAGAAAACTCTGCCTTACAGCTAAAACTCTGGCATCTGCCTGCTCCAGTGAGACCATGCAGGACTCCATATGCTTCAGTGAAACTAAGCTTGTAGACTGAAACTTGCCCCGCAACTAAATTTATGGTGGTAGGCTTGAGAAGTCATTTATAATTCCATAAAATGACAAAGTAGAAGCAGTCTTGTCACAACTTAAAGAGGTCACAGTACATTCTAGGATGTGATCAAACATGAGACAGAATACTTTAGCCCCAAGAAAATCCCCAAGGTTTTTTAATTTTGCTATAAGACTGGATGAGCTGGTTGATTATAGCATTTGACAACTTATATACCATTTTGGGAAAAGAAGGCTTATTCTAAAGCCACGGATTGGTGACAAAAACCTTCTAACAAGTTCTGGTTAAAAACTATACAATTGCTCTTTAACTGCATCTCAATCAGAAGCACTTGACTTAGCATATAAAATAGCTTTGGGATATTTTCTGTCCACTTATTTCTGCTAGTTGGACCCTTACTACATGTCACTTACACTGTACTTCTCCGACAACCTGAAGCCGCAAACAAACAGTATCTTCCTAAAGAATATTTATGAAGTAGGAAAATACCACAAAATGTCTTTCTGATAAAATGCCCCTTTTACCACAGGCTGGAAACAAAGACACCTAGGATTGTAAAATAACATTTAACATGAAATGCCTTTTATGGCCACTTGACAAAGACATTTTCCCAAAGGGTAAACACCATCTTGTCAGTTACCAGTATGAAAAGAAATCTGCTAAATGAATGAACACCTGCACTCAATCCTTGAATCAGTATACTTGAATAACCCAAATTATCTGCTAGCTCTCCAGAGGCCCACAGAAAAGTTCTAAAAGTGTTATGCTGGGTTGGGTTGGCAGCAAGGAATGTTTCTGATCATTTCCAAATGATGAGTGACATCCTAAAGAAGAATAGAAAATAGAAAATGATTGCCTGAGAAAAGCAGAATAAAACCAGCATCTACTTCACAGTCAGACAGACTTTATAAAGGGCAGATAATGCTTCTAAGACTAATAACATTCCTAGCACTCAAATTGGAGAGAAAGAGAGTTTTATCTACTATATGAGCAGTCTTACTAGCATATATCTTTTGCTCTTCCAGACAAGCCTTCCCTCCCTCTGTCATACCACACTACTTAATCTGCAGCTATTGCCAATTCAGTGTTTCATCTAAGCAAAGTTGACAGAATTTCTACAGGAATGTAACGTTCACATTGCACACACAAAAAAGTGATGATTCATGTTATTACACTGTGCAACTGAGATGAAACTGATGCCCTTTTTTGAATCCTTGTTCTCTGGGGGTTGATATGGAGAAGTAGGAAACATTTTGAACTTAAGAACTACTCCCTTTGTTGGCAGCGGCTTTGCTCTATGGCCTACATTTTGTAAATTTGGGCTGAAGATATCATGTTGCTCTATTTCAGACTTTTGTTCTTCAAATTTGTTTCTAATGCCAAGAGCATTTGGAAAGAAAATTTTCAATACTTCAGGAGAAATATACTACAGTAAAAGAAGGCATACCTCAGACCCCCAGGAAATCATCTAGAAAGTAAAATCTAAAACTTAAGAAAATATTCCACATTATTTAGGGTATTGTCTTAAAAGAATAAAACTTATCTTCTTGCATAGCAGTATTCCATTTTCTCAGTAGTGTTTTCCAATTATGGTAGGTTTGGGGTTAGGGGTTAGGGTTTTTTCTTAATTCATTATTGTTAGACAATGATTCTGGGTTTATATTTTATTATTATTTTGGGAACATGAAAAAATAAGATTCACTGCATTAGTATGAATCTCTGATCTTATTTCAACTTAAACAAAAAAAATCAAAAAGAAAAAAAAAGCAACTCATGAGACAACATGACAAGAACTTGGATTCCTTGCCATGTACAAAATTACACTCTCGGTGTGAAACAGACATATGTTCTCCATCTGCAAAGACAATTGCCTTTGCCATGTCCTTTCCTACATAAAGGTTTTACAGAGCTATAACCACTGTTTGCTTGTATGGTCTTCAACTGCATGCTAGATTAAAGCAAATAAAATTTGTATATTTAAAGGGGAAAATGCACTATTATCAAAGAGAAAATGTTACTAAAGAAATGGAAAAACCTTTCCAGAAAAAAAGTGCTGAAAATATAGAAGGAATAGCAGGTTTAAATAAGTAATTCAGCTAAGGGTTGCTTAGAGCTAGAAGTTTGACTGAATGAAGCAATAATTTAAAACTACAGGAAGGAGAAGCCTATCCAGGCTCCTCCAAGAATAAAAAGTAAGTCTAACTTTTTTTGAAAATATACAAAAGAAGTGTTGATTTATTTTTTTTTTTTTTTTTTGGTAAAAAAACCTGTTCAGAAATATTTAGGGAGGGTTATCAAAACTTACTTGTTAAAAGCTAACTCCGCAGTGGTTATGTGCCGACCTACAGCAGCATGTGGTACCTGCCACAAACTGCTTATGGGATTGTGACATTTGCTGAGCGTTTACACAGAGGAATAATGGAGCATAAGGTTAGGTTGCTCTCATGCTGAGACCACTGCCCATTATGCTGACCAATACTGTCTCGTGGCTCTTTTCTGATCCCCTATGGCCTGGACATATTTATTATCTCTCGTCTTAAACTGTGCAGAGACATTTTAAATGAGTCACAGCGGCAGGTGGCCCTTATTAATACCTCTTAGGATGTGAGAGCTTCTGGAATGCTTAACCAGAGAGAAGAAACCAGAAGGTGGGACAGGGAAAGATCCTGGGAGGAAACATGAAAACAATTAAATCTGGAAGACAAATATGCTTTGGTGTCATTTGAGTTAACAACAGTGGAATAGTACAAGGAAAGGAAAATTTTGTGCAATAATAGCTCAATCTATCCTGTTTGGAACAGAGCAGGGGTTTATAACATTTTGTACCATCCTTGTAAATAGGTAACCAAAATCACAGATTACTCTATTGTAACAGAAAACAAAATTACTATAAAGAAAGTTTCGTGGACATCAACAAGTTCCATTTGATAACTACAGTTGGAGTGAAATAATTCTAAATATTGATATTTAATGGAAGCTAGAAATGTTGTTAGTCTGTTTTTGGAAAATACTTTCCAACAGAGGCAAATTGACTGTGTTTTACAACGCATGTACTGGAAATGCATGTAAAAAATGCATGTAAAAAAGACTGCAGTAAAAAAGGAAACATGGAATACAAAGAAAATGTTTTCTCTTCTATTCTAGCTTACTGCAACTGGAGTTCAGTGATATGTTTGTCATCCTTTTCTTGAAAGGAAGTTCAAAGAACACCAACAGACATGTCAGCAGGAGAGGTGCATACAATCTACATAGAATTAAAAACCAGTAAAGCAAAAGGGGTGGAGAAATTATTATGGAAATACAACATGCTGTAGTAAGTAGATGTGATAGGTAAATAATAATGAAGTAAAATAATACCAATAAATTAATCACTGACATTAACTTGTTTCTGGAACAATCTTGCAAGATAAGTGTAAGAAATTAACTGTTGCCAACAAAGCATCAGAACATACACAAGTGACAGTAGGAGGTGGTGTGAGTGATACACTTAGGTTTTGCAAATATTTCAATACTCCTATTTGCCATACATTATCCTATACTAAACACACACCAATTTTTTTTTTCCAAAAAAGTCCATACAATTAAACAGGGGCACTCTTAGAGTGCCTAAATTATTCAGTTTTGTTTTGAAGAACACATGTCATTTGGGGGTTTGAGCATTCTACAAATTATGTTTATGGAACCTCTATTTTTTTTCCCACTGACTAAATAAAAAATCAATTCATACACACAACTCTAAATACAAATGTTTAAAAATATTAATGCACAAACACACATATACTCTTGTGTACCCATAAAAATGGAATGTCTTGACATCAGAGGGAAATCTGGTTTGGATGTCATTTACAGGGGACAGAACATATTAAAAATACTTTTTTTGAAAAAGTATCTCCAAATTCACAAAGTGCTACAATGAGTCATTGATTAAAGGTGATCCAATTAAAAGTAACTTAGTTTAATCACAGGAGTGGTTACTTACACCATCCAGAACAACTTAAGTAAGGACAGTTTTACTGTAGAAAAACAACGGTTGGCTGCCAGTTGTTGCTGCTGTGAGATATACAGAGATATACAAAGAAAATACTTTTGATTTATTTATAAATTATATAAATATATACAGAGAAAGAATGACATATAGCATTTGGCTTTTCTTACTGGATGTACTTATTAAAAAGACTTTTGGAGTGTGTGTACATTTCTTTTTATATTAATAGGTTTATCACCTTTATATGTGCAAGGCAATGTTGCTGCAAAAGAGAGGATGAAGTTCTGAGCCCACAGAAACCAATTACAGTTCCACTACAACAACAGGGAAATGAAAGCCAATTGAAAGCACAGCTAATCCTCATTGTCAAACTCAGCACCAAAATACTTGTCATACACTGACATTTTAATGCTTCTCACTCAAGCTGTCCCACCAGACCTCCTCTGTCCTTAACTCATATCACACTCATTCTTGAATTAGAGTTCTATTGTGTACCACTTTGGGCTATTATACCTTAAAATAGGGAAGCCAGACAATATTTGATATGCTAGAGAGGAAGTAGGCCTTAACATGCTTTCAGCTCTAAAAAATTAATTCAAACAAGAAGTAAAAATGTGAGATTAAGTATCTAAAATAAGAATTTATATTCCATGGATTCTATGGAAAATTTTCAACTTCTTGGGCTTTTCAAGGGAAAAGGCATTCAGAGGCCTCAACTATTAATTCAAACATAATACTGTGATATTCAGAACTGTTATTTCAAATAAATTTACTCTTCCAATGAAGCATACAAGTCCCTTCTACTGTCAGCAATTATAGAAACCTGGAAACACAAATAATCACAACAATAATATTTTTTTTTTTACTTGCAATGTATTTAAAAATATTTAGAGTTTTCCTACGTGTCCTTCTGGTTTGAAATGCCTTACAGAGTGTTGACTACAATATTTGTTGTTATTGATTATTTCAGGAGTTGGTATAAGTACTTAACTTCTGCTCGTGAACAGCTAGATATGTGTGAGATTTGATGCAACTACCAAAGCAACACCTTTGTTTTATCTTTATACCTATTTCTCAGCTCCCACTTTTCATGATCCCTTTCCACCTCATGAAACAGGGTTTTTTCATTAGATTTTCTTTCATGGGTTACAGAACAGGAGTCATGATAAAAAAACCTTCTCACTTATGAATTGGAATTTTATTGTTTAACCAGTTATAGTTCTGAAGTATTAAAACAAGAATGAAGCTTGAGTTGTCCTAAATGGAAATCCAGAACTAATTTAAACTTCAGACTGTTCTGGTACTTCTTATTTCTCAGAGTCTTACTTATTTTCATTCCCCATTCCATGTTCATCTTCCAAAAGTAATTGCTGTGCTTTTAGATTGTTAGTAAAGTATTCAAGAAAATGTTATCATGCTGATTAGCTAGAGTAATGCGGGCTTGTTCCATTCTAAAAGCTGTTTTTGATCTGGTGTTCAGGTCCCAATAACTGCCTGAAAAAAAGGCTGGCATGCAGATTAGAAAAAAAGTTGGCCTCTGCTCACCCTTAGTTTAAATTAATACCTTTTTCAGTGCAGAGAACATTTGCTTCATTCTTCCTGGAGTTAGTTCCTGTCTTGCTTTAAACCACTTGCTGGAGCAGACCTGCAAAATAGCCTGCACTTGGCAAGTCAATCATGCATTCCTACAGAACAGAGGAAATGTACCATGGGCTGTCTCTTCCCCTTCTCCAAACCCACCACCCTTTTGCAGGCTGTTGTGAGCCAACCTATGCATTTCCTAACCTTTACCCACCCAAGTCTCATATTTTGATCTTAAGCAACGAAATCTCATTCATTTTATCATTTAAGCAACAAAAATGTTGCATATGAGACTACAAGAAGAAATGTAGATAAAATTCCACTTGAAATATATCAAATGCAAGCATTATCCAGTTTTCTAAACTCTGTTGCTTTTATTTTTATAAATGCAATGCATCATGTCTTATTGAAATGCTCACTAGTGTACTACTAGCTCTTTTTCTGTCATTTAGTTTAAACTATGAGGTTTATAAGAGTGCTGTTGACTCCACACTGATGAGCATTAACCTTTAACTAAAGTGGTTTTAGAGACACAGCTCTCAGGCTCACTTCCTTGAAATAACTCAAACACAGTTACTGTTAGTTTTGCTTTTATGTTGACAAATATCACATGGTTGGAGAAAAGAAAAAGTCATTGTTCATTCTATTCCTGTCACTGCTAGAAAAAGCTAAAAAACCCTGGAATAGAAAACATCTAAGCAGGGACTTTAAAAATGCCCAGGTTTGTGTTCCTAGTCTTCCTGAAGAGTCAGTAATGACAGGCAGGGATCTTGGTAAGTCAGTTCAGATCTCAGTCACACTCCAACCACTGAAACTTGGCACACCTGCACTTGTGTTTCACCTGTCTCAGTTGAGTGCCTCATAATAAGCGACGTGAATCTGTGCCCCAAGTGCCCTCTTTCTGTTCTGCAAGTGGACTAGCTCACACCTTCTTAAAACACTGTGCATGTCTATAGATTACTTACTTAGCCATAATACTTATTCAGAAGATAATATACCAGCTACTTTCAAGAAGAAATAAAAGCTTCCCACAGAGAATTCTTCTATGCACAATGTTATTTAAATCTATCACTATATATCAAGGGAAATATTTTCTTAGTATTAATGGAAGAGAACATTTTTCATTTTGTTTCTAAAGATTAAGCATGATTTTAGAAAGGTTAGGTAGGAAAGGAAAAATACCTTGATTGTTTTCCATGTCTCACTCTATTGTTTTTTCAATTCATCTGGCTGTCCATCTAAAATAACTTGCAAAAAGGATGAAGAAAAAAACAGTCCACAAAACCTGGAGAATAATCTGCATTTAAATGCAATTCCTACTTTACAGGCAGTATGTTTGGTCACTGCCTTAATTACAGTCTTTCAACATAGAGACATTTTAAGATTTAAATGAAGGTTTCTTACACCATCAACAATTAAAACATTTCTAAGATGATATCACTATTGATGTTAATACCAGGTTTAATCATGTTAGTACCTTCATCATAATCTTGACCAAGTTGGTTTGGAAAAGATGAGTGCTTTCAAGATGTACCATTATAAATATCAATAGTGTACAAGTAACTCACCTTAAATATACACGATTATCCTTCCTTTCAGAGGGGCAGGCAAGGCCAAGAACATTTATTTTCTTTCCTCTTTGAGGCAAATAACAGAGTGTTCTTTGACTATTAGATTAACAAATAATCCTTTTTATGAAGGATTTTTTTTATACTTTTCCATGAAGTGTAAGAAAAAGGAAAAAAAGTTACCTTGCAATATCATAACACAATCTTATGACATGAGCAAACTGAAAATTTCTTTCCATAAAAGATAACTGCTTAGAGGACTTCAAAGTCGAGTGATATTAATGAATGGAAATTGTGCCATTTTCCTTTTTTTACAGTCTACTGTATAACAAAGTCTTTCTACTAAAGAACTGCTGGGGTTTTTTTTGTTTATTTGGTTGGTTGGGGTTTTCTTAAAAATATGATCAGGCAAATATGGATATTGTTCTATATATTGGTTAATGTATGCTTCTATGTAGTAGTCACAGAACTTACAACTACAAATACTCATTGACTATTACTGAAACTGCAATTACTTCAACATTTCCTCCAGCAATGGAGTGAAAAATTACTTACAGGGATCAGAGACTTTCATTCTTTGCATACACAGAGATAACTATCTAAAGAAAAAAAAAGCTAAACCTGATTGCTAAACCTGCCTTCTCTCCCTCCTAAATTTGCATCTTTTTATTAAGCAGTTACTTGCTAGCCTGAGAATTCAAAAGGACTGAATTCTCAATTCATACTGCAAATGCACTGGGAAACATACACTCTCTTTGTTTCAACATCACCTTCAAATTTTTTTTCACATCAGGAAGGGTCCATTTGCTACTCCGAGGAGATCTCCTGGAAACACTCACCCAGTTATGCATGGCATTATTTTTTCTGTGGACACTTGTACTTGGTCTAAATGGCAAGGTTTTGGTAGTAGGGAGCTGTCTCGTTCCAGGCAAATCCAGTTTCAACTGTGTCCAAACGGACCTACGACAGGACACAGCTGAACCCACTGGCCAAGCTGATGGTACCTGGGGAAAACATTTTTATAAAAGAGCAAACTACCGGACAATAGAGTCATGAGGGGGGGAAAGAGTGTGAAAGCCAGCCCTGTGAATACCAAAATGTGAAAAGAAGGAAGGGGAGCAGATGGTCCAGGCAACAGAGTAGACATTCTCCTGCAGCCAGCGAAAAAGCCGACACTGCAGCAGGTTTTCCTAAAGTAACCGTAGCCCATGAGAAGGACCCATGCTGGAGGAGAGGACAAGTGTGAAGAGGAAAGAGCAGCAGAGAGGAGCTGTTAGGGACTGGCCATAACCCCCAATTACCCATTCTCTTGTTCTGCTTGGGTGGTGGTGGTGGGAAAGGTAGAAGAGCCAAGAATGAAGTTGGGCATGGGTTAAGGGGGACCAAAAGTGTTTGTTTAATATTTGGTTTTGTTTCTTACTACCTGAATATACTTTAAGTCACCAGAAAATTAATATTCCCCAAGTCAGTAAATGGTAAGCACCTCCCTGTCTTTATCTCAGCCTAGCAGATTTCTCAGATGATTTTCTCACCCTGCCCCATAGAGAAGGAGTAGTGACTGAGTGGGAGTTTGTCCCCTAGGCAAGGCTATCTCACCACAGCATTGAAATTAAACATAGATGTATCACTCATATGACACTACAGCAAATCTTCTAAAACAAGGCATGACTTCCCCCCTTGGCAATGCTTTTCGATTTGTTCTAAGTCCCAATTTTGCAGAATAAATCTAGTCTGTAAAATTTGTTTGTTTACATTTAGCAATTAAACACACCCAAAGCTGTATGAACACAGGTAACTGAACACAAAATTAACTCCAGAAGGTTTAAGTATTGTACTTTGAGTCAATTGTTTTCACAAATAGCTGCATTAGTACTGTACATAATACGATCAAGAAGAGACCTTTGTATCCAAAAGCCGTTCCTTTCTACCAACTGTAACATTTAGCTTAATACCACAAACAAAATGCACCACAATCTTGTATTCTTCCTAATTAATAAATAGTATATAACATCATATTACCTATGGACTTTGTGTCTCAAGATTTCCTTCACTTTGAAACCTGTGTTTTTTCAAGTTTTCTTTAGCAAAAATTTTGAATACTTTCTACAGTGGAAAATATTTTTATTGTGGCAGTATTCAAAGATCTATGTGGTAAGGGCTATTGAATCCATTACTTACACTTTATAAAAGGGAAAACTGATATGAAAAATGTGAACACTTTCGTGACCAAATCAATCAGAAAATAGATATTCCCAATGTAACAATATGATTTCCAAGAATACAAGATACAGATAAAAAAACCAACCAAACAAAACAAAACAAGCAGCCAAAACCAAACCAAACAAAAAAACCAAAACAAACCCCCGCCGAAAACCAAAACCAAAACAAAACCAAAAAAACACACCAAAAAAACCCACCTAAAAAACCAACATAACAAAACCAAAAACAAAACCTTACCAAACACATTGATACGGAAGGAAGGAGAAACCAAAATTTTCTTTGAAATTCTGACTATTAGATAAGGTGCCAAACTTCTTTCAGGTACATTAGGAAAGAAAGGAAAAATACCACCTGGTCCCTCCTTTAGTTATTCTTAAATATTCTTGTGAATTACTCCTGTAAGCCAATTGGGAAATAATGCTGAGTTCTAATACAGAGTACTTGATAAATACCTTAAGTATGAGAAACTGTATATGCAGCAAGGGACATATTAAGGCTAATTGCCAACAAAGCATTTCAGCCTTACCCATCTAAAATTAGTCATCTAAACATAATATACTTATATAGGTTCTCTTTCTGTCCTGTTCAAATACTTCTTCCAGACAATGTGCACCGCTCTCAGGTACCTCTTCTTGAAGGGTATTGATTACTTGGTGTCACTTTCTTTCCACTAACCTAGGAAGAATTAGATGTCCAGTTTACAACTTGACAATTCCTAGACAACTGTTGGGTGAGATAATTCCTACCCAGGCATTATCAACCAACTTCTAATGAAATAATATCTCCTTTTTGCCAGAGAGAAGCTAATGCAAGGTCAACTTTGTAATGTATAGGGTTGCTTAGGTTTCTTTTTCATTGCTTTTATTTTCTTTGCTTTCCTTCTACAATGTCCCCTTTGTCTTTAATAACTTTTGATTTAAATCACATCTCAAAACTAGTTCCACAGCCCTCCAAAGCAAAAAAAACACAGACTAAGCACCAACGCTGAGGCAGATTTACTAGAATTTTAAAAGCCAATCTTCGTAGAAAATTGTTAGCCTGCAGGCAGTGCCTGCAAGCCTGCAAGTTCTAAACCAAGGTACTTTGCAGTTTACCTTATTGGACTTCTATCTTTTGTTTCTTTTGGACCTTTAGAGGGGATCTTCTGGTTAATGGGTACATTCTGAGACAGTAGGTTAGACTCATTCATTACTTAACCAGGTTAACACCAGAGGGAATGCACTTCCACCAGAGAGCCATAAGTGGTGAAACTATGACATGCTGCCTTTTTTTTTTTTTTTTTCCTGTGGTAGAGTAGAAATACAACTATTTTTAAATGTAAAGAGTAGAAACACTGAATTCAAAAACTGAATCTCAGGAAAAAGATCTCCCATTTAACAGGAGTAAAGAATAATTTCACAGCCCACCAAGCAATGAGGAACTGCAGTGAAAATGCAAAAATTAGCAATAAAGCACCAGGGTGTTCAGCTATAGTGTAAAATATCCTACACCTTGTATCATTGACCACCCAGGAAGTAGTTTAATTAATACAAATTGAAGCCTCATTTAATGAGGGAAAAAGTGTATCTTTTGGAAAAGATACTGCACTGTGAAAATTTTTCTCCTGTTTGTTCAGAATTTTATTTTGTGTGACCAAGAAAAATGTTGTTTATAAAAGAGTAATTCTAAAAAAACCCTAAGAGTCTGATGGTAATCAAACACACTGAGCCTGGCAAGTGTCAGAACTTCATGGAAAAGCTGCTCAGATAGAACATCTTAACGCAGTGGACCAGTGGATGGTTTTGTAGAAGAGTGAGTTTGATATTTGTTCATGAAGGGCCCAATACAGTGTGAAATATGAGTATCACCATCTGCCCATCATGATACATGGTACCTCCAGGATCTACAGCTTTATACTGTTTTCAAGAGACTTACCACAAAGGTGAATTGAAAGAATTTCATCACAAATTTATTTCTTTTTTAATATAAAACTGCATTTTTCCAATGTAACAATGAGTAACCATTCCTTCACAAGTCTCCAGATTTGGTATAAAATATATTAAGCAATTTCATTTAAAACAAATCAGACTGAAATCTAGTTTATAAATGATACAGAGTTTTTGATAACAAGAGATTATATTTGTCCTTTCAGAAGAAAGAAGAAAGTATGAGTCGCTTAACATTTATTTACTTTTCAAACTGAAGTATAAATAATCTAGTGGTGATAAGACTTCCTTTGAACAACATGCAATTTTATAATCTTTTCCTAGGTAAACTAACTGCTAACGTGTACTATGCTAAGGCAGATTTTTTACATGTTATATTTGTCATATCCTCTCTTTTTACCCCTTTGAGTTTTCTCTCACACTAGTAAAGCTTTTAACAACTAAAATAAGTTTTTGTGTTGGCTTTTGTAGGTTTTTTTTAATAATAAGAAAACCCCTTTTGATCTTCCTGAGACTCCCCCAAGGAATTTAGTCATAAATAAATTATGCCAAAAGAAGCAAATGTAATAAAGACACCTATAGATAGTGTCTAGATCAATCTGAACATTACAGTGTGCTTTTACAGTCTTTTTAACTCAGAAGCAATCCTTGCAACTCACACAGAAAATCACTGAGCTTCCACTCTACCAACATCTTCTTATGAAGAAATTGTCACACAATGTGAAGAACTTTTTTCAGAACTTCAAAGGAAAATCATACGTCATCGTTCTGTCATGCTCATACATCTTAGGACAAAGTTTTTCACTTTAAAAACATAATGAGGCTTTAAATGTCATTATGATGAAGATGCAAAGGGGAAGACACAATAGAAGAAAATATTTTTTTATATACTTCTTAATCAGGAAAATTTAGTTTGGGTTAATAATTATTTAGTTTGGGTATTTTTAAATCAAACCAGCTATTTGTCACTCTATCTCAAACCACCTACTTTCTTTTACAATATTTTCAGTTCCAGGTAGTGAATTTCTATCTTTTTATATGCCCTCAATAATGTATTTCTTCTAAACTTTTAAAATTACATACTTCTCTTTTCCGTACATACTGGATCCTTATAGGATGTGCAAGCTCACTTGTCCACCATAGGAAAACACCATGTTTAAAAGTGAATATCTATTTAAATTGCATACAAGAGGCTTACACAATTCACTTATATTAAACACGAGAGATGAAAACTTTCTAGTATTCTCCAGGCTTAGGATAATTATTTGTGTCTAATTGTATTTCTACAATTTCTTTGCATAAGCAACAGTTCTAAACATGTTGCTTAGATGTTGTGCTTTTTAGATTCCACAAAGGAGCCAACACCAGGCAACGGACAACATTCAGCTAAATACCCAGATGAACCAAAAAAGCAACAAGGCAATAAAATAAAATGAAATACAGGTAGGTAGCTCTTTTCCATAAACAGAAAGTTTTCTGAATTACAAGCTTGTAAAAGACAACAATAAAGTATATGGAATATGTAGTAGAGATTTTATTTTCCATCCTTTGAAGCGTCAGAACAATCTACCAGGAATATAACCTGAAAAGTGGAAATCGGTGTGATGAGAAAAACAAATTCCTTTTAAAAGTCAGCCACCTAATCCTGATCCATCAACAGCTGATGGATTCATGCCAACCTTCCTGCATTTCCAGGACACAGTTTTGTTTATTTTGCCATCTTCTACATCAAGCAGTCAAGCTACTTTGAGGCATACTTTAGGATAGAAAAGCCTCAAATCTCATAGTTGTTCTGACAGTTGGAGGATGAGAGGAACAAATAATGTATGTGGGTTCATTAAAAAAAAAAAGGTAAGAAGATTAACATTCAAAGTCTTAAGTGATAAAAAATCTCTGTTACTATGTTTCCTCATGCTTCCATGAGCATCTATCTGGAATGTTCTGAAAGTTGTAAAATAAAAGAAATGCTGAAAGCAGAGCAAAGGTGAAGTTAGGACAAACAGCTTCTACGTAAAAGTTAAAAAATCTGTTTCTTTTCTAGGCAAAAATACAAAATCCCTACCACAGAGTACCCTTAATGAAAGTACTTTGTTGATTAATACAAATCACCAAAATTAGAATTTGTTCCTCTCAGCCGGTGCATCGGAGTCTTAAAGAAGTAAAAGCTGATTTTATTTCAAGAATTCTTTGCAGCCTGAATCACCAAAGATTTTAATGTTCATATATACTACTATTTTTACTTTTTTTTTTGTCTATGTTCTTTAGTAGACTCTTATAGTTCTGATATTTGTGTCTAAGAGCCTGGCAGGTGCATAAGAAAAAAACTCAAGTATTTTTGATGCAGACAAGAAGTTACACTTACAATTTTTGATTGCTGTAAAGGACAGAAAGAACTTGGTAAATATCTTTAGCTTCTAAGAAACAAGAACTGTTTTGCAGCATGTCATAGCAGATACTGAACCGCTTTAAAATGCAAGACAGTAGGGTTCCAATTTTTAATGTGGTGTATAAGGGGGGCAAGAGAAGCTCACTAAAATATCTCTGGTTTTTCATTTGCCCTCAGCTGATTTGGGATTAAGGGTTTTGGAGGATCTTTTAGTATCTGGAAGTGCCAAATACTAATGACGCATTTATTGTAAGTGACTGTTGATTCCTGTAACCATATCCTATGTCCACTGTGAATAAAATGTTAAAGTACTTTGATGGGGCAAGATTACTTCTTATCTTCAGGAAGAAACTAGAGGAACTTCCACAGAGATCACAGAGATTTTATTCACAGGGACAGTATCTGTATAAATTGCAAAAATCACACCTTTGAGTTTTTCTATATTTCTTACTATCCAAAAGCATAGGTCAAGACTCATCTCCAAAAAACAACACTATTTACACTTCTGAGTCTCACACATATCAGAAACCACAGTGCTTCTAACCTTGCATAAAGATTAGTAGAAAGGTGAACACCGCAGTGCAGTGAAACTACTGCTAACCTTGTATTGGTGCACTTGTCACAGCAATACTGTATCAAAGGCATGACTTTTGTTTTGATTTTCTAAGCTTTTATAAAGCACCCTAGTTTGATTGGCATTAGCTATTCACAACTCAAGTTAAATTCCATTAAATATCTATAATAGAATGAGAATGCTAAAAGTCTACTTCAGTTACTCTTCCTGCTCTGGACACCACTCCCAGTTGATGGAAAAACATGAAGAAATTTATATCTGGCAAATTGAGGCAGCATTACCATATCTTTCCTGACACTTTCAGGCTTCTTGTATAGATTTTCTTTTCCAACAAAAACTCTTAATGTTCTGTTATGAAGCAGTCAAATTCTTTCAATACTGAACTTTTATTTGGGCTCAAATAATGGAACATCCTAAGATTCTTTTCTTCTATTTTCTCAAATATTTTAAGTAGTCCTCTGCCTTAGCTCCTGATCATCTGCAGAGAAGTTTTTGCATCCCATTTACAGAAAGAAAAAAAAAAAATCATCTCTAGGCTCTTCTATTTCCCCACGTACTGCTAAGTGAATTAATTTGTATTTGTCTTTATCCATCACATATTGGACAGACATTACCATATATTAAAGTAGCTCAATATTAATTTATCAGCATTTGCTTGTGTAAGCTATATGACTTTTTTCCATCAATGTGCTTACACATTTTATATAAACCTTTAAAGGAATTACATAAGAACCAGCAACAGGCCTTTAACTTAACAACTGTTAATAATAGCAAGGAGTAGTTGATGTGGAAGAAAGAGGATGAATGTTTTTGAGGAAGCATAATTCCTTAACATTTAAAAGATACCATGACTTTAAGAGAGAAGAAAGATTTATTTTTATTCGTATTTTTATTTTTCATATTCTTAATTTTATAGTATTATTTAAAAGAAATGTAAAAATTGTGGATTGCAAATTGTTTAGAGACATTTTCCATCCTTCCTATGATTGAATCAGAGAGGATGTGGAGATTTCTGCAAAAAGACCACAAACAGTCTAAAAGAGGCTGCACATCTTTCTTGTCCTTTAAAAATCACAAAAACAGATGCATGTAAAAATTCAATTCTGTGATATAAAAAAATGAATATTCAGAGCCTGCTGAGTGCAAAAATAAATCACTCAATAAGGTTAAAAGAACAGTGAATTCTGGGAAACTGATAGAATACAAGCTAGAGCACAGATAATCATTAGGCAATGAGAAAGATCTGGCAAGATTTCTGTAACAAAATTAACACTGATAACTCTGCATCATCAGTTTACAAGTGGGATTCAGGATAAAAAAAGAACCATGTCCTGTTTAAGTACTGACAGAATATAATACCATATGTTGAAAAGGACACTATTAATAGGCCAATCTTTTCTGTGAGAAGGAGAAATACAGTCTAACTTACATAAAGTGCAAAGTTATTAAATTCAGAGGTTAAAACTTTGTACACTGTAAAAGCATTATAGGAAATGGACTTAATTATTTGTAACGAAGAAAAGCTTAAGTTGAAACCCTTAAAACCAGTCTACAAATAAAAACTCCATGACTTGGTCCAATTATATTCTCTGGTTATCATCTTTTCGCCAACTGCAGTGCCCCTCCATCCTTTCACACAATCTCATTACTTTTGTAGAGAGTTTGTTCTCTGTGATCGTCTAACATCTGCAAAAGTTTTCCCACCGTGCCTTGACAAATCTCCTTTATCTACTTTCTTGCTGTTCAGACATAATCTACTTCTTTGAAAAAAATAATTATCTGCTACATTTCAATTACTTCAGGGGTTTTTTTCTGTCTCTGCTATTGTACAGCTTTATACCTCTGTCAACCAACTGAATGAAATAGGTATTTATATTATTTACTAATCACTTACAAACTTGCATACAGCACAGGAGCAATTTCACTGCTTGATTTAAAACCCTAAAATAGCTCCCTTAAAACCAAATCAAAGCAGACATGCCACATTAATGTAAAATATTATTTGACTGGGGAAAAATGCAAACATCAGTAAAAGGATGTCTAGATAACATAAAGTCCCATTAAAAAATCAGTAACTTATCATTTCCAACATTTGCAACCTGCAGACAACTGTCAATCCATTGTCAAACCACTATTTACAGTTGTCTTTTTCATTTCCAGTCCCTTAACCTCCCAATGTCCAAGTTAGGTTATGCCCTCCCAGCCTCCCTGTTTAAATTAATTCTTTGTGATTCAGTTGAAGGCCGGCTCTAATACCCACTTTATATAAACCATATTTCTTCACACAGTATTTTGGCTGAGAATCATTTTAAGGATGTAGAAGAGAATATCCTGCTGCTGGTTCATGTTTCTCACCACAGATGTACCATACAGTTCAACAGTTCAAGTCCAACTGAACTGTTCACACTGTTAAGTCAGCTCTGTCCTGTTAAGTCGGCTCTGTACGTGAGGAATTTTCTGGGAATTCTGCTGCAAAACATCATTACTTTCACGTTTTGTTTTTCAAAGTTAGGATAAAATTTCAGTTTTTTGAGATCCAATTGTTTTCGTAGCTACTCACTTCAAAAGCCTAAACATTATTTTCCTGTACACATAATTATCACGTGCCTCAGGGGAAAAAAAATAAATACAAAAAATCAGATCTAGGTATGTCTCTCCTACCTCTAAGAAAAAGCAACATTTAAAGGATAACAGGAGGCAGAATACAACTACAGTTGGAATTTTTTAAAAATGTAAATTTCACTACAGCAGAAAACAACAACTACATTTATACACTTGCCCAAAATAATTTTTAAGAGTAATAATCTTGACCATTCTCCCATTTGCATATAACGTGAGGTGACAATAGATAGACACATACAGAAAATTTATTTCTTTGTAAAAACACCAACGAAAACCTTTCTCTAACAAAGAAGTCCTTATATATTTTAGTTAATTCAAAGAACTGAACGTAGTCCTGAGGGTATAATCATGGAAAAAAAGGGCTATTTCAAAGATCAATAGATCATATTTTCTATCCCTTTTTCCCCCATAGAAAGAACTACACTTTTTTCTATCCCAGCAGATATCAGTCTAATTTCAAAAACTCTTATCAGTGAAGTTTTCAAAACCTTCCTCAAACCTCTAACCCAGTCCTTAGGCATCCTTACTGTTACAAGATATTTTGTAATGTCTAATCTAAATCCCCCTTGCTGATTTTAGTCTTTATCTGTTATTCCCACACAAGTTTGTTATTGTCTAGTTTGAACAACCACTGTTCTTTACAACTTCCCTCATGGATTATGTTTTCTTTAGACAACTGATCATTCTCAGAGCTCACCTGTAGTGAACTCTTTTCAGCCAGTCCACATCTTTCTGCTCTGGATTGTCGCCAATTGATCCTCATCCTTTCAATTATCTAGTGACAGAAATCAAATGTATGTTGTGTCAACCCAATCTTTGTACAGAAAACCTACAATGGCCAGCATTTCCCTCAAAGGTTAGATTAGAAAAAGAAAATGCAGTTTTATGTGTACCACAGTCTGGGTTATTATTGCAGATTGACACAAAGGACAACTCACAAGGACCCAGGTCTTGATTATATCAAGTATAGTATAGCAGCAACACTTATTTACTGAACTGCAGCTATCAGTAAGAGGCTCCAATACAGGCATTCTTTCACAAACAAGAAAATATGTTATGTTTTTCAAAATTAACTCATGGATAATCCTGACACACAAGTACACACACACACATATATACGTATATATATATACACACACACTTAATTGTAATGTTTTCCAGATAGGCTAATTTAAGATTATGATTCAGTTTCACATAAGGAAAAGGGTGAAATTTATAGGCAAAAAATTAAATCTGTGATGCTTTATGGCATCTTTTTAATGTATACACATTTACATGTATTACATAGGTGCAATTTGGGAGAGACATGTATGTGTACTCTTCAACTAAAGGTGTCATTGCACTTTGCATATCCTATATGCATGGGATTGCATACACATTGCATGTGTACTGTGCTAATTATATCTAGCAGACTCACATACCTTGGTAACAGGGAATCAAGCATAAACAAGTATTTTGCAAGATTATGTAGGTCTTATCACACCCACTGCTGAGTGAATGAATTGAAAGTTTGGTAGAGTGTGTCAACAGGAGTCACCTCTTTGACTGCCATTCTGTCACATCCGTAAAGGGATGAATAACTAAGGATCAGTTATCAGCTCTGAAAGGTGCAGCTTCACGTATGAAAAGGACTCATTTAAATATATTAATCAGTCCTCCCCAAGAGTTAAATTAGCTAAATACAGATAAAACGCATTTCTCACTGTATCTGTAAATACACTAAATTTGGAAGCAGTGGTACTTTGGAGATTCTGTCATGTTCACAGCTTCTTTCAGCCCAACTAAGCAACGGAATGTTGACATTGATCTCATCCCAAATTTGTTTCTGTGTTTTATTTTAGAAGAAATCTTTGCAGTTTACCCAGTTTCAGGAACTGCAGAAAATTGTCAATATTTTTGCAAATATATTTCCCAATCTCCACAGTCAGCCTACTCGACTGGAAATATGCACTTCTTATATATGATTTCCTGTTGTTTATGCTCCAGTATTTTCCTGTATTTTAATTATACCAAATCTTTTTTACATATAACTCAGTTTTACACTCATAAAATTTCTTTATTTTCAAAGCTCTTTGCTTATATAACAATAAAAGGTGAAGCAGGACCCGAACACATTTTCTGCACATTATATGTAGCTCTCTTGCCTGTGAGATACTGAATTACTTAACAAGTCTCCCTATCACTACAAAATGTTAGACATTTTCTGTGGGTGCAAAGCGTGTTTAAAGTGTGACTTTCTGAAGATTAATGAACTTGAGCAAGATATATATAGATATATAGATAGCTATATATGTGTGCATATATCTATTCACATCTATAGATACGCATATATATAGATGTATATATATATATGCACTCCCACACATACCACAATAAAAGCCCAACAAGTCAAAGCTGCATAGCATTACAATGCACTATAGCATATCTCACACAAAAGATTGTTGCTATAAGGTAAGAGTTTCCTTGCTAAGTGGGTTATTTTTTGGGTTTTTTTTGACTACCTGACAATTCTGCTGTGTTATTTTACATTTGGAAGTGACATTAAGGTTTGGAAAAAAATAGTACAAAAACCCTTAGAGACTTATATATAGAGAAACACACATGTGCATAATATTTATATATACATGTGTTTGTTTGAATAATCAAGGAATAATTCTTGATGTTCCTTGGTACTCAATAATTTGGTTGTGGGTTTTTGTTTGGGTTTTTTTTTCAGAACATCACAGTATTTCACAGAGATCAAAACCTTCAAATGGATCCAAACTTAGAAAGTCGTAATGGACAGAGGGTCATTAGGAGTTAAAACAAAGTTTGACCAGGGTATTTTTTTCTACTTTTTTTCCCTACCCCCACAGCTGGAGGAAAACTGTGGAGCCATCATCTTGATCAAAATGCAGAGAACATAAGTACCTATTTTATTTTCTTATTTCTGTTTTCTCCACAGTAATAAGTTATTTACAGCACATTTTTGTCATTGTCTCTAGTTGTATACTGTGACAGAAAGAATCCTGCTCACAGTCTCCACAATGCCCTTCTAATGTGCCTAGACATACACCTCACTTGGCCTTTCAATATACTCATGTTTCTTTCCTAAACCTCCCCATTTTAAATGAGCTTGGGAAAAGTTGTTTCTGAAACAGCAATTTAGCTCATTTTCTGAGCCTAGAGGAATATAGTTAACTGATTTATTGCCCTATGGATGTTGTAATTGTTGCAAAACACGATGTATTCCCAAAACAGTGATATCAGTATGTCATTTGGAAAATATGCCTCCCAGCCTTCTACTGAAATTAATGAAGCATCATTAAATAGTTGCAGTTCTTAAGCATGTTGTACATTTCAGTATGCAAAGAGTTATTGACAAACTTTGAGATGTCAAGAGATAATATTTGTAGAATCATAAGATAAACAGAGTAATAGTTGCTGAATGAATGTTTTAATAATATCCCAAGTTTCAGCTCTTTAACATAATCTGTAACTTTAAGAACCTGTAACTGAGAATGAGAAATGGTTGGGTTGACTTCAAGCATGCAAGTAATTTAGGAGTCACCATATAGCTACTAGAAATTACCGGGAAGAATCCCTCCCAGCCAAAAAAAAAAAAAATTAGGAATACTTGCACAACTAAGGTTCCTGCTTTCAAAAGACTTCCTTACTAACAAAGAAAAGAAAAATAAATACTCTTTTCTAATACCTGTTTAAAACTTTTCACCAGAATATATAAACTCAAGTAGAAATAAGTTTCTCTTATTATCATTTGTAACTTGTCCAATGAAATTAAAAAATAGGACACTTTCAAGACCAGTTAGCAAGTATTTTCAGTATTCTCTAAAATTAAGATTTAGATGATCACAAAGAACATCTGTTTTAAAATAAACTGAATAGCTCCTATTTAAGCATAATTTTGAAAATTAAGCCATAAGAAACACATTTGCAAAAGCTGGTAAAATTAAATGAGTTGAAAACCACACTCAAATTTGGGACTTTAATCCTTATCACATGTTAAATGTTATTCTTAAAATGTAATCTTAGATGAAGACTAAAGCCATACTTCAGCCAAAGCTCATCAGTTGTCCAAGTGCCACTTACTATTCAGTAATGTGGCATGACTATGATCAAGTTGGCAGAATCAAAGGAAAATCAGAATCAGGGAGATTCACGGCATTGTGAACTCGATCACACACTGACAGAATTAGGAAGAAGACCAATGGTCCAAGTTTACCTACAGAAATGTAATCTAACTTCTTAATCACGAAAATGTTATCCTGGACATCTAATTTTGACTTAGCCATCTGAATTAAGTGCCTCTTTTAAGTAGAGTTACAATATACGCATTACAACATATGTTTTATGAAAACAGCTTAGTGTGACACAGATTATTTGCCTTTATAATATGAAAAACTGTCTTTCAATGGCCCATTCATGGTATTGGTCACTGATGCTCTAGGTAACACAAGTAATCCAACAATAAATTATATTTACAATCTCCATTTTCTGAATCAGTTTATTTAAGCAGTGCATAAATGGAGCATGCTCGAGTTTTCATGTCAACAGGCCAACATTCCATTACATGTCATATTTTTGTCTAAAAGGTACTTACCAGTCTCCATCTGGCTCATATTCTAAGAAATATTGGAAGCATAATAGTCTGTCTAGTTTAACAGAGAAATGGCTGAGAATTTATTGATTGAGACTTTATTTCATATAATGAACTGTCAATCAAAATGCAAGCAGGTATTCTATTATGGTTACTAAGTACTTCATTAACATTTCATACTATGTACTGTTCTTAAACTACCAGAGCAGAAAACAAAACACCTTAAATGGCTATAGACACAGCAGAAAATGGGCATGGGATATATGAGAAATGCTAGCAATGAGCAACTGTTACTGGCAAGTAAATATTGGAGACAAAACACACATATATATATTTTATATATATATATATATATATATAAAACGTCAGATACATGTTGATAAATATTTAGTTTCACTTTTCTATTTAGTGTATTCAGGATAGCTGGAATTTTTAAGTTTCTCTTTAAACGTAAAAACTATTTAAATTTTATAAAATTCTCTATACACTACTTTTCTGCAGGGTTCACTTATTGTCATTCTTTAAGAAAGAGAGGGGAAAAATAATAAAAAGCTCCTTTTCAATCAGCCTACAGATAACTAGTCAAACAGACACCATCCACCTGAAACAGGCAAAATTTTGTGTATTCTATATTGATCAGATCACTAATACCACTTAAAGTTTAAAAAGAATTCTTGAACTAAAATGATGAAAAAAAAACCCATAAATATCGGCATAAACCAAATATTCCCAATCTTACATACTATCAAATGCAGAGGACAGAACAATTTGTTGCAGGTAGCCTGATCATATTCCCCTGAAAATGTGAACAGAACATTCACCTCAGCAATATTCTCTAGTCAGCTAAGACGCCACCTCTATGATAACTTAAATTAACAGCATATATTTTAAGGAAAACAACAAGAACAAGAACCACCTTGCAGCTTCTAATTATTTAAGAAACAAAATATAACCTTCCAAGCTATACAAAATCATGTCAAAATAGCAATAAAAAATTAGCAAATTAGAGCAATCTCTCTTTTGGTCTTAAGTAATATTTGTATAAATTATCATAAAAACTAGATAATGAAATAAAAATAAATTTAAAACCCCTACACATAATATCATCAAATTTCTTCCTTGTGATAGATACACTCAGATTATAATGGTGAATCCAATATACCACTTGGAAACTGCATGGCTATGCAAGAGATTCTCAGAAGAACTCGGAAAACATAAAGGTTAAAGATCTTTCTGTCATAAAATTCTACAAATTCTACAAAATAAATTTCTACAAAACAGTTGTCTGAAGAAAGCCTTTCACTATACAAAAGAATTTAATACTGAAAATTTGTATTTTATAATTTGGATGAGGAGAAAGCAAATCATTCCACAAACAATAAAAACCTTCTGTAAGTCTGATGGGGTTTTTAATTATCTCAAACAAGAAGAGTGCTATTGTTCAGCTACACACTCTCTATTGCCATTTATTTCATTTAGAAGGCACTCATATACCAGGGTGATGGATGGCAACCTACAGTAAATAGATTAGGATAGATTTGATGCTTGCCTCTCCAGTTAAAATTCTAAGACTTTGTGAAACTGAAAGAGGTTTGGTCCTATATTCTCCTCTCAATTGGCTATTCAGTGGCTAGCTGACAGCAAAAGGAAGTAAACATCCATCATCTTCAATAGGGAGCCAAAGCAAGCAAAAAAAAAAATCCTAATAATGTTCTGCCAAAAACAGTAGAGAAAAGGCAGTGTAATTTTGAGATGCAAGAATGATACGCAAATCCTTGAATTTTATCACACAGAGTATCATCACAGAGAGCTATTCACATCTGGTATAAAAGAGAACTACGCACTTTTTAATTTACTCTTCAGTCTTGCTAGTTTGAATACCTCCTGCATCACTTTCCAAGGTAAAATGAAAGCACTGAACTCTGACCAGGACAAAGCCATTTACGTAGTAAAACTTTATTGACTGAGAGCATATGAATCTTATTAATTTGACTTTAGAACTGAGACAAGAAAGAATAACAGGTGTCCAGCACCTCAGCACAATGATAATGATTTCTTCTGTTGAATTAACAGCAATGAAACATGCCTGATTTCAGCAGCTGTTGGAAGCAGCAGGGTTGCTTCAGTCAGAATAAAGAGAAACTTCCACCTCCCCAGATAAATGCATTCAAATCAAACAGTGCATACCAACAGTCAGTAGTGCCCTGCTCTTATGTTAGCAGTGATTAATCACATCACTGATTGGTTCTCAACTATCTTCACTTCCAGCCTTGCTGTGGACAAGATCACTGAGCTGCTCATTAAAAGAGCTGTATATGAGCTGCAGGAGGAAAGGATGGTGATCCCTGAAGAATTGTTATAATCAGTATGACGCCTTTTCAGCACTTTATATAAGCTTAACTGAGGTCAGATGTCAGTGATTGCCCACATCTCTCCTGAAACCGATACCACTTTGCACCCTGCTACTGACAATACTATCCACATAGCACAATTCAATTTTATTGGTGGAACATTTGTAGCAACTACAGCATGGGGAAAAAAAGACCATTGACTCTATACACTTAATAAGTGGTCTGCAAGTACTGGAGTATGGGAATATAGAAAAATGTATAAGTTATGGGCAGCTAGTTACTCAGTTGTACCAACTGGGCAATTTGTCACAGGCACATTATTATTTAACTCTCTTCAACAGTTTGTTATTTTAGCATTCTACCAGCTAGATGCCCATTCTAAATTGCTCATCCAGTCCACCTCTATAGACGAAAAGGAAAGATCCTCCAGAGAATAATTCAAACATCAGATATTAGACTCCTGGACAGCATGATTCACTCCCTTGAAATGCTTGTTTTTCTACAACAACCATAGACAGCCCTGGATGACTAGTTTTGATCCAGCACCTAACTTTTACGTGGGTAACTTTAGTGAAGCAAAACAAATTTCTCTGAAAGTGAATTATGATTTGAGTCACTAGATTACTTCAAGCTGCCGATCCACCTATTTCTATCGCTGGTTCTTGGTCTGCAGGTTTTGGTCAGATTGTCAGAAGTACTTGCAATATGACTGGACACTAGGCCTACCTGACCACATTTGTCCAGCCTTAAAGAGACCTTCAAGGATCACTGGTGTCTGCTCTCAGATGTATTTTTATTAGGCATTGTAAAGACCCTGTATTGATTTAGTTAATTTATTATTCAGTATTCCTCCAAATCGCCTTCCTCCCTCATTTCTGCTCTCTGACCTGACATAGGTAGCAGCTTTTAGACAGCTCCTAAAATCAGATCTCTCTGAGCTCATCCACTGCTGTAACAAACCAGTCTTTTGGAAACTGAAAAAAAAGACACCCCTAATCTACGTACAAAATACTGCAGAGGTCACCTCATTAAAGTTTTGCTCTAAGTTACTGAACAGTAACAAACCAGACAGTTTTAAAGGCATCTGTTACTTAGCCACACATCCTTGTGGATTTTGGTCTCTGTAACTCCTGACAGCTGCTTAAGTCATTACCATATCCTCATCAATGTAATCAGTACCCTAAGGCTGCCCTACCTCTCAAATTCACAATCTGCAATGCTGCTCACTTCAGTGCTTTGGGGCATATTACCAACTCAAGCTTTTTTTGCTTTGATGTGCATGTTCTGTACCACTGACCCTAAAATATGCAGGTCTAATGAATTAGCTTTAATAGTTTTCTTACCCACTTAAATGTTTTTGTTTTAATTGGCTATACTACTATGTGTCTTGAACTACACTGAAAAGTTCACAGCATAGATGCTAATGGTGCCTTTCTAATTACTGCATAATGAACAAAGGTCTGTCTGAGCAATTTCAGAGGTTAGACTTCAAAATTAAGAACCCCATTTAAAAAAAAAAAAGCCTCAAAAATTTCATACACTTAATAGAAATAATCTACAACATGAAATAGCATTTTTAAAAATATCTGGGGTTTTAAAAATATTTGTATAAGTTCTTTTAGTTACACAAAATTAATATTGTCTTCATTTTCTTTTAATCTACTTGCCAACAGCCACAACCTTAGCTTTATCACATTGTCCCTCAAGAGTACTTAACTTTCATAGATCACCGCTCTGGGGCTGGACTTGATTTCTCTTTTCACGAATTTGAGGGAGCACTGATAACTGAGGGGCAGCGTAACGCCATCTAGTGGCGAATTTTACATCCTGGTCTGCATGGGAGCGGAAGCCAATGATTTGTCCTAGACAACTCCAATGCTTTTTCAAACTAAATTCCATTATTTCTCCATTATTTTCAGTTGCATATGTATGAGTAAAGATATTATTTCTAATGGAGACAGAAAGTATAGCAGCTGGTCCTATTTCATCCACTGTGACACTTGCTTTGTGCATCAACGGCATTAGCTAAAATAGTTGTGCATCACTGCTAGTCTGAAGATCTGAGATCCTGATAACATGGTGAAAGCTTAAGATTAGTGTGAATGAAAAGGTTCCCCCATAATGTCTAAAGATTTTTGATTAGGTATGAACAAGGTCCAATATCAGCTATTTCCATTAAAAAAACAGCTTTCTACTCCCTTCATGTTCCTCCTGTTACATTAAGTTTGATATTTGGGGAGTTGAGCAAAATATTCATACACCTATGTTGCATACATTAGCTATAATTAAAACACCTAATGTTAATATGGTTATGATGGTTAATATGGTTAAATGGTCAGCTACTTGATTATGCGAAGTTCAACCACAAAAAATGTTGGGCATTTTACTACTGTTCCAACTCAAATATATAGGTACAAATTCACAGCAATGCAGTATTATATCACACTTAGATTCCTAAGAATGTAGCTACAACATCATTTAATTTCCTGCCACAGTTCCACCTGGCTCTAAATATTTTGTTTATTTGTTTTCATGCTTGCTAAAAACATTTCCCTTAGAAACTAAAAAGTTACTTTAGTTGCAGAGTGTGCAACTAAGTACACATTAGTAGGAAAATCAGGTAACATACAGCTTCCAGTAAAATTAACAATGTGGTACCAATAGTTCAAGCATACTAAGCAGTTTTTGACTTCCAGAAATCCACATTATATTCAGATCAGTTAAAAACTGTACGTATTTAGGGGTTCACCTACATGAACATTTTTGTTTGACTCAGAAGCAAGTTTTAGAAATTAAGAACAGCTGGTGTTCACTGAGACTCGGTTTACATGTGGAGAGGTTTGAAATTGCACAAACTGATTCTGGTGAATGGCAAAATGAGTTCCTGTATTTCAGGACATCCAGCACAGGACAAGAGCCAGACCTAGCAAAATTCTAAAAACTCAAAAGGTTTAAATGTCAAGACCTCAGCATCAGTTTCTTCACTTTAAAGTGGTCTACTGTGTCATTGAACTTGATAATATTACATGGAGTCTACATACTTGAAGTAAAATAGTAAACTTGAACTCCTTGCTTCTAGGGAAAAAAGTCCAAAATGAGGAAGGTGAATAGGGTTTAGGAGATTGGTTTTGGAGGGTTTTTTTGGCTTTTTTTGTTTTGTTTAACAATAAAGCAATTTTTGCACAGAGCAAAAAGGCACATCACATCAACAGAAAATTACCTGTGCTAAGTGTAGTCATTGGAGTTGTTTTGCTTTGTTTTTAAATAGTATTTTGTGATGATTGTTCAAACTGCTATTAAAGTCACCTTCTCCTTTACAGACTTGACTAGACATTGCTAGAGTGACTGCTATCTCTATGAAAGTAACAGAATTACAAGCCGTTACAAAAAGGTAAGAGAACAGAGAAGAAACTCCTGAACAGAAATATGAAGAATTTCAAAACAAAATCCATATGATTACTTTAAGTAAGCAATTTTCTTCAAAGAGACAGCATACCCACAAACACATTTCCAATTTTTTCATCTTAGGGAAGAAATATCCACAGAAAATCTAATATTTTTTTCCATTGTTTCTTAAGAAGACTAGCTACACATGTCTCTTGTCTGCTTATCACACTGATCCTTGGAAGAGAGAGGAAAAAACATCAGTGAAGTAAGTTCTTAATCTGTGAATTCCAAGCTTTTTCTGCCCATACTGTTCTACAGTAAAAGTGCTGAAGGGTTTAGGTATGAAAAACCTTGGTCATAGCCTTACACAGAACTCAAAGAGCAGAAAAAATCCTTCAGACTTCCACTGTAAACTAATATCTAGAGATAAGGAAGAGAACAACGTACATTTCTTGGCTCTTCATTGCTGCTGTCTTTAGTAACCTAAACACCACCACCTTCTTTATATTAACAATATCTTACAAAGAGTCTCTGCAAAGTTCGTGCTGTAAAGGGATACAAAAAAATCCAAGGGAATTATAAATGATTTTCAGGGTTTTAAATTTTTGATAGAAGAAATAGATGTTTTAGCAACAGGCACAAAATAACCCAGTATTTTTATATGTCTTAACAGCAGACACAAGATAACCCAGTCTTTTTATAAAACTTTCCTCCTAAAACCACAAAATGATGACTACTTTGCCACTACACTACCGCCAATTACTGTAGAAAATATATCACAGCCTTGCCTCTCTGCAGTTATTATCCATTCTCATTCATGTAGCCTATGTAATTTTATTAAAATATGTGTTTGTGGAGATGAGTGGTTATTAATATCATTTTTGTCTTACTGAACACTGCTTTCTTCCACGAATTTTACTACATATGCATAAAGAATACTAATTGGTTATTAAGTAATCCTTAAATGGTATGACAAATTCTGAATGGACAGTTATTTCACTACCTCCACAACTAATACAAAAAATAAACAGTCAGCAAACTGATGCAGATTTTAAAACAGAACGTGTATCACAGGAAGAACACATTTTGGTCAGTGACTACTGTCTAATACTCGTACTGAATGGAGTTTCATTGACCGGTTGAATTCTACAGTTAAAAAAGACCACAGATGATATTTTTTTTCCTAGAAGTGAGTCACAGTTCCAGTGGGTAAACTGATTTTTTGATGGCAGACAGCAAGGGAATATCACTGAGACACAACAGAGGAAAGGACACTGTCAGATAAACCAATACAGCTTTCTATCATGCAGAGCTGACACAAGAGGGGAGGGGTAAGTGAAATTCCCAACAGTCTTCAGATAATATTCCATTTACTGAATGTTTCTGTGACTACTTAATACAGCTTCTATTCCTGGCTGGAAGTTCCTGTCATATGAAAAGATTTTTCACAGGTGAAAATGATGAGGAAAATAAGACTTTGTATCCAACTTCCTCATATATGTATCTTCTTAAAAACGTGCATTAATGAAATAAATAATTAAAAGAAAAAATAAACAACATGAAAACCCCGCAATGAACTCAGTAAAATTCTAATTCAGAATGTGTTTAGAATTACCTCAATTTCAATTTTGTGAGATTGGACCAAAGATAATTATGCCTTAACATGAATTAAAAAAAAAAAGCCTTTAGAACAAAGAAAGTGTTCACTCTCTCACTTGGCACATATTTACATTTAATTTTCATGCTTAAAGGACTTTCTCCAAACTGAACTTTAATGCAAGCTGAGGGTAAAGAACATCATCATCATTAAGCATCAACCAGTAATCAAACAAATAAGAACATTTCAAAGTAGAATTCCCACCCTGCAGGGTTCCAGTGAAGGAAATAATAAAGTGAAATATGAAAAATAAAACTGTTCTTCAAGAAGAACAGATCTAATTAAAAGGAAGACCTAACAACTTCATGGATTAATTGGGAACCAACTGAGATAATTAGACCTCTGGGAATAAGATTACACCCATCATAAACCGCTTTTTTCACAACTAGAGGTTAAGTGCTTAAAGCTTTAATTGGGGGCAGCACTAAGAGGAAAGTGGAACTTGCACAGAAGAATTAATATTTGGAGAAGCAATATCCTGAAGTACTTTGACATCGTTAAAAACCACATTATTATTTTTTCCAAAGTGCATGGGATTCTTGGAGCCAAGTGGACAACTATGGTTACAATTTGTACCAATCAAAAAATGCTCACGCTATTATACTTTGACCTATAAACCACATGTAGCTACTCTGTACATTACTAGTTCAAATACAGTCTCACCTTCTGAAATTACAGTTTATATGAGGTGTTATTTTAACACATACCTATGCCATGATAGTTTCTGTAGTCAAATCATGTTTTTCAAGAAAAATCTACAATGAGAATATGAAAATAAATTAAAAAAAATAAATAAAAATTTAAGGACCTGGTAAACTTCTGCAAAGAACAACTTCTTCTCAGAATTGCTCCAAGCACTAATTTAATTAAATCATTTCAAACCATTTGAAACAGAAACAATTTAATACCATAATAAAACTGTCATAGAAACTTTGGCATCCAGCTGGTGAATTGTGTGTCTATTAGACAACTTGGAAAGCACAGTGGGAAAGTTTACTAATACAACACAAAAGGTGGTCAGAGTCCCTGTTTTAATCCCCCTGTAGGGGGAAAACAGCTGCAGAAGAAAGAAATTATGCATTTTCTAGAAGTTCCATATGTTCTTCTCTAATGATAATATTTAAGAAAAAACTCAAATTCTTTTCAATTAAAAATTTTATTTGCATGTAAAATAACCTATTTCAATGCTAACTCACCATCTTTACTTTTTGAGATTATATACAACCAGTGAGATGGTTGAATTCTTTAACCGTTTTAAAACACCATGAATGCTGTTTTAAAACACTATGGGATTGGATTTACCATAATGTAATTTTGGTACAAAACAAGTTTTATGACCCACAAAAATCCAGTAGGTTAATCTGAGAGTTATCAGTGGGGTTATTCACCCCTGAAAGTCTAATCTAGAAAAGCTGGAAGAATGTTTTTGAGATGTCTACTTCAGTGGGTGCTACACATGTTAAAGGTTAATATGAATATTTTATGGCCCATGGATATTTGTTCAACATACAAAAATATTTTCAGGAGGTCTCAAGCCATTCCTGGATTAAAATAGGGAAAAAAATGTGTCTAATATTCCTTTCTTGCAATTGCTTCACATTCACTCCATCTTGTCCCAGTTTTTGTCAAGCTGTCAGGTTCCCGCTGTCAGGCTCTACCAGAATATCTAATCTGTAGTTACCCATTTAGGCATGGAGTTTCTTGACGACTAAGAACTACCCTACAAGCCTGATACAGTTACCTCAGCTAAGAGGTATCTGAGGGAATCTCATCCATTGTTTGAGACGTTGCTTGGATGTGCCTTGGTTCTTGTCTATTTTACTCTATCTCCTCTCTGTTGGTGCTACAGCTCTGGATCCTCCCTTTTCTGCCTTTTAAACTCCATCTAGTAACATGAACCTATGAAGAAGATGCATCAGGGGAGGAAGAAATTGTTCAGACCAATGGCATCCCATCACTATATCCTACAGACAGGTAGATGCTTGATTCCCCCAGTTCTTTGATGATTTTTCCGGCCTCTACCATGTTTACAGTTTGCTCTTTGCGTTGGTACACTTTGTAACTATTCTTATTCAAGATTTTTTCTAGTTCCAAAAAAAAAAAAAGTCTCTAGCTTCATCTTACACAAACTACACTTTGGAGGGATACATTAATTTTCATAACTACAGATGTCAGTTTTAGTCAGTGAAATTGTGTGATAAGTTTATTGTAACACCACAACTTAGTAAGATCACAGCAAACACATTGTTTGTAAGTGGCATCTAACTTGTAACTTGGTGTGAGAAATAAACATACAATAATAACGTAAATCTATTAGCAATCCTATCAAATACTATATAATCTTCACCTCTCAAACACAGGCAAAAATCCCTAAAACACTTTTAAACTATTCATAAGTGCATCACATTTGAAGCCAAGATTGTCAGTTGATTCTAACTATTTCTATATGCCTTCTGGATTCAGGCACTAATGAACCAATAGCTATCAGAATGACTTTTGCTGAAATACTGTTACACTAATGAGTTTGGATCAGCTGCTCAAACAATTTGGCTGAAAAAGATGTCTAGTCAGGAAATATATCAAGGGAGGCAAACATAAATGTTAAGTTTCAGCCCCTTAAATTTAGTTGATTGCAAACATGATGCCCAAAACCTTTTTCTACATTCAGCTTGATTTGACACTGCACTGCATAAATGAGACTATATAAAATTGTCTTGTTTATCTTTCATGCAAAAAAACCTGAGACAAGTTCTTCTCTTTATTACACAATTCATAACCCAAATGACATCCTATGTTACACCAGTGTAAACCACTGGTGAATTTGTCACTATCATATTGAACTCAGCATTATTCAAATCTAAAAGTTATTCCCTCAGTTGTGCTATGCCGCTATATTATCCTGTCTGAGACTGACACAAACTCCAGTGGGGTCACATATCCCTAGAATTAACATTCTGGTGTGAAAAGGCAACAGGGATTTACATATGACATTGCCTAAATTAATTCTTTCTGTTGTCTTCAGTACAGTACTTCCCTGGAGCACCTTTAGTCATTCAATCCACATGGAATAAGAAAGCTTTCTGGTGTTAGTCTATTAAAGAAACCAGAATATGAGTCACCAGGCATGCACCTTGACTTTAAGGAAAATCTCCTCAAATAATGGTAATTATTAGATTATACCCGAATGAATCACTCTCTGCACCTGTGAGAAAGTAAAGATGATACACCCAAAGCTGATGGTTCAGCACTGTAGACCAAGCAACGTGTTTGGAGAGGGAGGAGAAAATCACGTCTATCATCTTTTCATACACACATTATTTAACTGCCTTGGGGGAAAGGGAAAAAAAAATTAGAAAAATAAAATTAAAGTGTATTCAAGCCAATTTAACAGGACAGCCTGAAACTGAAATTCCAAACACAGTATTTTAAAAATAGTTTAGTGACATTTGTTCTATATAGGCAGCAGCTGCATTTATCTAGTTTAAGTCAGACACCAGCATTTGGGATTTATTCAGCTCCTGGGTTGTATCATAAATTCCTTGAGGGAATTCACAATTCACCAAATGGCGTATTGTTATTATCACCAAAAGTGAACCATATTCAACAAAACAGTACTCAGTGGGCAGCAATTCTACAGTGTATAATTATAGCTGTCATTTCCCATCCCAGGATTAAGCATGTTTTCACTTTTCAACTTCAACAACGAGAAAAAACAAACTCACCTTTCTCCATCTAAGGAGAAACACCTCATGAAACCCCTATGGAGATTAGTTTTAATATTTAAACAGTTATTCATCTTGATTATTTGAATAAACCCCACCCATATCATTCTTTCATTAGAACATCTGGATTTTTCTTCCTTTCTAGCATTGCTCTGGGATCTGAGGTTTTGCATTTCTTTTGTTTTGGTTTTTGAATATACAACACTGTTAACAAATATAAGTATCAGCTGCATCTACATTGTAATTAAGGTCTTGTTTCTCTATTAATTACTGTAACTACCTTGAGAAAAGCAAAAAAAAACCCACCCTTATTCCTCTTTTTTTTGTTGTTGTTTTTAACAGTATAAAACACTGTGCTGCCCTCCTTTATGAGTAATGGCATTTGATGCAGTATTGTTGGCATCTTTAGCTAGCTAGAATCTGCCATGTTTCTCACTTAAAATCTAAGGTCATGCTGTATTTGAAGCTGTGCTTGTGTAACTTCAGAAAAGTCCTTTTACTATACAGACTTTGGAAGTCTTTGCAGATAGCTAGAATGGAGTCCTATATTTATATTGGAATGAAGGGCAACAGACCTAACTCACAACTAAGGAAGTTTAGATGTGGTTTCATGTATGAGCCCACATGATATTCTTTACTGGTGTGATAGAATTAAATGGTCTTGCAGTACATTGAGTGTCTGGTGATGAATACTATTTTATTGCTACATTGTATCTACATTGTACTTTTAGAGAGCATTGATGATCATGCCCATACAACACAAAATGAACATGACATACATTCTTGAGAAAGCATTGTCTGCAATACCTTTGGAATAATCTGCAGCATATTCACATTTATGCAATGCTGAGGAAATAGGTGCTTGGCATTGCACCAGTAAAATGTGACCTGGCACATTTGTGTGGTGATGTGCCATTACAGATTTATTTGCTTGCATTAACATCAGCTCACAGGTCCATATATCAGAACCTATGTCATTACTTTACTTATATCCTCACTCAGTGTGAAATGAATTCTGCTACATCTCTCATAATATCAAAAAGCAGATGCACATTTTCATGTGCAGAAATGGAGGAGAAAGATGTGTGATAACAATTGTCCTGAGGATACTAAAAAAATCATAGAATCATAGAATCAGCTGGGTTGGAAGGGACCTCAGAGATCATCAAGTCCAACCCTTGATCCACTACCGCCGTGGTTACTAAACCATGGCACTAAGTGCCACATCCAGTCTCATTTTAAAAACCTCCAGGGACAGAGAATCTAGCACTTCCCTAGGCAACCCATTCCAATGCCTATCACAAGACAAAGATTCTCATTCTGTCTCTTAAAGTCCCTTCTTTTTTTCTTTGCCATATGCCCATGAGATTTGTGAGATGATAATTCACTTCCTATTCATGTCTTCTCATGTGAAATTTTTAGTAACCTACTTGGCTGGGTGGGGTTTTGTTGTTTCTTTTTGTTTTTCTAACGAGATATTCCTTAAAACCTTTCGAAGGTACAGCTTTGCACTCATAAAACTTTTAGCAGTGGCAGATTATAAACAGAAATATGAGAGATGGTATCTCTGACTACAAAATATGGATGCAAATCAAGTAGTCAGATGCAGTTATTCTACTGAAGGGAATTGTGCAACTGTTCCTCCACCTTCCTAAAAACGTGCAGCTGAAAGCTGCGTACTATAGCAACGAAAAACACACACGTGCACTCTCAGAATAAATATAAGTGTGTTTGTAGAAGAGTAAGAGGAGCACATGAAGTTGCTATCTGCTTGGATTCACCTTACTGTTAACACATACTTGAAATTCTAGAGTTGCTTCCTGCATCTAACTGCAGATTTGAACTCTGCAGCCTTTCTAATTAGTCTTGCTTGTCACACTTAATTTGTTCTGATTTTATTTTAAACAATTATTAAATACAAATGAAAACACTAAAAGCTATTTTGCTCCATTAGCCCTGTGCATTCCGCTCTGATATTCAGGCCCTACATCAACAACTGCTGCAGCAATACTGTTTCTTTCAGGATAAAGACAAAACATGGACTACATCCAACTTTTAATCAGCTGTACAGATGGGTTTATTTCACAAATGCACTAGGCTGCACAGATGGAAGTTCCTGAATGTCTGACAAGGTGTTAAAATGGTTAGTGAGATTACAAAGGAATTTTAAAAAGCAGCACTGGAAATTATAACTCTATCTCTTAAGGATTTATTAGTTCAGAACTTAAATTTTGTCCTTCATGTGTGGGAAATGGTTTACAGAGGGGAACACTTATCAGATTAGCTATGATAACTGTTTTCTATCCCTTAAGAATACACACAATCTTACAAATATCAAACTAAACTGTTATACCTGATTCAATACTCACTGAAACCAGCCAAAAGCATGACATAACATTTTTTATCAGCCAAAAGCAGAACAAATGGAGCAGCTTTTTTGCTCAGTGGTATACTGAGCTGTAGTTAACAAAACAAAACAAAACAAAATCAAAAACAAACAAAAACCAACCAACCAACCAACCAAAAAAAACCCAAAAACCAAAACCTGCAGATATCAGTAGAAGAAAATAGCTTCACATTGCTTAATGGTATTATGCTTTTGAGCAGTTTTATTACAACTCACAGACTTCATGCCTAAAAAAGTGAACTCAATTATCATACTTGACTGAATAGGTTACAGACTTCATCACCTCACGGACTACTATGCCAATTTACTGTCATGATGCCAAATGTTTTAAACTGTTTTGGAAATAACACAATAATAAAAGAGGTCATGACTAGCTGTGATCATTATAGAATCCTGTGCTCTTGTTTGGAAGAGTATAGGGCTGCAGAGACAATGCTATCTTTATGCTAAGAGTACTAACATTTTTTCTATCCTTAATGTGATATATTTTGGTCATTCAGGAATGTATCATACGTGCCTCTGCAATATCTTTATATTATACTGAGTTGGGGACAGTTCTGTATGGACGAACTGGGAACAGACTGTCCAAATGCACTGGAAGCTGCACCATAATTTTATGCAGAGCTTTGTACTGAATATTTTATTCATAATATACTCTGGGGAAGATCTCTGATCTTTCAGTACTATGAATAAGAAATGTTTATTGTCCCAAATTCTAATTTGTCTTCCATGTTAAAGACTCAGTTCAGCAATAAGCAGAGTATATAAACATGCAAACATGACACTATAGACAGTAGATATCTTTAAATTATCAGATTCAGATAAGGAAAAAATATGTTTTACCAGGTCCCAAAATATACAATGATCAAGAAAGACAGCAGTGCTCATTTTAAAATGGAGCTTGGAATAGAAGGGAAAACAGCTGTCAGAAGTGGACATTAAATTCAAAAGAATCATAATGTACCATTGTGTCATAAGCAACGCAACGGAAAAAATATTCCATAGTTTTTAGTTTTTTTAATCAAAAAAAAAATGAAGAAGACATAGAACACTGGTGAAGCCAACTGCATTCTAGTTGTAAGCAAAGTAACATACGTCTGTAGGAATTTAGATACAAAAAATAAGGCAGACATGAGTAGGAAGAGACTAATTGTCGTGGTTTGACCCAGTGGTAATTTTTCAAACCCCCCACAAATTTGCTCAAGGATGAGAGAAGTTTCCAGACAGGCAGAATAGACTCAGCATGGGGGAATAATATTAAAATTTATTATTAACAGAATAGAAACCATAGAATAATATATACAACAATTCTAAATACTCTTTCCTATGATGACAAACTATGTATTTACAAAACCATCCCTCCTCCCCCATATCAGCTCAGGAGGAGAAGAAGTCTCTCCTCCACTCTCAGGATTACAGCTCTGATTCACCGTAGCTGGAAAATTTTTCTCTCTCTCTCTTCTATAGGGTGTGAGGCCTCAGTACCCCACCTCTAACCACTTGGCTCCCATCAAGGGTTGATCCATGGGCTTCGAGGGAAATACTCATCATCACCGTGTCTTCACTACAGAGTACACAGAGCTAAAGCTCAAAGTCTTTTTTCTCTGGAGGTTTCCTTTCACGGGGAGTTTGCTCTCGGGGAATCCCTCTCCAAGGGGTCCATCCCTCCTCCCCGGGTCAAAAGATTCTGGAGTTTCGGCTCAGTCCTACCCCAGAACATTCCAAGTTTGGTTTTTCTCTCTCTCTACTCCATTGTAAGTTCTCTCTGCAGGGCGCCCCTACATCTCTCAGTCTGGCTCCAGCTGGCCACTTGTACCGTCTGGGCCACTCCAGACCCGCTTTGCTCCCTGCCATGCGTTGCTGCTGCTTTGGGCACCGCAGGTCCCCTCCGTGGCTGCCGCAGAGCCCAGCCAGCCTCACCACCCTTCCCCAGCAAGGCCAGCCAGGAAACTCCCAGCGAGTTCCTCTCTCACTCTCTGGCTGCTGCATATTCCAGCCAGGGGCCCAGCTCAGCCCTGGCCACCCCCTCGTCCATGGCCGCCGCTGCCTCCTCCAGGCTAGCAGCTGCTGCGGATCTAGGATCATGGCCGATGCTGCCGCTGGCCCGTGCGGGCCTGGTTCTGGCCCTGGCTGGTTGCTCGGGGCCATTGCCATCCCCCCCGTTGAGAGTGGGGGAAAACCCCCCAGCCCTTGGCCACAGCACCCAGTCCGGTTTTAACACCGCACCAGGCCCACTGCAGCCCGACCAGGGGGCAGAGGGGCCTGGCCCCCCACAGGGCCCGCCGACCTCTCTGCTCTCTCCTGCTTCTAATTTCTAACTGTGCAATCAGCTTCTCTTCCAGTTCTATCAAATATGTCATTTCGCAGAGGCGTAATCAAGACTTTCGATTGGCTCAGCTCCAGGAAACCCACTTGGAATTAACCATTTTCAGCCCCAGGGAAGGGGGCTGGTCAAACCATGACACTAATGCAACAGAGATTCATGGAAAACAAATTCTCCCAAACTAATACAATTCTTTTTGACAAGATTTATTTATTTACAACAATAGTAACAGTAGTTATTGATATTAAATAAATAAAAATGTCTAATTAGTAATTGTTAAAAGGTAAAGGTAAACACAGAATCATTATCAAGCAGGTTTACCTCTACTGATATCCGTCAGCTCCCAAATCTTGGCAATGTGATTTAAGATTTTAGTGAATGGGTGAAAAAAAGAAAGAAGGGATGAAGTTCACAGATGGCATAAGGGTTAGTGGAAAGTGACTAAACAAACAAAGTGATTGATTAGAAAGAATTCTGAATTACATTGGAATCTGCGATCAATCAAATTAAGTATTTCAACATGACCAGATGCAAAAAAACAAATAAATGTGGGACGGGAGTGATGTTGGACAATGAAACAAACAGAAAACCTTAGAGAGCATGTTTACACAGCTGGGGAAACAACATCATCCAGGAGGATTTGAGGACTGTTACAGAAGATCAGCTGAATATGAGCTCCAAATGTAAGACAGGGTCTTGGCTGGGGTAGAGTTCATTTTCTCCCTAGTAGCCCGTACGGGGCTATGGAGAAACTGCTGATAACTCAGGGCAGGCTAGAGTTAATTCCTTGTTTTGCTTTGATTGCATGTGGGGCTTTTGCCCACAAGTTTTCTCATTTTTACTCTTCTATTTCTCTCCCTCATCCTCCTAGGGGGAGTGAGCAAGCATCCACGTGGGGTTGAGTTACCAGCTGGGGTTAAACCATGACATACAGCAAACAAGAAGACTAATGTGGTTATTACTTACATTATGTTCAAAAGACCTACATAGTTATTGCAAATTTTCATATTAAAATATGACCATGCACTTTATTGCATGCAGGGTTACTCATTACTAGAATATGGTGTTTGTCTTTACAAACATTCTTCCTTACCAAGAAGAAAACTATTAGAACGAGGGAGCTGAGAGAACTGTAGAAGACAGTTTCAAGGCTCAAGAACTGCACCAGCGAGAATCTCAAAAAAAACCAAATAAAAACTTTTGATTGTATTAAGAATGTGCTGATAGGAGATGCTTTGGTTTAACAGACACAAATACAGTAAGATTCAATGAATACAAACAAAATTCAACATATCAAAATAAAAGCCATTAACATCATTTTAATAACAAGTTTGATTATTAAAATAAAAGAATAAAAGTTCTGGGAGTTTCATTGTTATTGATTATTTTTAAAATAAAAATATTTTATTTTAAAAGAGAGATTTAAATTAAAGGAACAATCAAAAAGAGGAAACCCTCCACACTTTGTAATGGAGAAATGCATGTTAAGACTATCACATGGTCCCTCCTATCTTTATAAACAAGGAAAAACATTAAACAATATCACTGATATGTTAGCAAATTTATTTGGTGAAATACTGAACTAGATGAAACCTACATACTTTCATGCACATGGCAGGATCTACATTACTTGAGAGGTAATATTGACGCACAGGTGTCATTCCATTGTTTAAACAAATTGAAGTTAACATTTTAGTCAATATATGTAATGGCTTAATACTATTCTACAGAGTAATCTAATGAAATGTAATTAGAGGTTTTGTTTCTGAGGTTGATTTTAGCATAAACATTTGTAAATAATTTATAGTGTGTAAAGAATATGAAATTATTAAATGAATTTATAGAAATGTATGACTTCGTTAAGGAGAAAAAAATGAGAGATTAACAGTCTTGTCACCAATAGATTCAAGATACAGAATTTCAACAGAATATATTTTATCTGCATGGGGAATCAGATTTAAAATTATACACCCTGAAGATCAGCAAATATTAGGATGGAAGACTGTCAATGGAAATATCAACAGTCCAGGAGGTTATGTTAGATTTCATCAGTATCTACCTCTATGTTTAAAAGAAAATTGCAAGTAATGATGTGCTTGGTAAGAAATAGTGATAGACAGTGAAGTGTGATGTTAATGTGCCATCACACAAATAAGAAAGAAAAGCAAGATACAGATGACTGGGGATTGTTTATAATCTCATGAAATATTTCCCCATGTGAAAAATACTATTTGTTAGACCTCATGACCTTTGCAAACTTTTTTTGAGTAATTAAATTTTGCCTAACTTAGACATCTCTAAACTTATATCTATCTGACAGGACAATCTATAGGCTATCCAAAGCCACGGCAACTGAGAATTAATTTTTAAAGATGATAAATTAATAATAATTTCTAGAAACTTCCCACCTTCAATGAACCATTAATGAATCATTGCTGCTTCATATAGAAACCCTACAAAGGACAGTTCAATGTCTTTAGAAAGTAGAAGTATATAGAAGGACAGAAGTAAGCAAAATGAAATACACTTTAAACATGATCTTTATTTAATGTAATTTTATGTGGCACAACTGAAGTCACCTAGTGTAAACTACTTAGATAATATCCTTAGCTGCCTTCTTTGGAGAAAACCCACACGTTCCAGATGCAAACCACCACCTAACCTTTTAGAATTTATCCTCAGATCGACTTGCATCACTACCTCAACTACAGAGGAAGCTAAAATGACTGCATATGATATGAATCCAAATCTCTGTTCTCCAGTTTCACAAAAAGACACTTCAAGGCTGAATTTTAGACTCATGGCAGAGTTCTTCCTGCTCATTTTAGAGAAAAAGGAGGAGGATCATGAGGAGAACTGCTGCCCAGTCAGCCTAGTCTCACTACTCAAAAAACCCTCCTGGAAGCCACATCCAGGCACACAGAGTAGGAGGAGATCCTATATGCATTTATCAGTGGCAAAATGAGCTTGACCAACCTGAATGTCTTCTATGATGTGAGATGGCTGCCTTGGTGAAAAAGGTGTACCATTAAGGATACAGGTAAGAGAGAATTTTATACTTTAAAGCTTACAGGCTTGGTTGAAGTCTCAGAAACTTGTAGTCCTATAGACAATATGACTTTTCACTCAGTGAAGGACTTTATTTCACCTGAAGTCTTGACACACAGGGAACAAGTACATTCACTGAGAGCTGAGTCTACCAAACCAAACTGGGTGAAGTACAGAAGACAAATGAAGAAGTAGTCCTGTGCTCTTTCAGGTCAAATTAAAAACTCTTATTGTGCAATGCTGAATTTACCTATAGTTAGTCTTGAAGTACCGTGAATGATAATATGGATGAAAGTCTGCAACTACTGAAAAAGAACTAGTATCAAAGAATACTTTAAATGTGACCTTAATCCAAAAGACATCCATATGTACATCACAGTCTTACAAGAGATGATGGCTGAGAAACGATTCTCTTGTTCCATACTGTTGTTAGCAAAAATTATAAAACATAAAATAGAAATTACTTTCTCATGAGCAATACTAAATTTTTGACACTTATTTACTGGAGAACTGTAAAAATAAATAAACTATCTGAGGGTTAGAAGACAGAGAGTGATCAATCAAACATCTCAATATCTTATGCACTCCATGAAGAAGCAAACAATCAAGTCCAAAATAAAAGAAATATTCTGAGACGAGCTCGGGTAGTATACAGTGCTTCAAACACACAACTGAAACAGTCCTGTGCATAACAGAAGCACATAAATAGCAAGGAAAATGTGGAAAAAACCAATCAGGAAGGATACTTATTGGTATTAGCAATGGCAGTAAAAGCATACAAGTTTTACCACATCTAAATTTCTGGTTGTGAAAATAAACCTTTTTCTTGAATAAGCATTCACTTGAATTTCAGTAGATGAGATACAGTAAATTACAGTCATCCCTAGCAAAATTAATTTTTTTTTAAACATGGTTATCAGAAAAGTGAGTGGTTATGGTGGCTAGTTTTAGCACTGTAATTGTGTTGTTATGAGAGTTACTCAAGAAACAGAAAACCTGGTCCTCCCAGTCTGTACTGAAGCCCTGATCACCAGGATACGCTATAAATATTCTCTGCTCTTCCTATATGAATCTCTTGTAAAATCAAGAATGCAGAATTCTCAGTCATGAAAGTAAAGCAAATGAGGCAGCCTAACAGGCCAAACATAGATTTAGGTGAGAGAAGTCTTTGGCTCCAGTCCCTACATCCAGGGATTTTATCCAGTTTTTCAAATGGAAAAGGAAGAAGTAAAAAATAGTTTTGAATGGTTCTTCTAGTCACTCTTCTAAAGTGACTATCCCAACAGAAGACAAAAGAGCCATGCTTTTTCTGGTGCTGGCTTCTTTAGGACCCAAAAATGTTTTTTGTGTTAAATGTCACTTTTCTATCATTGACACTGGATGAGAACAAGAGAAACAATAAAATAAAATGGTTTTATAATTTATTTTAACGTGCAAAAGGTCACCAGCATATTATTCACTGAATGTGTTGTTCTGCACCTGTCACTGAAATACCTATACCCTCTAATCACAATTTTGTTCAGTTCCCCTAGCATAATACAATACATTGTAAAGTGTCCCTACAATCAGTAATACGTAGTGGCTGGAGACACAGTTTTCACCAGGACTCTGATAATTAATTATCCAGCTGAAATAAATCTATATATGCAAGGAGAGTATTTGCCAAGAAGACAACTATGTTGACTAAATGAAGGAAAAGAGGGAAACAGAACAGGATAATCTGGTACTGATTCTTTTTATGTAACTCTAATGAACATTGTACTTGTTGAAAACAAAAAGCAGACTCCTAGATACAAAAAGGTCTTGTAATGCAAATTCAAAGAAAATTTTTAAGTAGAGGAGGTTATTCATTTCACTTCATGGGAAAAAAAAAACATTTTGCTGGGTTTTTTATGCATTTTTTCTCTTTTTTTTTCTTTTTTTTTCAAGTGGGTTCCATTTTATTTTATTTTCCAGTTTTTATTACTTAACAACTTCCTTTCATCCATAACCATAACTTGGTGTTTTAAATTCAAAAGCAGAAAAAAAGATAGAAACCTAATTTCTCTGAGAAAGAATTGCACTGGAGATTTTACCACCTGGTAATGCTCAAATACTGAAGCTTTATTTTCATTGTTATTTGAAAAATACCACTACATTCAGTCAAGTAGATTAAATGCTATTAACTTTAACACCTTTTTAAACAAAGTAATATGTTGAAGTGAAAAAAAAATTTAAATAAGTATACTCATTACATTGTTTTTTACACCAATGTGGTTTCCCTGTTGGCCACATGAATCTTTACACCTGACATTGTTAATTACAAGTATAATATGTGGTATGTGAACACTTGATTAACCTTATACTATATTTAAGGTAGACATAGAGGCAATTGAAGAATTCTATCACCAAACTTAAAGGGAAGCGCAAAAATACTCCTTGTCATTTCACTCATTTAGAAGTAAGCTGCACAAGATTTCCAGAGTGAAGCTACCATCTATTCAAGCCTTGAAAATGAAAGTTTAATTAAAAAGGCGATTGGCTAATTCTACAGGCATAAGACAGGCACTAAAACTCATCAACTCATCAAAAACTTATTGATGGGAAAGGTCTGAAGTTGTCATGCTTTTACATGTATACCCCATTTTAGATTTTTAGTTACTTTTACTTGAAAAATTGGCTCTGACTCTCCACATGGCTTGAGGCATAGTTTCAATACTCCTTTTTTGTGTCAAAAACACCTGTCTTTTTATTTTAGTGCCAGAAGGGCTTAGCATCTTGTCAGTGAAGTAACACAGCCTGTACATTTATAGGTGTCACTCACTTTGCCATCTGTTTTTTAGGATAACAGTCACCACTATCAGCCAGCCCCTTCAGAGGCTCTAACAATCTTTGTGGATCAAGGCTGAGATTTACAGTGAAGAACAGCTAAGGGTCTCCCACCACTTCCAGCTGTTTCTGTGTGTCTTTTAGCCTTAATTCTGTGAATACTTCATCTTATATGAATTCAGTAACTACCCCTCATGCAGAACTTTTTGTCAGTAGCATCCTACCACTTTTTTAAGTGTTACAGCAAATCACCATCATCACAGCTGGGCTTCACAAACAAAGATTTGGGAAGGGCTCTACCCACGTTTGTTACAAGTGTGCTGGTGACTAAAAAGGCCAATACGAGATAGACACGTCCAATTGCAAAAGGCACAGCAGAAGGATTCCTTAGGTGGTATATTCTTCAAGACATGATTCTTTCTGCATTGTCTTTTCTCCTCAAGAATGATCCTGCGTGCTTTCTCAAAAGCATCAGCGGCATTAAAGATAGTGTGTCTCCAGACCTTCCGATTGGAGGCCAGAGTAGACCAGTTATGTTGATCAATATGGCCAAGGCTGAGATGTTGTTTCAGGGAGTCCTTGTATCTTTTCTTCGGGGCTCCTCTCTTGCGGTAGCCGGTGGTAAGTTCACCATAAAGCAAGATCTTAGGGAGGCGGTGGTCCTTCATCCTTGAGACGTGTCCTGCCCAACGCAGTTGTGTTCTCAGCAACATGGCCTCAATGCTTGTGATTGCTGCTTGTTCTGGAACAGATGTATTGGTCACATAATCTGACCAGTGGATGTTTAGGACTGTACGGAGGTAGCGCTGATGGAAGTGTTCTAGGAGTTGCAGGTGGTGGCGGTAGATGACCCATGATTCGGATCCATATAAAAGAGTAGACAGCACAATGGCTCTGTAAACACTGATCTTTGTACTTTTCTTCAAGTGTTTATTTCACCAACTCTTTTATGGAGTTTTCCGAAGGCACTATATGCCTTTGCTAACCTGTTGTCTATCTCTCTGTCAATCTTACCATCTGAGGAGATGAGGCTACCTAGGTAATTAAACTGCTAGACTGATTTGAGCTCTGATTGGCCAATGGTGATATGGGGATGATGGAAGACTTCCTGAGGTGCAGGTTGACAGAGAACTTCTGTCTTCTTTAAGCTGACTTCCAGCCCAAAGAGCTCAGTAGCGTCTGCAAAGTAGGATGTTAAACGCTGCAGAGCTGCTTCTGTGTGGGCGACAAGGGTGGCGTCATCAGCATAGAGCAGCTCCCAGACAAGATGGTTTAAGGTCTTAGTGTGGGCCTTCAGTCACCTTAGGTTGAAAAGGCTTCCATCAGTATGGTATCGAATGTAGATACCATCCTGATCCTCGAGGTCTGCCATGGCCCTTTGGAGCATCGTGCTGAAAAAGACTGTGAATAGGGTTGGTGAGAGAATGCAGCCTTGTTTCACACCACTGGTAATTAGAAAGGGCTCAGAAAGTGAGTCACCATATTTGACTTGGCCATGCTGATCCTCATAGAGTGAGATGATCATTTTAAGGAACTTGGGAGGACATCCTAAATGTTCCAAAATCTGCCATAGACCTTTTCTGCTCACAGTATCGAAAGCCTTGGTGAGATCAACAAAGGTTGCACAGAGACCTTGCGCTGTGGGGCCACCATGCGCTGGTGCTGCCAGGGCTACAGTAAGTAACTGTCCAACAAATGTCTGAAATCTCTTCACACTGAGAGAAAACTGCATGCGTATTAACACCAGCCCTTGTACAACGTCCAAATATACCCCACAAGCAGCTTACTTCTAATCTCAAGAGACAGGAGTAACATCATCATTAACAATACTAAATTCCATTTCATTCATAAAGTTGTTAATCAGATAATCTGGCTAATGGATTAATAATAAATATGTATAGTATGAAAATCTGGGCTTAGTTTATCTATTACTGAACATAAGGGTGTTTACTTTAAAGACTTTTGGGGTTTAAATTTTCTTTCCAAAAAAGTACAATTTGTTAATCACTACTTCTTATTAAAACAAATAAATATACAAATAAATACTGCCACAGTCTACGTGACTGATGTACCAGTGCAGCTAAGAATTTTTTACAGATATACAGGAACAAAGCCAGAAGTGATAAAGTTACTGATGCAGGGGTAACATCTCAATACCGCTGTGAGAAAATGTATAAGCTAATGGCAAGTAAGTTGAAGTAGTAGAAAGAAAAAGGTTTTCCCTTAGAATAGCATTTAAAGCATGTTCAAATGTTTGCTTCAGTTGGGAACTTACATAATCCTAAATTATGAGACAGGTTCAAGTCTTGCAGTTGGACCAAATAGAAAAGACCAAGCAAGTACCTTTGTGTGACCTGATATCTATATTCTTCCAGAAACTATATGACCTTGACAATTCTTTGGCACATAACCATTATTCATACTTCCTCTGATGTTAAGATATTAATTAAGAAGCATTTATGTCACCTATGACTTGTCCTTGGCCTGGAAGTAGCACTTTTTGAGTTCAGTAACAAGGGACAGCCAAATGAATGCTACAAAAATATTTCTAGGTTAAAATCTTGGCAAGGGCTTTTTAATTGTAATATTTTGGTTGCTAAAAGCTTAATGTCTTCAGGTCTGAAGGAACACAAGAACAGATTACAAAGGTAAATTTTCTGAATTAGTTGAATATCTTCCTGATAGTTATCTGAATGTAGAACCTTGTCCAAATTACCTGGAATAACACAACCTCCTCTTTTTTTTTCTTATTCATGCATCATAATATACCATTCACACCTTATTACCACCTTCATTACTTTCCTTAAAGTAGGACATGTGTAAGGGTGGACAATGATCGGTGAGGCTGCCCTGAGCAGCTATAAAGTTTCAGACAAATTCTCCTCCTTTCCTTTCATAAAGCAGGCAGACAGATGCAGTTGCTGTCCTACATTTCTCTGTAGCTGAGCTGCCTGTCTGCCAAGTCAGTTAGTTACAGAATTTGAAAGCAACAGTAAACATGCTCATGTTGACAAAACGAATTTCTAAGCCAGAGTATACTGTATGACTGAGAAAAAATATTTTATAATAAATCTGAGTGCAGACGGGAGCTGTTAAACACCACGTTTTGGAAAGTCTAAAGAGATAACTCTGCTCCTTCCCCTGTTATAGTTCAGTGATTTGTTTCAGCTTCTGAATGAAACCTGTTCATTTTTCTGATGTGAGATGGTGGATGCTGTCTAGTGTTTCCTTTTTACACTTAACTCATTGGGGCAGGTTCTTCCTCTATTCCTCTTCACACTAAATTTGCTGTGTTAGTTATTTATTGGCGAAACCACATTGCTGTCACCAAAGTAGCACACCTTAAGAAGTAATGTAAGCAATCATGTTAACGTGGCATCATGAGGACTCTGTAATTACTGCTGTCAGCATGCGGGCGTTTTGTTGGTTGTCATTTGATGTTGGTTAAGTGGTTGTCCTGTCATTGAGTTGTAGCTGGCCAGTGCATTTCCACTAGGCCAAATTTTCTTCTCAATTTTGAATTAGAAAAGAAGCAGCCTGAAATTCCTTACCCAAGTCAGCTTGTTCACTACATTGTGACATTTAGGCTGTGTGGGTGGAGAGGGTTGAGAATGGTACTGCCATCCTGTAAAACATTTTGGTCTCTCAGAGAGCAACACAGCAGTGTCAGCACAGTGTTCTCATTACCGTGGAAATATTACATGTAGCCATTAGTCTTCTCCCTTCAATTAGTGACAGGCAGTTAAGCTGTGCCCCCAGCCTGCTTTAGCTGTTGGCCGCATCGCCAAGTCAAACTTGTCTCCCATTGAAAAGTAAGCTGGGGAAACCTACATCAGCCACAGTCTTTGGATGTGAAAAGGAGAAGAGGACAAGGGCATAGACTTGTTTGGAACTATCATGTCATTAAGTTACAGGTAAGCAAAGGGCACTGGAAAAATTAAGGTGATGATCTTCATGAGATATATATATATGATGACACAGTGTTAATATGATACAATTTTTGGAATGCCACTTCACAGGGTTCCTCTTGTTTTACCTTTTTTTTTTTGGTTAATTTGTTTTCAGAGGTGTGGGAAGAGATATATATAATGGGACAGGTTTGAATGAAGGAATATTGTTATGAGAGCTACTTTTTTTTTCAACTGGACATATTCAAAAAGATTTGAAAGGTCAGCTAAAAAAGCAGTTCTGTCTTCTGCAGAAGAAATCCAATTCAAATTGGACAAAACCACTATTCTCTAATTTGAGTAATAAAGGAAATGCAAAACTGAAGTCCCTCTGATAAATTCTGTGGGACAAATAGTCTACAAAAATAAATAGGTATAGCCTAACTGTTGTTAAATGGAATCTTACTTTATTGATAAAGAGATTTGGGTGCTACATCTGTACAAGAGATCCTCTAGGCATCTGGTGCTGAGATATGATTAGACAAGATCAAAGTTTTCCTATGTGTTAAATCAATATGAGAATTTAGATTTAAAAAAAAAAAATAAATTTTAGAGTGCTTGAAAGCAATGACTCAGAAATGCATTTCTACCATCTTGAATACAGAATCAAAAAGCTTGAAGCCAGATAACAGTGAAAGCTTAATGTAATCTATACACTTTGGCTCTGAAAACATGATTTTAATCTGTATTTGTGCTGTAATTATTTTTCAGTTTTGCTTTTTCACATGAAACTAAAAGCTCAGGGTTGTTAAATCACCTGAGTCTACATAAACTCCATCACTGCTTCCATTGCTCATTCTGTCAAAAAATCCTACATTCTTTTGATCAGTTCTCTCTAAATAATCTACTCTTGTTAATCATAACTGAAGTGCTGTTAAGCTATTAAGATCTACATTTTATAACAGTTCAATGAGTTAAACTACCTTTGCAAGATACCCTTACACAATAAAAATAAACTTTGAATGTATCATCACGTTTCTTCACAGCTTCAAAAACAACAATCCTAAAGTAACAAATCTGGAGCTCCAATTAACTGCTCTATCATGAAATACCATTTTCAAACAAGACTTCTTTAGGTTATCCTTTCATGTGAAAATACTGTATGAAATTTTTACTACTAAAGGTCAGGTAGTTGAATTGACTAACAGGTATCAACATACTGCAAGTAGTATGCTATCAAAAGACTTCTGCTAAATGACATGGCTGGCAAGTTGTAAGGAGCCCACTACCAAGACACTTATTAAAAAAAAAAAAAAAACAACAAACAAACCAACAAAGAAAACCCCTAATGAACAGAAAGAAAATATACGAGCATGATCCATATATTAACATATCCATATTGGTCAGTCACCTGTGGGCATTTGACCTACTTCTGTGATGTCCTCCTACAGTGATACAAGCTCTTCTTCTTCTCAGCAGGTAGTAATCTGCCAGGAAGAACTGCTGAGAACTGCAGGTATCCCTACTTGCTGATCTTCCAAATTGGTTTTGGTAATATGGGCATTTCTGCTGTATATGTACCTTTTGCTCTCTCTTAATATTCCATTTTCTCCTGGCAATCCAGAAACAACATAGTACAACAGCAAACAGTTTCAGGCTGTGCCAGAGGAAGTTTAGACTGGATATTAGGAAAAAAATTCTTCATGGAAAGAGTTATCAAGCATTGGAACAGGCTGCCCAGGGAACTGGTTGAGTCATCAACCTTGAAGGTATTTAAAAGATGTGTAGACATGGAACTGGGGGATATGATTTAGTGCTGGACTTGGTAGTGCTCAGTTAATGGTTGGACTTGATGATCTTACAGGTCTTTTCCAACCTAAATGGTTTTGTGATTCTATGGTTATAAGGTCTAAAAGAAAGATTAGCAGCTGGAGTGGCAAGGTTCTATGAACCTTCAATATGCAGCAAGTTCAACATTATTTTTGTGTATTTTACAATCATATAATACAGGTCATTAGTAGCTTCATAAAAGGACCCTCTTGAGCTTAATGTCTGAGTTATGTTAGCTTATTGTGTATTTTCCACTGAAACAACTATGAAAAGTCAAGAAATCCGTATTATCTCAAGGCTCAGGGATTCACTTGCCTACTTCCACTTACAAAGTGCACTAATTTCAGCCTAATATAAGCAGATGTTCCCAGCTGCCAACGTGCAGCTCCATTAATTTTCAACTGTATAGATGCATATGAAGAATTAGCCTACTTGTCTAGAAACAAAATACATAGGATTTATATTCTCAGTCTAATAAAGGTCCAAAAATATTAAGTGACACATGTTTCTCTGAGAATTCCTCTCTCAAAAATAACTTTATGTCCTTCTCTGTCCTTCTTTTCTCAAGTTTCTAATAGAAATTAGAGGGGGAAATCCTTCTGAAATTGTAACTCAGCTAATAAATAATAAAGAAAACAAAGGCTTCATAATATAACCCAGCTGCTTCTAACTATATTTGTAGAGTAGGATGTTAAGAGAATATTAGAGAACTCATTCTCTGTCATGATAATAATTTCATATTGCACCACTGTAGGTCAAACATAAAAGAACAATATACATTTCAACCTCATGTACTTTGGGACTGATAAATACAATTATACACAGTTATATTTGCACTGCAACAAATTTCCATCTAAAGTCAAAATGAAGCTTACAACTGCTCTAGGTTCTGCACATATTAACACCTCATTTAATATTAATGAATTACTCTTTGTGACCAATTGCTATGCAAACAATACTTGTGTCAGAATTTATGATTACATTAATTTCAAGATAAAATACATGAATATTAACATAAAAAAAGACTTTCCCAATAACATGAGTAAATCAATTAAGACATGTCACAGTATTACTAACTAATGGTTTCATTGTTGATTTTGCACAACCAGGTAACACTGTTTTTTCACACTTATTTCTAATGATCACGAAAACTCAGTAGTATCCTAGAATTTTACCTCTATAGACTGCATTTGGATTTGGTTAGGAACCAACACAATTCCTAGTAGTTACATCATACTTCATTCTAATTTATCAGTTAAAAGAAGACTGTTGACTTCATACATTTTATACCACCAAGCCTAAGATTGTGTAATAGTAGGTGGAAACTTCACCACTGCTTACTTCCTTTTTCCCATGATGATGAGCTTTTTTTAATTGGTAATGCAATGTTTACAGAAGCAACTTTCAGGCTGAAAAACTGAATGTCTTTGTATTGCCAATGCAGTCTTGCAAGAAAAGAAACTACTATAATGTTATAAAGTCATCTCAATACTGAATAGGCAGCATTGGTTCTGTAAGTGCCATATCAGACATCAGTTCCCACTGCTTGAATTGCAGGATTGTTTCAATATGTTTCTAAAACACATTCTGTCAAATAACAGAAATAACAGAGACAGAGTAATACTTTAAATACAGTTTTTGAATGGGGAGGAGAGGATAAGGAATACATTTCAGACTTCTCTTGCTCTGTGAGGAAGCCTTGATTAAATACTTGTTTTGCCAAGGCCATGTGAGGCAAAAAGAGTAAAATAATTTTCTTCTAACTTTCTTTTTGCAAGAGTAATCCACAGTAGAGTCAATGATAAGGAAAAGTAAATAACTAAGAAGACAAAGAAGGAATATTACCAGCAATAACACAAATTGTGGGGTTTATACTATTTATTTATTCACACCATATTGTGGAAACTATACTAACAGAGAGCTTTTTAATTTAACAAGACAGTCATCAAGTATAGAATCATGGAATCAATTAGGTTGAAAAAGATCTTTGAGATCATCAAGTCCAATCTATGACCTAACACCACCTTGTCAACCATGGCACTAAGTGCCTCATCCAGTCTTTTCTTAAACACCTCCAGGGACAGTGATGCCACCATCTCCCTGGCAGTCCAGTCCAATGCCTAGTCACACTTTCTGTGAAGAACTAATGTCCAACCTAAACCTCCCCTGGTGCAGCTTAAAACTGTGTCCTCTTGTCCTATACTAATCTCATGACATATTAACAGTGTTGAGGTATTTAAGTGAATTATATAGTTTTATAAATGGGATCAATTCTGAATCTACAGTAAAATCAGAAGTGAATTTCACTACTATGAAACAAACGGATATAACAGCCACTCTAGGAGAGGGTATCATGTCAGAAGACCAAACGAGGATGTATTGTTTTCTACCTTCTGCCATAATGGGAATTATTTTCTTGTGCTTGGTTTCTCCTCTTACTTTCAAACAGATCTGTGATCCCCAGCACAAGAAATAATTTTAAAAGCCATCAAATCCAGAAAATATAATATACATATTGCTATCACTTTGCACTGTTGCTGATGCTGCAGTGAGCTACTGAGGAACACCTACCACACAAAAAAGCATTTGCGAGCTGTATTAACCAAGTATCCTTGTCCAAAGCAAATTTAAGATAACTATCACTCCAATTTCACACCACCGCAACTTCATAGCATTCTGAAATAGGAAAGCTTCATCTCCCAACTCTACAGAGTTACTGCTGAGCTATTAGCCATGCATTAGAGGAGGGACTGGAAGTCCCACCAGCAACTTAATGCAGCCACTGTAGCCAGAGCCATGCATTCAATGAAGCAATACTTTCCTTTTGCTGTCAATCTTCAGTACCAGAGCAGCAGGGTTTTATTTTATCTTTCCTTTTTTCCCATTTCACAAGGGTATTTAAAATTTGATCACAACAATGGTTCAGTTCATATGCATATTACAAACTGCTTTGGGGACTGCTCAGTGCAAAATGGGCGGATAATGTTACAGATTAACTTGACTTTGGAGTGTGAACTGTCAGCTATATCCTTTAGCTAGGGAAAAGATTTTAAAAACTACCTGGAAAATTGTAAGACCTAATCTTTCTGTTGTGCTATCTTGCAGTATAATCCGAATAATGTGAATGTGGCTTTCCATCTGACTGAGGCAGGCATGCTGCTAAGTGATTTCAGCGATTTGCCTGGTCTAATAACCAGTTTTTCTCTGTCTGTCTAGATGCCAGGAACTTCCTGAAAATCTTTGCCTGTGGCTTGACACAGACTGCTGAGTAGCCACAAAACTGTTTGACAGAAGCACCAGTTTCATCCAGCATAAATCAATAGAATCTCACAGCAATAGCTGTATTTGACTACAGCACTCGGCTGTTATCAAGTAGGGGACCTGTTCTGACTGTTTTAACTTCAGAGTACATATCTTTTTCCCAGCTGGTCTTCAACACAGCAGGAATGGTTGTGGTGTGTGCTCAATGTTTTAGCCAAAGAACGTTCAACATTTACAGCACTCCACTGGCCTTGAGACAAAGATTAACTGAAAATGCATTTCAATGCAGATATCAAATTGTTTTACTAAAACAGAGGATACAAAGTGTGATTCCTCAAGTGTGAGCTCTTAAATCTGAACTGGAAAGATTTTCCAGTAATTTCACTTGTCCTTCATACCTGACGCAACCCCACTTTTCTAGGAAAACCTACAACAAATAGTCACATCTCACACTAGTAATCATATATGTTCTTGAAATCAGCAGAACATCTCCTAACACATATGTTCAAAATGTTACTGATCTCACCTCCCCTGTATTTTTCTCTCATGAAATCACTTTTTAGATAACAAGGCAAAATATGTTTTCTGGATAGACTCCTGGCACAATAAGAATAATGGATTTTATTCTCTCTAAAACTGAAATTTCTTCTAGAGAATAATAATACATCTTTTCCAAACCTCTATTCCACTAAACCTAGAAAAATGCCCCAAGTTAAATGTTTTTTATTTTGTTAATATTATTTCTTGTATCTTTTCATTTTTCATTTTATGCCTTTCAAAGCATGAAGATTTGCCCAAAGCAGGTACAATCCCAGTAGCTAGTCTAAGCAAAAACACCAAAGCATTTGGTGACAGTTAGAATTTCTTTTTCCTTTAAATTTCACTTGCAATATGGGGCTGATAGTATTTCATAAATTCTTGGTTTCACTGAAGTTGATAAAATATTTGACCTTTACTCCAATGAAACCACTTCTTCTAAATGAGACAGTTCTTTATAATACAAGGATATTTATATTTTCCTATGGTATAAATCTGCTATAGGAATAATTATAAATATTTTTGAGTTTACTCAGCTGTCAAACCCTAAGACTTATGTAGTTTAACGGTCAAGAAAATGTATATTTCCCATGCAAATTGGCATAATGAGGGTGGCCAACATCCCTTTTCTTCCCAACTGTCCTTGGGAGTATTATGGAAAAAGAAAAACAAACATGTGACTGACACAGTTATTTTTCAAAATTTTCCAACACTTTTCTGTATGGGCACCTTAGTGCTACAATGAAGTTAATTATGATTTAAAGCATTCATTTTACATATCTGCAAACTGAGGTCCAAAGATGTTAAACTATTTATACCCTGAAATAGTAAAAAAGGGCAGCAAGAAAATCCTCCAAGTATTGTTGTCATTTAGTTGAGTGCAAAAACTACCTCTAAGAATGTGCATACCTTGGATCAGGTTGCCCCCAACAAATAATATCATAAGGATGTTCTTTTCCAATGGGTAGCAGAGTATCACAAATCAGGAGACGATTGGCAATTCAAGCATCTGTTGCTTGAACCAAGTGAGTAGGCTCCACTTAGGATACAAAACATGGAGAAAAACCTTGAATGCTTTTCTAAAATATTTCTAGCTTTCTAACCTGATTTGCAGCTAACTTCCAAATTTATTTGCATAAATTGAAACCAACAATTTAATTTTCCATTCTGAACCAGGATGAATACTGTTAGCTGCTCACTTTGACCTGAGTTCCTGTGAGAGCCCTTACAAATTATCCACACTATCTTAATATAAAAAGGAAAAAGATAAAACTCTTCATATCTGCCAATTCAAAGAAAGAAACAGTGAGAGGAAAAGTGAAAGGGAGAGAACAGGAAGAGAAATGAGCAAGAAAGTCTGCATGCACTCAATGATAAATTGTAAAAAAAAAAAAAAAACAAAAAAAACCCATGGTACTATAGCCAAACACAGTAACAGCCAAAGGTGATCTGCTGCTTAGCTTCCACGACTGATTTTGAGTAAAGTTGTCTCCTAGGCACACAGTGTTAACTCATGCACACAATTTCTAGAAGGTTTTCAAAAATGGTACAGGAGATTCAGTTCAATACCACAATGTGCTTCCTGTTAGCAACAATTTCCCTATTTCATCCAATGACAACATTTTTCCAAGTCTCTCCTTCAATCTTGCAAGTAAATTATCTTTGGAAAATTGAAATTTACCCATTTAGATTAATAGATATTAAGAAAAAAATACAGAAAAAAATGTGTCAACACGGTTTTTACAGACATATTCGAAATAGCTTTGTGATTGTCAGATTTCCTACGACTTTGGGATCAAAGTAGACTCTCATGATTTTGAATTGTTGCTCACAGAATGAGTCCTGTTTTCAACTCAGTGATTGCCATCTAGTCTTCATGCTACAACTGGGTGATTAAAGTTTCTCCTGCAGAAGCAGTTTGGTCTCTGTCTGCTAAATTCACATAACTTATATAATGAGACACTCCTTTTAAATATAAATTGAATCCAACTAGAACTTGACTAGAGGTTTAACCTTTTTTTTGATGCATGTATGGGACTGAGTTTCAACATATGTCAAAATATCCTTGCTTCCAAACCATGATTTGGTTTTACTGTAGCCAAAAATGATGCCTGTTACATGCAGTAATTAGACTTCTACTAGTATTTCTTGGAACACAGACATAAGCACACTAAAATAGCATAACAAGGTAAAGCATATAAGCATATTTTTGCATTGTAAAAACACTAATAACATCTTGTAAGGCAGCTCAGCTTTAATATATAAATAATAGCCTTGATTGGCAAAGATGCAGATGGAGTTGTGATACAGTGGCACAAATGGGGTGCATAAAAAAAAAGTTCAACTATTAAACCCTGCAAGATAAGAACTAAGGATGTAGAGTAGACAAGAACGATGTCTGGTAAAACCAAAATAATCCTGAAGAGAAGGCAAGCAGGCAGGGTGTCTGATGGAACCAGAATAATCCTGCAGAATTTGCAAAACCAGAACAAACCCTCATCCCAAAAATAAATGTCAAGAGAAGCTGAGATCACCCAGTTTTCTTTTGGGGAAATAGGCAGAGGAGCACAGAACATCAATGGTGTTTTACGGCAGAGGATGAGGAGGAAAGAAGGTGACAAGACTCTGTTCTGGCTTTCCCTCTCAAATCATTCCCTGGACTGAGGGATTACAGCTATCAGTATGAACTAAGGCATCACTTCAGTGGCACTGTACACTTGCAACTAATTTAAAATTAGCTTGTCAGGGATGATTGATAGTGATTAAGTGCTAACTGTTGGCAATGTGTGTTGTTAACAAATCCAGTCAATACAGTCAAGAATCAGTTTGAGGCTTGAAGCTGGCTGGTTTTGAAGTCTTCTCCCATCACATTCCAGTCACACCATTCTTTTAAATTCCTAGTATATAGAGAGCTAACTATATTCAGTTGCAATATTATGTTTACATTGTAAATTTCTATGACACTTAAACAAATTTTCTAAATGTTTAAGGATTCATCACACTAAAGCAAGAAGCAACCTGAAACACATTTTTCACCTGACATCTTATAGGGTAATGTAGCTTTTAGAAAGTTCCATGGTTTTGTAGTATTTTTCTTCTCCTTTCTATATGAAGAGATTCTAAAGTAATTACCTTGGAAAGACATGAAAAAGCTAAAGATCAAACTAGTAAAAATAGTAAAAACTAGTAAAATTCATAGTCTCTATTGTCCTGGTCTATATGTGTATACTACACATGTGTACATATGTGTATATATGTATATCAGATATAGGGAGTATTAGGATTCATTTCTTTATCTAGGTGATGACTTCTCAGTGTATGAACAACCACTGAGGGATCTTGACGTCACTGTATGCATACACACACACACACACACACACACACACACACACACACACACACACATTATTATCTATTTAGTACATACATTTATGCTTTTTAACAGTAAAGCAAGAGAGTGAGAGAATATGGTTCTCACATCTCTCTCCCATTCTAAAATAAAATTGTTATTAGGTGGTCATTTTACAAAATAGATTGATTCATATATACATAGTTAAAGCTCTTCTTGGCCCCCGTTTGTCTCCTCTTTTTGGATACCTCTGATATCATCGCTTCTATGAGACAGACCTTCAATTAATTCTTTACAGAAGAAATGCTTTAGCATACAGAAAACCATAGAAGAACAACTAAGGATCCACACCAGACTCCCTATATTTAAGAATTTTAAAAGTTTATACTCCACTTGCTTCAGTAGCAAACTTTTCAGTGTATTAAAAAGAAAGAAAGGGGAAAAATATATATAATTACTATATTTTCTCCTTATTCAGTGTGTCTGATTTAATTCTACATCATTGCATTAGTTTATGGAAGTAGTAATGCTAATGGTGAGGTTATCAGTAGGCTCATTAATTTGTAGTGTCCATTTCTCTTGACCTACTTTTCTTTCCCGCTCGAAATCTGTTTGAAATTTCATCTGACTACAATCAGGTTTATTGGAAATATTAATGTCTGTGCTCTCCCCATAAGCCTCCAGCAGGGTAATTGACTTGAAAGACAAATTACAACATCTGCATTAGCAGAATATAAAGCTGTAGCATGGAGTCTGGCTCTTTGTCCTTTGCTGTCCTCCCTTCCTTCACTTCAAATGTGATCCTGACAATTTTTTTTTTTTTTTTCAAGAGGAACAGCCCTATGAGAACATCATTAATAATACACATTACATACTGTGCTTTATAATAGATAGTTGTTTATCCAAAGCTTGGGGAATGTCTCTTGAAACTAACTTAGTCTCTGAAAGAAATTGGAAATTGCTATGAAATACAGAGCCTTTCCTGATATTCAAGAGTGTATGATACAAGCATACTTTATTAACATTATTTGCCTTAAAAACAGGAAAAGAGAAAGAAAGGAAATATTTTTTCTTCTTGATAAAAAATATTCCCAACTGCTCAGTGAACATTCTTCCAATGAGAAATTACTATAAGAAGGGAAGAAAATCATTAAAATCTTGTACGTAAGCCCACATTGAGGACTGTCCTACTTAGAAAAGTGTTTAAGCATGCAAAAATCAAGCACACAGAATGTAACTTGGGAACGAGAATGTGGTAAGAATCTGTGGCTCTTTCAATGCAATGCTCATGATATCTGTGCCCCTCGTCTTTAACCTGACATTGCTAAATTAAAATAAAAGCTTCTATGACAACATGGAATTTTCTTTTAAAAAAAATCAATACAGAAATGAAATGCCGAAGACATTTCACCATTTTCTTTTATTCTGTAAAGAACAATTTAAGACAAAAAATAAAAGGAATTTCAAGATAAAAACATTTTGGTTTTGAATATTTACATCTGTAAATGATGTAGTTTCTTCCTCTAAAATAATTTTGTAGTAAATTCTTACCAGTATTTTATTATTTGCCTTCTTAATTATTCATGCTTTCAGTATAGTACATGGACATGAGGATTTGGGGGAAGGAGGCAGTGGGAAAGGAAATTTATTATCCATAACAGAACTGCTTCAAATACCTCTCTCAGCATGTTCATCTTCATAGAAGAACAGAGGATGAAAGGACAAGAGACAAAAAAATTAAAAAAAGAAAATTCAAAAGCTACTTTCCTTGCACTGAATGAAGGAACTAGAAAATTGATTAGTCAGATAAATGAACCAAATTAGTCTAAAGGTTATTTAGTTTTTCAGACGCAGACAACTGACTAGAAAGTCAGTTCAGCACTCGCATAACCATCCACAATGTCAATAAGAGTGAAACAGTTTTAACGGGCTTCTGTGTTGATTTCTTCATTCCAGCTCGTTCTTTTGGCTCATTTTCTGATACTTGTGACATAATGATGTCTTTCATTTCTAACTCCTGAAGTACTAACTTACAGCTTGTTTAAAGTATTTTTTCCTGTTTCAACCTCTTACTTAAATCCTGCTTAATATGATTAAAATCATCAATGTTTTTAATAGTAACAAAAGCATTCCCTTTGGAGACAAACAATTCTGACTGAATTACAACAGTTATTCTGGAAGCTTTTTTTTATCCCTATAGATTTCAGCTTTAAAATTACTTCGCTGAGTTCCCCAACACTTGTAAAACATTAGGAAATCATTACCACTATACTGTTTCCCCACCAAAAAAAAAAAAAAAATGTTCTGCCAGCCAAAAATAAAACCATTCAGAATATCTGCACTTGGACTTAGACATTCAAGAAACATAAGGATTTATTGTACTTCTGTTGACCTTAATTTCACCTCAGTCAGTATAACCTTTTGGGTTAATCATTCCTTATGCTCACCTCCTCAGAAGTCAGTATCACAAAACATGTGATAGCATCTGCTTCAGTTAAAGCTGAAAAATAGTTTCCATTATAGTTACCTGTTTTCACACTCCTTGCTTATTGTTGCCTCAATAGAATTCTGTATAAACAGAAGCACTCAAAAAACCTCTGTGCTATCCCAGTTTTTACTCCACAACACAATTTTGCTTCCTTGACCAAAGATGGGGAGATCATGGATAAAGTAACCACATTACAGGTGGTATCTAAAAGGTCTACATTTAGTTCATCAGTGAAAAGCTTCACCTTTTCAACTGTCAGCTTTAGCAGGAATCACATGAAGTGAACATCCCTTTTGCTGATGGCATACCGACAGAATTTCTGTTCTTGAGTTTTTCTCATTTTTTAAGCATGCCTTTGCTTGATAATGATGACACATAACTGCTTTGGCATAGTGAGTTCTTTACCCTTATATCCGAGGAGATGAGGCTACCTAGGTAATTAAACTGCTAGACTGATTTGAGTTCTGGTTGGCCAATGGTGATATGGGGATGATGGGGGACTTCCTGAGGTGTAGGTTGATGAAGAACTTCTGTCTTCTTTAGACTGACTTCCAGCCCAAAGAGCTCAGTAGCATCTGCAAAGCAAGATGTTAAACACTGCAGGGCTGTTTCTGTGTGGGCCACAAGGGTGGTGTCATCAGCATAAAGCAGCTCCCAGACAAGATGGTTTAAGGTCTTGGTGTGGGCCTTCAGTTGCCTTAGATTGAATAGACTTCCATCAGTATGGTATCGAATGTAGATACCGTCCTGATCATCAAGGTCTGCTGTGGCCCTTTGGAGCATCATGCTGAAAAGAATATACCATCTAAGGAGTCTTTCTGCTGTGCCTTTTGCAGCTGGACATGCCTATCTCGTATTGGCCTTTTCAGCCACCAACGCGCTTGCAACAAACGTGGGTAGAGCCCTTCCCAAATCTTTGTTCGCGAAGCCAGGCCATGAATAACTTTTATATCAGAAAATCACAGTTCATTAACTCACTGAAAGGTTTTTCTGGATTCTAAGTCTTAAGAACAATTATGTGGTTTCTGCTCACTTTCAGTTTTTTAGTTATGGCAATATTTAATAATTCAAGGAACAACAACATGGTGTAAAAGCTTTTTATCTTCTAAACTTCATTTTAAGACGTTAGAAAATGGGTAAAAGTGGATTTAACACACACACACAAAATGTTGGGCAGAAAGGTGTTTGAGGTCCAGCCTCCATTTTCTCACCTATCAAAAGGCTGTACTAAAACCAAAGCATGGCTCAATGTATCAAACTCATGTGCTCACAGAGACTCATCTTTTTTTCACTGTGATATCATCCTCTTCCAGAGAGAAACTCTAAAATTTAGTTAGGCTTTACCAATTACTCATACAGGAAGATGGGATTCTTCCTTTTACCTTCCTTTTAGGAGTCAGATGTGTTGGTTCTTCAAAACTATAAAGTTCTTCAAAAGTAGAGGAGAACATAAACAGAGATTCGAAGACATCTCCAATGGAACTCAAAATTTCTAAATAATAATTTACTCTCTCTTTTGCTTTCTAACACATTTCTACTTTCCAAGAGAAAAAGGCATAAGATATTTTTAATACCTGCTACAGAAAGTGATTATTACTCTATCACTACCACAAAATCTCAATGGTGGAAGGAATGAAATTAATTTCAGGACTCTCTTTGTTGTTTTGTTTTTTTTTTTCCCTGGTTTCTGTACAATGAACCAATACAAGAGGATACTCTGAAGCTGAATAAAATTGAGATTTTCCCCTACTTTAAAATGCTATTATAAAACTTTGCTTGATTCTTAAACAATTTTGTTGAGCAATGGAGATCTTGTTCTGTCTCTCAAGGTGGCAATAAAATGCAAGCAGGAAATGATACTTATAATTATTTTTGTAAGAGAAATAGAGGAATATTGAAGGAAAAGGATTTACAAGCAAAAGAGAGCCCACGGAAACTTCAAACTGCAACATAAACTGGCACATCTTGAAGTCTGCCCCTCCCCCTATCAACAACAGCTAGCAATATTAAATGTAAATTAACAACTGTACTTCTGTTCAGCAAGATGGAAATGGTATTGAAAATAGCAGACTAAAATACGTGGTGATACTGACTTCAGCACAACTTTACATTTAAGTCTAAAGTTTCCAAACTTACTGTGGGGAAAAAGGAGATTTTCCACTGGCACAAACATACCCTACAGACACAGCATGCTATTCATGGCAATGATAATTCTGATTTCAATTAGAACTTACTAACTCTCTTGTGCCTCATTTTTACAAGGAAAATACAATTGAGAAAGGTATCACTGTGATTAGCTCCTACAGCCACCTTTTCTGAGTAGTCTGAAGTGACAGCCACAGGGGTAAAAATGATTGTACTAAAATGTCTACTAATGAGGCCCCCGTAGTACTGCTCCAAGAAGGACCATTATATGCTACATTTGTCAATTTCATCTCTTGGCTTTCTTTTCATCATCTGGAAAAATACTGATTAAGTGAGGGTTTCTTTTTAAGGCTTTATTCTTGTTTAACCTTCATAATAATGCTCATTGCCTTCCTGTACAACTAAAATGTTCCAAACTAAAACATTAAATGTTCCTTACTTCCTACTGACTTTCCTGTTCTTCAGACTAATATGTACTTTCTGATAACAAGCCACAAACTTTCTTCTGCATTATAGAATGGGAGGCATGAAAGAATACCTGCAAATAACCTTATAAATAAATGCAAAACAATAAGTCAAATGGAAAACAGTAAAACTTTTTCTGTTCTTGTGGAAGACACATTAATGACAGAAGTTCTAATATCTCTGAGATGAACAAACAAAAAAGAAAAATCAAATGTGAATTAAAAATAATAATAAAGTAAAATAGAATAAAAATGTAAATAAGAAAGAAAAATGATAAGGAAAAAAGGAGTCACAAGAATAATCGTGGCTATTTGTGTGATTACAGAGGAGGATGAAGAAATAAAACCTCATTTGCAAACATGAATGATGATTAAAACTGATAGTGCAATCTCCTACTACACTCATTCTGTACTGTATACTTGAAAAATAGATATAAACAAATTAAAATTACTACACATATATACGACTCTTAGGAAGAAACATGATTGGTAGTTATGACCAAAGTATGTATATATATGCATAATTTTTTTAAACTTCAGGAGTTCAAGCACGTGGTCATTATCAATTTTAGCTTTTCTGAATACTCCCTAGGCTAAATCAATCTTTACAGAAATATTTTTGATGGATTACAAGGAACTAGCAGAAATGAGGGCACATCAGTCTTGATTAATTCTGTTGATCTTTCAACTTTTGAAAGATGCATGCATTTTAGAAACATTCACCTTTGAATGGGAAGCCTGCAGTCTTGATAAAAGTGAGAGAGAATGAACACTTAGCTTCATCTTCCAGTAGATAATGAATTGAAATTATACTTTGTGGGTTTATATTTCTACTTTGAATACCTTAAAAATGTCTTAGGATCTGACATCAGTAATGCCAATTAAAGATTAAATGTCTTGGTTTTGTTTTTCTTTGGTTCTCTCACCCATGTAGGCAACAGCTTATTTCTTTCCCTAACAAAAAAACTTTGCATACCTGATTAGTCACTGTGTTTTGCAGATACATCATGTGATGATTAGTTAGTCCTTACATTTTAGATAAGTCGGTTTTCAGATTTTTTTTTTTCTGGTTGAAGAAATGCAGCCAGTATGCATGCCAAAGGTAATCTTCCATGGTAAGAAAGATTAATCTGCCAATAAGACCACTTGGTTTTGTCTCACAATACGAACATCTTCAGGTTCCTGTATACCATTTGTATTTGAGAGATCTTCAAACAGCGTGCCCAACTTATCAAAGGTTACTTTATAATTTAAACATATATATTTGTAGACTATATTGATGACTACTGCCCTGAAAATTAAAATTAACTTTCATTATCAAATCATTAAACAGATTTATCAAATAAGCTAATGCTGAATTATTCCTTTTTCTAAGATTTTAACAGCACATTTATTCCAGGGTACCTGTTATGTTTTCCTGAATGTGAGAATGAGCATGAAATATAGTCTCCATAAACCCAATTTAAAAGAATATAATGACTTGAGACTTTTAGTGTTTGTTAAATATTTTGGACTCTACAGGCATATGATTAGGGTATTCTTCTTTATTAGGTGAAGCCTGCAAGAGTTCTGTTCACCTGCCAGTTTCAAATTATTAAAATTGCCATGACTTATTTCACTCCTAATATTAAGCTCTTGCTTCTGAAAGTTTAGCCCTTCCACTAAAGTCAAAGTTGCATTCATTATGGCTGAAATAAAGATCTAAACCCTTAAGTCAGGATCTGACTCTGTTTTCTCTGGCTGTGAAAATGTAAAGCAGTCACTGGAGATACAGGGTAGTCCTTTTCACATATTACATCTTTAGCTAAAACATTACTTCTTTTTACCATGTGTCATCCAAATACTTTCTGAGTCCTGTTTTGGTCTTTGACAAGGCAAGACTGTATATTTTGTCCTTTCGGTCTTAACAAGAAAAAGTAGTCCTTCCATTCACTCTCCATTTTCAGAATAGTTTGCTAAGAGTCCAACAGTTCCCATGTTGGCAACTGTAAATCCCACAACTATGTGGTTCTAAAATAAATCAGAAACACAGCCAGGTCAGGTTATAATGTTTTTTTTAAAACAATCCAGCATGTCCTGTAATGAATGTGTCCTACAAAAAACTCTTATATTTCTGTTCTGTCATTAAACAAGATTTTAATAGCTTTGGTTGATTCTAATCTTATACTAATATTTTGACTTCTCTGTATAAATTGCAGGAGTGTATACCAGACAATACCAGTGTCACCTATAATTATTAGGGCTACTTTGTATCTTATCATAGCATATAATCCCTGGACTGAGGACTAAACTCCTTTACATCTGCAGTACTGTACCCCTACACGCATAGGTTAAGAAGCATTAAGAACTTCCCCCTAGATCTTTTTCATCTCTTTACAAAATAGGGACCTTCTAGCCAATAATTATTTCTCTGTCCCTACTTATGCTGAACACAATCTCATTTCTTCAAGACTTACTAGATATTATAAAACTACTATAACTTTTCACATTGGTGTCACAGTGTGACTTGAGGAATTTTTCAATGATTTTTTTTTTTAATATTGAACTGCTTGTAAAATGCTATTAAGCCAATTCCATCAGTTGGATTAAAAACAACAACAACAACAAAAAAAAGTTTTGCTAACAAAGATACTAATTGCTTAATGGGAAAGTAATTCAATACACTGCTTTTTACTCCCTTCCATATAGCATGCTGAATACCTCAGTGCCCACACCATTAGCCAAACACCATTTCTTTTTACTGAATGTTTCCCCCTTTTTCTTCATTTAGTTCACAGTGTAACTGCACAATTTCTTTCAGTTTATGTAAATTGTATTCAAATACATATGTGCTAGAATACTTATACTGGTAAGCTGTTGTAAAAATGTTTAGGACACTATTTGAGCCATTTTGTTACAAGGTATGACTGCAAAACATCAAGGTCAGTACTGAACAGTAAAGTTCTGATAAAGTACTGGTCAACAAGTAAGAAAGGGAGGACAATGCCAACACAGAAAGCCAGATTATGATTCTATTTCTGTCCTTTTAGAATGTCCTGATAATTTTTCTCTACCCAAGTTTGAAATTTTTACTGTTTTTAGGAAATTGCCTTGGCAATTTCACTCTGAATATAGTTGTGCGGGTTCTATTGCTTCACACTGTTGAGTGTAAAGGATACAGCTTGGGAAAATGCCAGAATTTGCATTTTAATAAAGATATGTCAAACAATAAACTTGCTTAACGTCCTGTGACGGATCTAGTGAAACTGTGTCTTGTAAGTGTGTATTACTGCATTCACTATGCTTTTCTGCAGTTGTTAAGAGAGACAGATCTAAAAACAAATACATGCATTTTTTTTCAGCAGTATTTGAAAATCTATTACTGGGGTACCATAACTCTGTTAGCGCTGCAGTGATATGCAGGAAATCTCTCCCAGATTCAACATGCATCTTAAAAAAGACAAGGATTGGAGTCAAGATGAAGACATGAATTTCCCCAGCATCATACTAGGGAGACCTTATCACTCTCTACAACTGCCTGAAAGGAGGTTTCCCAGTCACTTTTCCCAGTGATAGGACAAGAGGAAATGACCTCAAATTGCACCAGGGGAGGTTTAGATTGTGTATTAAGAAACATATCTCCACAAGAAGGGTTGTGAAACATTAGAACAGTCTGCCCAGATAACTGGTCAAATCACAATCCCTGGAGGTATTTAAAAGACATGCATGTGGCACTTAGGGACACGATTTAGTGATGAACTTGCAGTGTTAGGTTAACAGTTGGATTTGATGATCCTAAAGGTCTTTTCCAACCTAAACAGTATAATGATTCTATGAAAAGACAAAGTTGTTCAGGAAGGCAGCTACAATTAGAAGGTGGTTAGAAACCGAAGATCTTGCAGGGACTACAATATGAGAGGGCACAGTGTGCAGGCAACTGGCTATAGTTTATAGGACTTTTCCCTTTAGGCATTACCTTTGCCACCTATGTACTTGTGAAAATATAATACTACACCACAGACACTTAAAAAACAAACAGGTTTAAAAAAAAAATCAACTAAAATCAAACAAGCTTAAAAAAATAATCAACTAAAATCAAACTCACTAATTATTCTTGAGAGTATTACTCTATCAACCCTCCACATTGCTAACAATTTTATGGCAACAGTGGAAATTGTCATAAAATGACTGAGAGACATATCATAATAATTTGACATAGTATAAGCAGAGCCAAGCATCTTTTGGATTCAGTATATGAAAACAGGAAATACTAAGTCAGTAGATGTATTATTGACTCATCATAGTCTTCTGTCTGTAATTTTATTCAGTTACATGTGGTAAAACAAACCAAAACCACCTTCTGCCACCACAAAAAAAACCACACCAAAAAACAAACCAAAACAAAAAAGAAACCCAAAGGATGCCTGCATTTTGGGTATCTTCTTTCAAAGACTGTCTCTGGGATTTAAAACATTGCCTATAGGAATTCTTATGTCACATGAAGCAAATACCCTTCTAGAGAACTGCTGTGGAGACCAACCAAAGCAAAAAGATATTCTACAGCTCATCAACTTTTCAAATGGAGCATAGAGGTGATGAAAAATATTTCTTTGATCTCTGCTTCCATAGGCATAGGAAATAAAACAACTTTAGAAGATCCTGGTTTTCACTGAAGTACAAAAGAGTAAGTCAGAAAGTTTCCCCTATGAAAAACCTCACCTGGCCAGACAACCTGGATTTGAGCACAGGAATTCACCAAAGAAGTGATCATCACATTTTTCATACTATTTCTTGCTTTTATTCACTGAAAACTTACAAATAAAGCAAGACTTGCTCTAATTACTCTTTTGCTTTCATTCCTGTGCTTCCTGGCCAATAATGAAGCCAGTCGTTCAGGGATAGACATGTTGGAGCAAACTACTCCAAAGTCTGTCTCTGCCAACTTTCAGTCAGAACTGCAGCTTTAATTTCTGCCAGTTTTAAAGTACCAGCTTTCCTCACAAATTTTGAGTCCTATTCTCTACTCTAAACAGCACTCCTTGCAAATGGCATGAAGAAAACTGCAATTACTTAGGTCCAGTGTGCTTTATGATAAGGCAGTACTGTATAGAAGGTCTGTTATAACTCCTTATTCAAATCCAGTTATAATTCAGTGCTGAAATGTCACCATCTTTAAAAGAGAGCAGCATCTGGCAATGACAGATACCTAATTACCTTCATGTAATGATACATTTTTCATGCAAATAGTGAATGAAATTTAGGTGCATCATAAGTTAAAATGTAAAAGCACTGAACCTATTCTGCCCATAAAAACTGTGTCATTACATTTGATAGAGATGCCCCAAAAGTTTTTTAATAGCTGTTAAGTATGCTTAAAAATAAAGACTACATATAAATTTATTTTATGGTTTTAAACTGACAAAATTTCTTGACACCCATTATTTGCTCGTGTTTTCTTTGTAGTTGGCATAGCCTTTGAAGCACAGTCAACCATTTTCTAAGGGGAATCTGATATTGCCTAGAATTACAGACTTTTCTCTAATGTTATACGAGTACTAATTATTAGGAGAATTTCTCACAAATGCACCAAGTTGATTTTGTTTTGGAGGGGGTCATGTTCATTACTTTAACTTTCAGATTTAATTCACTTTTGGACACTAGAAGTGTTATTCTTACTTCAGACATAAAACACTCTATTTCCAGAGTCTTCATCCTGAAAAAAAGTCTATTCCAAATTTTCTGCTGAGGGCACAAGTTCTTTGAACAAATCATGGTGGGTGAGTAGGAGAGAGAAGATAGAGTAGTAGCCTTGCAGCTGTCTTTTTTGGTACCAGCAAAATATATTTTCTATTAAGTTTCAACTACTTTACAGATTTTTTTAAGGGCTTTTTTTTTTTTTATTTCAGTTTGTAGAACAAGAACTGCAAGCTTCCCCTCAAAGCCTCCAACAGAGATCAGTAAGAAAGTAGAGTCAGAATATTTTACAGACAGATGCTCGTGCAAACTTCAACATGCCAGCCAAGCCTTAGTTGGCTACAGTTTTAAAATCTCCTGGAACATGAAACTGTCCTTTCTCTAAATATACCACCTTCCAAGAGCTCTGGGGAGATGCAAGGGTATTAAAAAGATACAGGAGGTGCAAGGTGGGGGAAAGAGGAAGGGAGTGGGTGGTAGCCCTGTGAGCTGGCAGACTCTACTGGAAAAGGACCAGCATGCCATCTGCCAACACATTAGGCCAGGACTAACCGCTTAGATAGGAAACTACAGTTTGTAGCTATAGTGAGGAAACCAGAGAAATATATTTACATGATCTGGTTGGTAATTAGTGTGCCTGCACAAGGTTTTCTTATAGGGTGCATGGGAGTCATGCCACTTCTAGCTTCTGCAAAAATTACTTTCTCTGTATTGTCAAGGAAGTAAGTTACAGTTTCCTGCACTACCAAATGATCTGGATTACAAAAGAACTCTACAAAAGGAATAAAACAAAAATTCTAGTTTCTGCATTCATCCCTTCTTAAAGGAGAAGACTAGTTGCCTAAACCTCCTGTTCATTTAATGGCCAGGCCTAAGTACCTTTGGAAGGCTAACCATGAAAATAAAAAAATCTACACAAGCTGAGAACTAAATTCTTACTTGAGACAATAAGGTATTAAAAGCAAAAACAAACAAACAAACAAAAAGCCCCAATAAATTGCCAAATACAAATTATCAAACACTTAACCTATGTTTAATTTTGCAATTATTTATTAATATTAAACTGTAGCTCAAGTATTGTATTCATGAATTTATAACCATTTATCATGTTGTATAACAATGTACATCACTAAGTAAGCTACTTTGCTAACTAAAAGCAGCCTCTGATACTAGATCCCTGATCATTCACCTTGCTATTTTACCTCGTGGGTCCATTCTAGACAGTTTCAACAATCTCTGTACAAGCAAATCTTCCACAGAAGGCTGTAGGTATAACTGTTGTTGATTTGAACCATGCTGTGTCAAAGCTGGAGAGCTGGCCATGGCAAACAGTCTTTCAAATAACACATTCTCATGGTCAGTATTTTTTAAAAAAATACTTCTAAACTGAAAGAATAGAAAACCAAACAAGCTATTTTTATTAAACAGAACTCTTTTTTCCCCCTGAAATCATGCAAAAATGTTATGCACTAATTTGAGGAAAAAAATTGGTCATATTGTTGTCCCTCTAGACTAGATTTATATGATGGCTTCAATCTTAGGTTGCACTTAGGAATACTCACACCTTTCATGTGATACAAAATCTGTGACTCACCTTTTAAGCAGAGATGGTTACAAGTATTAAACTACGCTTAAATCTGGACCAGCAGAAGAGTAATTGAAGCTGTTGATTTTAATATTTGAGGACCTTTATAGCTTAGATCTTATCTTTTTTAGAAGGTACTTCTTTATTTTTGCCAATAGAGATCAGAGGAAATCTTTTTAATGGGGTATTGATTCACAGCTAGAAAAAACAGGATTATTAGAGACTCTACAGAGCTAACTATTTGGAACTTCAAAAAGTTTGTTCTATCATATAAGAAGTGACACCATTGTTACAAGCCACCCCTGAAGGTGAAGTTAACTCAGGTTCTTGTTAATAGTTCTTTCGGGGCGGATTACACTGAAACAACACCAAATGACCAGTGTTTGCAAATATATACACACACACATCATATATATGTAGAGTTTGTTTCAGAACAATTTGGTTGCAATGGAAAGCAGGTATGTAGCCATTTCCCTTATTATCTGTAGAAATAGAGCAATATAAAGCATAAAAATAACACAGGAAAATGTATAGAAAAAAGAAAGAAAGAAAGAAAGAAAGAAAGAAAGAAAAAGAAAGGGTAAGAGTGGAAAGATACCATCACCCTTGGATCCACTAACAAGACTTGATTGTTGCAATTTTGATGTCACTGACATGATAAAAAGCACTATTCCAGAGCGCAACACTGCCTCTGCAGGGTCTACTTTTATTGGCTTTCTCCCTTATCTGGCTTAAAATCCAGAACCTCCAGTGGTGTGTGCTCATCTCCTCTGTCTCATGTAGATCAGAGGTTTCACCATCACACATCCAAAAACTGTCCTCCTCCCCCTTGGCCAGGCGGGTGTAAACTTGGTCCAGCAAAGCACTCTGCCACCTCCCCAAATGGCCAATTGTTTTGAGTCATTAACCATTAATATTACAGTCTCTCACAACCATGACAACAGCTTCAAAGTTTTCTTTGAAACTTAGTCCAAACATTACTCCGAAAATCATAGTCAGTGAGAAAAAAAATATTTAGACATAATGTAAGACATGAATTTGACTTGCAGACATGTGAATGTTAGCTACATTTAGCCTAACAACAGAAAATAACACACCTGATGACATTTACCAACGTGAAAGAACGAGACATTCAACAAAGTGCCATTCAGTGACACAGACACTTCCACAGGCAGTGGAATCATGGACAGGTATCCCGGGAAGAGTATATGGATGTTGCCCGATTGTGTAGGAAAGGGGTTGGGAAATACAACTGGAGCTGAAATTGGTAAGGGACGCAAAGAATAATAAAGACTTCTACAGTATGTCAGCCACAAAAGGAAGGTCAAAGGAAGCATTTACTCAACAGATGAACACAGCCAGCAAACTGGAAACAATGGACAAGGAGAAGGCTGAGCTACTTGACAACTGCTTTCCCTCAGACTTCCTGGTAATCTCTCTTCCCACACCACTTGAATGGATAGCAAGCAGGATGGGGACTGGGAGACCAAAGAACCTGTCAGAAAAAATCAGCTTCCTGAGGAACCTGAATACACAAAAGTCTGTGGGAGACAATGAGATGTACCCCAGACTTTTGAGGGAATTGACTGATGTAGTTGCCAAGCCACTCTCCATGATATTAGAAATGTCATGGCAGTCAGGTGAAGTCCCAAGTAACTGGAAAAAGGGAAAAACTGCACCCATGTTTACAAAAGTTAAAAAGGAGGACCCTGAGAACTACCAACCTGTCAGCCTGAGCTTTGTGCCCGGAAAGATCATGGAATAGATCCTCCTAGAAGCTATGCTAAGGCACATGGAAAACAGGGAGGTGATTCAAGACAGCCAGCATGGTTTCACCAAGGCCAAGTCCTGTCTAACAGACCTAGTCTTCTATGATGGAGTGACTACATCAGTGGACAAGGGAAAAGCTATGAATATTATCTGCATGAACTTCTGTAAGGCCTTTGACACGGTCCCTCACAACATCTTTCCCTCTAAATTGAAGAGATATGGACTCAATGTGTTTATGGGACTATTGTCTTCACAAGTCGCTGTCACGTGATGGGAACCTGCTTTCCTGCAGATGGCTGAAAACACCTGTCTGCCCATGGCAAGTGGTGAATGAACTCCTTGTATTGCTTTCCTTGCATGCACAGTTTTTGCTTTACCTATTAAAATGTCTTTATCTCAACCCACAAGTTTTCTCGCTTTTGCTCTTCTGATTCCCTCCCCTATCCCACCACAGGGAAAATGAACAAGTGACTGAGTGGGGCTTAGTTACCAGCTGGGTTAATGTACAATAGGTAAACAAAGGTAGTTAAGAGGAAGCCGATCTTAGTTTGCAAAATGCTTCACAGAAGAATATAACACCTGAAACACCAAATAATCTCTCCTTCCATGCTTGGACAACCTCCAATTTCAAAGCAATTCCTTTAATTGCTTTTGGTTCAAAGTCAGACAACAGATCAAGCAAATTGAAAAGCTGTCCTTGAATCTTTATCCACATGCTGTGCCAAACCCCAAACAAATGGATCAAACATCAGATTCGGTACACCTGAAATGGGATCTAAAGATGAAGGAATGTTTGAGTCCCTGAATTAATTTATTTGACATGGCAGAGGTGGCCAAAAACGAACAAAAGGGTGGTAAGAGTATCGCATTTTCTGGGACCTAAATGGATGTCAGCTAATTTACTCTAAGCTTCCAGAAGTATCTGACGCTGATTATTTAGTTCATTATCCTACCCTTCCGTGAAGGGATTAAATATATCGGGTTGTTTTTTTTTGCTGTGACACCCTCTATGTAGCTCATACATTTTTTACAGATTTTTTTTCTTCAAGAAAGAGCAGTCTGATAAATCTGTTGTAAATTCATCCTGTACAACTGATGTAAGAGTTTAAGTCTTGCACATGAAAACTTGTATGAAAATTGGTCATTTATTCCTTTCCTTCAGAATTACAGATTTTGATCCAGAAGTTTTACTCTCCTAAGTCATCTTCATTATATAGCTACAAAAAAAAATCTATCCTTACAAATCATGCAAAAAAAGAGAGACTTCTGAGAAGGCCTTTCCACTTTATGGAAAAGAGTCATGCATAAGCTTGAAAACCTAATTTCATTATTTTTTAATCTTCAGGTGGAGTTAAAAATGAAATAAAAATCAATCTTAGTGCTGTACTCCAGAATGAGGTTTGACCTTGCAATTCATCTGTACCTACTGTGCTTATGAGTTACAGCTGCCCATCTTTCTTCAGGCATAATTTGACATTTTACAAAATCGTGGTAAAGCTTCCATGGATTTCATGCTAGCATTCTGGGGTTCAATAACTGTTTCAGAGAGCCTAGGCAGCAGTCCATCTTTTGACATACGCTGCTGGTGTTTGTAAACCTAACATCATTAATGCTTGCAATGCAGAATGCATTTATGCGGGGTGCTGAGCTGTATTTTGGTTTCACAATAAACTAATTTATATTTTCCTAACAGAAGCAAAGACAACAGAATCTTTGTGGATTACACAGCATGACCTGTATAAATAGAATAAGAAGCTGGTTCCAAGGGAAAGAATCATGAAGTATTACACATTAAAAAATATCTCCAGAACTGCAAGCTGTGCAACCTAAGACTCATCACACAAGATGGGAAAAATTGCCATTGACCTAACAGAAGTTGCACATAATCTGCAGACAGCTATTTCAGGTCTTCTGAATGTTGCAATATTAGGATAAAGATCTGGGGCAGGATCATGCATTTTGTAATTTTCAATCAGTTCAAAGTCTCAATCCAGTCACTACAACCAAAGTGTAAAACAATCTTTAGAATGATTATTTATTTATTTATTTCAACTTGTCAATTTTATGTCGAAATCACCATACTTCTTATAGCAGAACTAAATGCTTGGAGGGAATTATGTTCATTGTAGAGATATCAAGCTCTTTAGTAATAATAATAATAATAAACAAAATTACACGTGTTTCTCTCTCAACTTTTTGTTTTCTTTTGTTCAAAAGCTTCCTAGTGCCATGTTTCCACATATTTAAGCAACATTACAAAGAAATATGTAATCCAACAAAAGAGAAACTTGCTTCTAAATATGGCTTAGATCACTGTAAAGACCCATAAAGGACACTGGGTGTTTATGTACCCCTTTCAAGGCAGATTTTATGAAGAAGCTGCACACCTAAATTTGCAAGTGTGTGCTGGGACAGGCAGACTGGAGCTGCAAGGCATGAAGGAGAACAGCTATGCCAATCAATAGGAAACACCCAATAGATGGATCTTTCTCTCCTGGACCAGATTATACCATCACTCTGGAGCTAAATATCTCTGTGAAATTACCATTAAAACTTAATTAATTTCTCCTTTAATTTTTGTGAAAAAAGTGGGTTTTTTCCTTTTATAAATATTAGAATTTATTACCTGGATTCTACACTCATCTTTTAAGTCTGCTTTTGCATAATCATCTTGGGGCAAATAACAGTATTGGAACTGAACCCAGAAAATGAAGACACGCACATATCAGAATGTGCCACTAAAATATGCCACTAAACCATGCCACTAAACCATGATTCCTCATGTTCCAGCTCTCTCTCTTTTCCTACATCCCAAATCTTGTGTTCCCTGCCATATAGAAACTGCACTAGCTTCAAGGAAAGCCACTAAATGTCTGTGATGTCAGATTAATTTCCCAGTACCATTTCACTGAATAAATGCAGTATGTTCAAAATGTTAATTCTTCACATGCAAAGTAAAAGGATGCACGCTATGATCATGCTCCCGCCTGGACAGACCTCTGCTCTGTCTCAACAGAGCCCTGTGTCAGAGCCTTGTATTGCAGATTGGCTCTTCATCTCGTCCATTTCCAAGCAATAAGACAATGAGGGCTGGTAGTTCACCCTGTACTTCACAGCTACTCATTCCTAAAATCCTAAAATCCTCTCACTGGGTGATATACTCTCATGGGGATCCTTCCCTTTGTGCCTAAGCACATCTGGAATTCAGAGTTTGACAACAAAATGTCTATTTCAGCCAATTTGGGTGTTTCCCCTGTGCATCCACATTGACAGATTATTGCATATATAAACTTTACCTGAAAAACCTTAGGTACTCTCCAGCATCGAAGCTATAAACTAATTTGTTTTGTTTTGCCTTTGAATTGCCTTCTACAGTTTAGATGTTAACCTGTTTAAACGCCAATCTATGTCTGGGAATTTGCTCTCTCACTGTTTCTATTTTTAGGCATACTTTCATTCTTAGACAAAAGACAAATTCTCATTCCAAGTATTTATTATTTTGATAAATATAAACAGCTTTCTGCTTACATGAATTCTATTATCATAAGAAAGTAAAAAAAAAAATTGAAGAAGATAACAGGGTGATTAAGAAAAAAACAAAGAAATTAACCTGGCTACCTGAAGAAGACACCCCAAAGGAAATTTACGGAAGAAATCCCATGGGACAATTTGAGATTTGTTATGTTCATAAAAACAAGCAAACAAACAACCAAATCCCAACTCCAAAACTCAAAGAAACACTTCTTGCTGATACTGTACCTAATTTCAGTTGTCAGCTTCTTTGAGAACAATATGGAAAAGTCATGGCCGACTATAATCACAGATAACAATGAATAATTTCAATATTAATATAATTAACTTCTTAAGCTTTCTTTAGTTAACTTTGGCATACTTTTCTAAAACAGAGGGTCACTAGCAGTTTTTAGGTCACTATTTGAGAACCATATTATGGTCTTATGTTCTGGAATTAATACTGAGGTAGTATTTAAAGTACAGTAAGAGATACAGAAAAGTGATCTAATTTACTGCTCCTGACTTTCTATTAAACTCCAACCTTACAGTGAATAATAGCATGTAAAAGCAATCTCTGTTTGGTTAACGGGTGTCTAGCAAAAAAAGGAATTTTAGGTAAAAAAGGGTAAGCTTTCAGTTTTTCAGTTCCCATTTCACCTTGGAAATATTCTAATGTGCTGGAAGGGCTTAAATGGTTTCTCTCTATAGACAGAACTTATGCCACTAGACTCAAAATTAATTTTGTATTGACTTTAATCAGAGTAAGATCAAAGTCCTACTCTTCATTCAGACCTTTCAGCAGGACAGATTCAGCCAACTAGAATAAAATAAAAGCACAGCATAAGAGGTTCCCCAAAAGAGTCTTCAACCTTAGCCACAACTGCAGTGGAACAGCAGCAGTTTGCTACAACGTTTGCTTTTCCCATTTCCTAACACATGGCTCCAATGAGTATTGTACACTACATTTGCCAGGGGACTTTATGCAAGTAGTGAAGGAACTTTGATATGAGCAGGCACTCATTGCTCCCTCCTCCTCTCTGCATCATTTTGTCCCTCTAACCTTTGATTTCTGTCACTGTAATACTATCAAATTGTTTACAGTGCCTGGTTTTCAGTTCCATGGACACCTGGAGGCTGGATTTACATGGTAAAATGGATATGGGCACTGTAGGGCTCACAGAAAATCTCTGTTCTATTATCAGGTCAGTTGTGACTTTCTGAGACACTTCACTCACTTTACTAACTGATCCCTGTATACTACTTTTTACATGACTAATAATATATATAACAATAACGCATTCACGTGGCTATATGCATATAACATTATAGCTGAGGACTATCTTTTGGTTGGGTTAAGGAAACTTCTCAATCAGAAGACACTTCCCAATGCCCAGAAGGCACTCTGGCAATTACACTCCCATCGCCAGAGACTGTCACTGCTGGGATCGAAGGTCCTTCACAGCGGGGGGCTCCAGTGACCCGACCCTTGATTCTCCATACGCCCTAGTCACACAGTCAGACCAGGTTTCCTTACCGATTCGGCCCCAGGTTTCCCATGGTAGAGTCTCAGATGTCTTGTTCCATACAGCCATTCATTCACGGCGCAATAACACAGAAACAGCTCGAGCTGGTGCCTCCAAAGAGGGACCCTGAACAAAGGACACCCCGGGCTTTTATACCCTCACACTCCAAGCATGCTCCTGCCGTGTCTCCGTGTGTCCGGTCCCCAGTCGACTACACAGGTCCCTGTGCCCTTTGTTATGCAAAGGGTCGGCAGTTCTCTGCCTCTTGCCTCGGGCTCCCACCCAGAGCTCAACCTACATCTGGCACTGCAGCTACACACCGAGCTACCTGCACTAAATGTATTCCTCAACAGTTCTCACGGGTTTTATGTTTATATATATTCTATACATATGTTTTTATGTATATTTATATATTTAAATCCATTACTAAGATGGGAGAGGGAAATTTACATCATGTTACTTTGTCTTAATTTCATTGCTAGCATTCAGTTTAACTGCCATATTAATTCATCAAGAAGATTTTAAATATTTTAAAACAAAAAAAAAGCAAAAAAATTATGTGGAAAACATGAAGTGACCCACACTAATTTTGTATGCTGGGAATATGAATAATACATTTTTGTATGTATCCTTTTGTGTTGTATAAATTCATCTTTGGCCTTTTACTTTCCACCAATGATATGACTTAATCAATACCCTCGTTTAAATCAGCAGCAGTGAAGGGCATCAGAGGAACAGGCATAACAGCTGTAAGCTTGTCAGATATTGTTAAATATCTATTTTTGCTGTATTTTTTAATTTGATATTTCTATCTTTGTAAAATTACAGTATTAAGTAACAAGCAATGCTCTGTTAAGCATACTAATTCTCCCCTCCCAGTATAAAACCTTCATAGAATAATGTTATGTGATATGGCAAAAGGTTGGAGAATGAGGAATAAGTAAAACAAAAATTAAACCTAGATGTCAGTTTGGCATGCAATCAAAGCTGTCGACTTCTAACTACTGCAGCTGCCTAGACTTTGGTTAACTTCTCATTGATTTCCCCAAATAGGATTTCATCTAAAGCACCAAATTAAAAACTGAGGCTGAGGGACCGTTCTATAAATTGTAAAGTGTACAAATGAATGGCTAACCAATATACTTGGCAGCTTTCATCTTTGTAAAGCCTCTGATTCTGAACCTAACAGAAGTTGGTAGAGGTCAGGTTGAGTTTTGGGAAGAGGAGAAACAGAGAGAGTATGAAGCAAAATGTAATTATTTCTTTTACCCATTGTTAAGGAAGTACTTAGGCAGTTTTAATGGATGTTCTGTTTCTGACAATGGAAGGGTAAAATAAAAAACCGCTGAGTGAAGATCATCTGAAGAAGAAAAACAAAGAAAAAACCACACGAACAAAATAAAAATAATAAAAAACCTCTCTGAGCCAAAATTAACAAGCCACTCTTGTAATAAATCCCTGTGATCTGCAGTACATTGTAATGCTGAAGAACATACAGTAACAGCCATTTCACTTTGTGCTATTTCCTGATTGCTACATTCACATACCCAAGCATATATACCCAATCTTTTAAAGGAAGGCCTACAATGTGAGGGTTTACAGTGGTGCAATATATAAGGAATATGACAACTTGAAACAGCACTGTATTAAACCCAGAAAATTGATTTCAAAGACTCAGGACTGTTGAAACATTTCAGAATAAAATACTTTCCATTTCTTTTCTACAAAAGATCAGTGACTGCTTATCCACTTTATTCCTATCCATGAAGCCTCACTAATCCTAAATCAGAAACAATTAGTCTGATACATATTGTATACAAAAAAATTGAAAACTCATTCATATTTTCGATACTCAGAGGCTACTAAAGTCACTACAAATGTTTCATCCCACTCCGCTCAAATCAGGTGAATCATCACAAATGAGAAAAACTTTTTAAAGGTCTTAAGTAATGTCTATTTATCTCACCCTGATGAAGGGAATAGTAGCAAACCCTTTACCCAGAATTTCTACTGATGAGAAGAATCACTGGCACATACTTGGCCAAATTCCAGTTCAGTCACACAGAGTGGTAAAATCCATAAGCATTATGAAGGTCAGTGGCAGATGTCTGCTTACCTTAATGATGATAAAGGTATCCTTATTTTGGTTCTTCAGTCATTGACAAAAATGGTGTTGAATTACATTTTATATATCTCCTCTGTTTATCCCCACAAGACTCTCTTGCGAGTCTACACTGGCATTTAATGTCCCTATTCAATATCTGCATTTGAAACCTTATAAAATTCTGCCCTCAGTGACAACCATGTGGGCTCTTTTTTTACAGGTCTGAGAACATAATCTGATGTCACATGGCACAAAAAAAGATACACAAATACTACAGGCAATCCATACACCACTCTGTGAGCAGAGTTTTCCCAAGGTTCTTTAACAAATTCTCTGGATTCGGAAAAAAAAACAACAAAAACCCAAACCACACACCAAAAAAAAACAACCAACAAACAAAACAAACAGGATTAATGTCAAGAATGTGTTGCAACTTCAGGTTCAGGCACTCAAAGTTAGGTATCCCTAATATAGATATTTAAGCTCCAGTTTCAGGCAGTGAAGTACTAAGGCTTCAATCTATTGTCTAAACATGGGGTGTGCTAACATTTAAGATGCTATAAAGCATCCTGCATGTTCTCTAATAAAGAGAGTATTTAGAAGCATTTGAGGCAGGATACTTAAACAACATCTCAGGTAAACATCAACAGAAAAAAAAAAAAACAACAGAAAAAAACCCTATTATTTTTGTAACACGTAATCTTCAATCAAAGGAAATGCACCTCCCCCCCCCCAAAAAAAAAAGATTAAAATTGATATTATCACCAATCACACTTGTAGTCTATTTCTAGACTACAAGTCTAGAAATTCTATTTCTAATCCTACTTCACCTTTGCATTTAACACTAGATCATAAAACCTCTGAATTATAGAACATAATGTTCTTTTTAATTCTCTCTTTCTCCACAAAAAAATATAACTGAAAGCATTTCCTTCAGCATGGAAAGTAAATTTATTTTAGTAGGTAAAGGACAGGTGAAGAAAACTTGTGAAGTATTCGCATGAATACTTCCTTGTCTCTCCCACCTACATAAGCAGTGGTTTAGCACAAACAGTGATATAAAACCAGGAATATCCAAGAGACTCCTCATATAAACAGAGTATCAAAAAACCTCACATAGACAACCTTTGTGGCACTCCCCCTTACCAGAAAAGATTGTCATCTTGAAACATGAAATAATAGCTATATCTTCCTTAAAATATTCAAATACATGAAAATTATCTTCTTCTTTTCCCCCAAGAAAAATAGCTTTTAAAGAAAATAAATCTGTGGGAGTATGCAAAAATGTCTTTTTTGATAACACAATTCAGTACTACATTTCAAATGTGTTTAGAATACTATATGATGATTTTTAAAATTTATTTCATATATGATTAGAGTTCTAGAAGAAAAGAACATGAACACTGTATCTCTTTAACTCTCGTGTTTTGAACTCCTATACAGGACCAACCTTTTCAAAACATTTCAACACCTTTTTTGCAAGAAGAATAAATCATCAACATCAAATTGGCCAGGCATATGTATGACTGGTTTTTTGTTTCTCATTTCAATGATGTTCAAAAAAACAAAAACATATTGTATCATTTGAAAAATCAGACTGAAAGATAAGAGTGCCAGCAAAGCATGTAGGAGATAAAAAGCTGAAGGCAATATGACAAATCAAAAAGATAATTATTCAGTATTTTAGAGAAGTTTCTTACATGCTCTTCTTTCTCCTGCTGTGCACAAATGCAGAACAATATACATAAAGCGTCTGTTCTCTTGATGAACTCGTATTTAAGCAAGAGTAGACACTACATATGTGCATAGATATTTTGTATACACACGTTAAACATATATGTCAATATATTTGCACTGGAACAGGTGACCAACCATATCACGGTGGATGCAGTGATAAGTGTCTGATAAAGACTGATTGATCAAGAAGAGGAAATTAAGTCTCTTTTAGAAAACTGGGGGTTTGAATGGATGGACTCCCAGGTGCCTGGAAAAATTCCTTGGACTTCCAGTTTCAAATGGTTCCAATGGGCAACTTGTTTATAGGGGTGGATAATGCAGCCAATGATGCCTTTGCAGCTGATGCCTTCATTAATAAGCTGGATCACGAGGCAGAAGGCATCCTTTGTAACTGTACAGATGACACCAAGCTGGGGCAAGCACTCTGCATGCTGGAAGTCTGGGCTTCTATTCAGAGGGAGTTGACAAGGTGGATAAATTGGCAACAGGTACATCAAGTGCAGCAATGGCAAACAGAGCCCTGGCACAGGAGGGAATAACCCTGCAGCAAAATACCTGTTGATCCTGGTGAGCAACCATTTCAGCATGAGTCAGCAGTGTGTCTTTAAACAAAGAACAAATTGCAACAGTAAAAATGCAGCTAGAAAGCTCTAGGAGTCAGTAATTCTTTTCTGTTCAGCGTGTCAGTCTCTTTTCCCAAGCAACAAAATATAGGACAAGAGCAAATGGCCTCCAGTTGCTCTAGTGGAGATTTAGATTGCATATTAGTAAAAACTTCATCACCAAGTCTAGCAAAGGGTCACGAAGCTGGTCAGAAGATCATAAAGTATGAAGATGGCCTATGAGAACTGCATGTACTCACTGGCAAGATCTGAAAGTTATTGCAGTTTTAGCCACTTAACAGAATGGTCTGGAGAATATGGAGCCAAACTCTTTTTGCACAGTGACAGGATGAGAAGCAACAGATACAAGTTGCAAGAAGGAAAATGCTAATTTGGTATGAAAGAAAAAAAAATTCCCAAGTAGAACAGGCTGCCCAGAAGTCTGTGGCAAACTTGACAGGACAAGGCCCTGAACAACCTGATTTAAATTATCACTCTTTGGACAGGATGTTGTATCAAATGACCTCTGGAGGTCCCTTCCATCTTAGATTGCTTCATGATGATAGAATAGTACTCCATGCATATAGTAAACCTATTAAGAATAATCACATGCCTAGCCTTGATATATTTCGTATTTTTCAATTTTTTGTAATATTTCAACTGATAATTAATCACTTTTTTCTCTGTAACACACAGAAAAGATAATCATAGGTCAAAGGTAATCTGTTTAAACATTACACATTTGAATATTAGAACTATATTTAACTACTCAAAGTGTTCTGATGATGCTGTTAGAAATAGTATCAGACAAATGATCTGACAAAAACAGTATGAGATGACCTGATGTTGAAAATAGCATCAATAGCTTCATCGCCCCAAAACCAAAGGAACCAGCGATGTTAAAAGCAACAACAACCACCACAACCACTTAAAAAGCCACATCAACTTCTGCCTTTGCTGTCACTTGTATTGGTTTCACTAAGGTCAGACAGAAAGTGCAACTAGTGGCTTTCAGGATAGAGGCTGATCAAGTTCGAGGAAAATCTATTTGCAAGAAATAACTGACAGCCTCAAGTTAACCTTATAAAGGGATTACTGAGTCACAGAAAGTTTATGGAATTTTCAGAAAGAGGAAAAAGTTCAGGAAATTTGAGTCAAACCCATATCATACTCTCCTCTCTTCCTTCAGAGTAGAAATCCTTGAGTGAAGGATATTTTCAGAGCACAGACTGGGAAACCACAATAAAATTTGATTGCAAGGATGTTTTTTCTAATTGTGGCTTGACACTTAAATTAACATCAACTGTTTGATTACTCTACTCTCTTCCGCCTCTATGATGGATAAATATTTAATGAGAATAGTCTCCACCGTGATTGTGAATAAAGAAGTTAATTCCTCCTTTATTTTTTCTCAGATCCCTGAGAAACCAGGTATTATCTGAGGAGTTACAGAATAACTACCTTTCCTCCAAATCTCTTAATAAGTATTCACCAGAAAGCTAATATTTAGATATACCTAAAGGAACTTTCCTATCCCAGGAGAAATCTTGCTGAACTTTACACAGGGCAACCATATTTAGAGTCAGAAACAGTACAGAATAAGTGTGATTTTTAAGTTAAGCTAGGTCTTCAGTCTTAGTTACAGATGCAATTCCTCAAAGTCTTAGTCTGTCTAACTCAGATGTGCTGATAACACCTTGTTATCAGTAGCACTGGAAGGAATATGTGAGGCTCCTTTCAAAACCAGATATGAGGAAATCCACACAGGGGACTATTAGATTATTTCTGCTAAGGAAATATGCCTCAAAATATCTCAAGAAATCCAGCAGCCAACAAAGTTATTATTAACCTACAACTTCTCTTTAGTTCTATATTTAATTACAGTGTCTTGAGTCACAAAGAGAAGCTAGAGGTAGAAGAATGTTATTTAAACTAGCTAACCTTTCTAGTGTAGAAACTAGAGTAGATCTTCAACAGAGGGGAAAAAAACAAAAACAAAACAAAAAAAAAATCCCCCACATCTTAAAATATTAAGATATTACTTAAATATAAAAATTTGTGGCTGGTGTTCTTTTCCCTTATATGCTAGAAACTGATAGAGAGAGAACGGGAGGAGGGAAGGTATAGGATAATACTTAGAAACATCTTATTATTTTATTCACTAAGAATGGAAGCATTATATGACTAAAGAGAGAAAGAAAAACAAGAATATATTGGAATACTGACAGACAGCAGCATCCTGCTTCCAATGGCAGATTCTTAGCAAATGTCTTCACCCAGAGACAAAAAGATGCACCCTTTATACAAGATTATGATTTGCACTAGATGCCAAAACAAGGGTGAGAGAGAACATCTAGATTTACACTCTCTTATGAGACATTACATCTGTCATAACAACACTGAGACAGAAACTAGAATACTTTTCTTTAACATCTCAAGAGAAAAGAGCAGGCAAAGCAAATATGTAAGAGCAGTCTGGAAGCACAGTTCTTCATAAGGACAGAAAGATATGGCCAAACCATTTAAATTAATACATTGCATATACTCCAAATTTTCCACAAATATCTCTTAACTTACTAAAATGTAGGTGAACTAGTTGATTAAAGTATTGGAATATTGTTTAACAAAACAAGAATGGATCTATCTTTGCCCCAGTAGGGCACTTGCTTTTCCATATGCCACTTCACGTGCTTCTGCTGTGCATCTGTCTCATATAAAACATATAGAGGGCTAGATTCACTACCAATTACAGGTTGCAACAAGTTTCATTTCAATTACAGCAGGAGAGGAAAACAGTTGGAATCCCTAAGGGGAGGTTCAGGCACCAAGGGGGGTAAATCAAAAATGAGAATTGTACGTTGCATGCTACTACTTAGGGAGAGAAATGAAGTCAAGATATATATGTAAACATTTATTTTTATATAAACCTGAGGTTGTTCAGTTTCACTTCAAGCACATTTGAGATACAAGAGCAGTACCTCATTGACCAGTACCTATATAGAAAGAGCTGTTTCACAATTAATTTTAACAATAGTTCTAAACTGCATAGAAGCTTACTTTTGAAAACAAAGACATAATAAAATCTAATTACAAAGAAGATCAGTGTTTGTCCAATATTCCTGAACTACATCCAAGCTAAGATACTTCTTTTACTAGTTAATAGGAACCAGGAGTTATGATCAGAATAAAATAAAAACTGTGAAAACTTCTGCCAGGGTTTATAACAATATCTCTATATGCAGACTCCAAAAATTAAAATGTGCAGAACATTCCACTTCTCAGAATCCTGACTCAAGTACTTATTGTCATGTAGTTTGAGGAGCAGAGAAAAGTCCTTTTTTTTCCTTTTTCTTTCTTTTTACACGGAAACAAATATTCCCCCACAATCTACTGTTTGGAAATCAAGTCATTTATGTGGAACATAGCCAAATGAGATATTTGAACAGTCTCGGATTCTTTTCTTTAACCTTAGCACACTTCCTACAGCATTGCATCTCTTTCCTCTCTCAAAGAAAGATTCTTAGGTCAAGCTCAGCCACAAGATTCGTGCTCATAATCATGCTCAAATCTTCCGTCTCCTTTTGATCATTCTATATTTTTTTTTCTCCCTCCTATACATGCATACTCCTAGATTTGTGTGTTAATGTGTTGGGGTGGGAGGTGGTGTTTCTAGCCCCAAGGAACAGATGTTAATGTTGTCAATGCCAAAGTATCATTATATTCCTAGAAGGGATCATTTTGATCACATGTCAGAAGATAAGAGTCTACTCAAAAGCATTGCTCAGAAAACGGAACCATGACTACATCTGCCCATCTGCAAGTAACAAAATTAGCCTAGTATGAGATGTAGAAAAAAGCTGCACTAGCTAAACTCTATTATGTAATTGTTGCTGACTTCACACTTCTGTAACACATTTGGTTCAGGCAGGCTGGGAGACCAGAGTGATAGAAACCTCAGTGACCACTGCTAGTTGGCCTTATGGCTGGATGATATCAAGGAGAGTGGCCTGAGGCTATGTAACTAGTGAGGCCACATGGCTAGTTTGGCTTAGAGTGGCTTCTGCCAACACTATGATTTATAAATCCATAAAGAATTAAGACAATAACTCCTCATGAGTGGATGCATCCATGAGCATGCAGCATCTCACAGAAGGCTGAGCCTGAACCATGCACACACGAGTCCGGCTGACAACCAGGACCCAGACAGGGTGTGCAGCTGGAGTGTGTGTCCTGTAGCCCTGCATGCTGGTCTGAATTGGGCTGAAGGAAATCCAGCTTCAACTAGTATCTGTGTGTATGTGTGTGTGTGTGTGCATGGACGTGTTCGTGTTGTAGAATAGGCTTCTTAAAAGACAAATTGCTATCCACATGCTTTCATCTCTCCCACACACTAAATACATTTTCGATTATTCATCACTGAGTGCTGTGTTTCCATTCCTGCATCCATCCCACCCCAGCCCAGTTCCCCCATAAAATCATGCAGCCTTCACTGCAGCTTATCAGGTATGAGACATTTACCTAAGAGCTTCAGCATCTAATGTTTAGGTCCAGATACCACCAACATTAAAGGCAATGACTAAAACTGAACTTCAAGAAATAGAAAATCCATTAGGTCTGAAACTTGTTTTAAGAGGGTTTTTTGATTCTATTACATACAATGTTAATGGAGATTTGCTTTGCCAAGAATCCTTTTGAAAGAGGTTGTGTAATTGCTATTTAGATGTGCAAAGTACTCACATGTAATTCAGCTGTCTTTAAAAAAAGCAAGAATACAACTTTATTCATACTCAGTAATGCACTGCAAAATGTGCAGTCCTCATTCACTCTCCAGATCATCAACATAGTTATTTCTTAGACTATGAACATCTATCAATATAAAAATCATAAAAACAAATTAAAATACCTAAAATGCTTTCAATAAGTAACAGGTTGGAGGATTTTTTTCAAATCCTAACATTCACAGGTACAAAAAAGAAGCTTTAATTAAACTGATTAGCCAGCTTGTTGTCAGCCATAAAAAAAGGTTTTCCATGCCCACTATTAGATGGTAAAGAAAATAAATTTTTAATTTTTTTAAAACTAGAACAAGCATGGGAAATATTTTATCCTTTTTATTAAATCTCTTTAAGTATTGAACCCAGCTGAAAAAAATTAGTCTGACAAAGAGCAACAATTCTTAGGGAAAGGCTGAGACACTTCCATTGAATCTTCCATAAATTAGCTTAAAAGCTTAGAACTTTCTTCCTGTTTAGTTACTTTAGAACTTACTTTCTAACAATTAACATCCAACTTCCTAAAAAACCTTTCCCTAACATGTATAACTCTTAAAAGACTAGCTTTTACAATGTGATATATAGAATAATATACTTTCTCTTAAAAAGTGGACTCAGCCATGAAGGATTACATATATATTGTTCTTACAGACTTAAATAAAAATGTATCCCAGGATTTTTTATTTTAAAATTAATATACAATAAAATAAAATATTAGATTCGACAGTTTGTGATGAAACATTGTACTCAGCACTTACACAGAAAAAAAGATATACCAAAGGTGAGCTAAGAACGTATGTGCACATTTAGTCTCATATGGTATTCTATTGCCTCAATCCACCTCAATGTTGTCCATCTCTATTGCCATAGTAAGAATTTATATATACCTTTAGACACCTAGATTTCTAGTGTCTGGAGCTGAATAGAATGGAATAAAATATTTCATTTGGAAAGCACCTACTATGATCATCTAGTCCAACTGTGAATCCCACTTATTACTGTGTTCACTTTAAATTACCTAGTCTCAATTCAGTATAATGCCTGTTTTTCCCTGAAAATTTCCTTGAAAATTATTGTGGCAATGAATTAATTTATAAACACCACATTCTCTACCTTTAGAAAGGAGACAAATAGATATCTAGATTTTTTTTAATCTGTATCAATTTTATAGTACACTTATAGAGATTCAACAAAGTTTATTCAGAATATTTTTCACATTAAAAATTGAAAGCAATGCCCTTATCTCTGAAATGCCTACACTGAAGCTAAAATATTCTACTAAGTCTAAAAATTCAAACATCCAGTAGGTAGTTAGAAAGTGTAGTTTTAAATTTAATAACTGATACCGGAAACTCCAGTTTTCAGGAAATTTTCTTCTGATGTATCTTGAAAACACTACTAAAAAGTGCTTAGTTTTGGGGAATGAGGCCTATATTATAAACGAAACAACATTTTAGTGTAATTTTATAGTTTAACAAATGTGACTAAATTTATCATAAAATGCCACTAAATTTAAATTGCATTTATTACTTCCAACCTTTAAAACAATTGGAATTTCTGAACTTCTACATGGTATTAATTTTGGATAGACTCTCTTTAAAATGTACAGACAGATTCTACATTCTTGTATTTCACACAAAAATCCAGTGTGGAAACCGACAGATTGGACTGGAGTTCTGCACAGCAAAGAAAGTACCCATCTGAATAGACCATGGTTCCTCCTTAATGCAGGGCTTTAGAAATCAGAGCACTGAACTCTAGTTCTTCTCTGATTACTGACTCTGATAGTGGAGGACAAACAGCATCTGCCAGACTCATTTTCTGAGAAGTCCACATGGTGCTCTTTAAAAGGTGATTGTTATGTTCCTTGGCTTACTGGGTTGGAGTTGAGTGCAAGTGCTAAACAAGACTTTCAAGAGGATGCCTGGAGAAAGGTACTATTCAGTAGGTCCATCTGTGAACCACTAATTGTGCTGAGAGGCAATAAGTAACCACTTGCTTGTGGTTAATTGTCTGAGTAAAGAAAAGAGAACTGGTCTTAGAAACTTCAGATGAGCAATTCTCTCTTCGCCCTGTCAGATGCTACTGCAGAGTTCTAGTTCACTACAGGCATTATTTCAGCTTTACACCAGTGTGACAACATTGAAAAGAATGAAAACACCCTTGCATAGATTTGCAAGTAATGCACTTCTTATGAGCCCTGCAGGAATTTTGCCCATTGACTCCAGTGACAGCAGGGCCCAAAATACCTATCTCAAAAATTAAATGTTTATTTATTTCAGTGGATCTGATATCTTACCACCCATGGTTTGTCAGGTACCCAAATCTCCCACAAGTACTTCGGCATATCTCCAAAATTCAGTGCCTAAAAAGCAATAATATTTAAATAAAAAGATGTGTCATTCTTGCTACAGATCTTCAGATTACCCACCTCCCCAATGGCCCAATATTGGTAATATAGAAAGCAAAATGTGAGCAAATTTCTACTGAAGACAGATAAATAACTTTTTATGAGGGTTCACAAACTTCAGAGGCCATAGCCTAGTGTTACCAAGCACATGGGTGTTAACATTTAAAATGCTATATCAAACATCAGTGGTTTCTGAAGGCTGATTGTATAACATTTTGCTGCAGTCAGACAACAGATTTTCAGAGGGTTTTTATTGTTCTGTTTAGTCAATTACCAAGTTGACTCATGATAAGAAGAAACTTTTCTCTTTTTTTTTAGTTTAATGCACTATTAAGCTTTTTATTAAGATATTACTAATCAACCTCAAGACTCTAAAAAGCAAACCCATCATATCTTTAAAACTGCCGTTAAAGCTGTGTTTAATGTGGGAGCATTAATGGATGTTCATGCTCTGTTACTAACTGCTGAATATAAATAGCACTATGTACGACTTCAGGTTCCCTCCTGAGTATAATACTCAGACACCCCAAAATATCACATCTCCGAGGACTAGAGTCATAAAGACTCTGTGCATATGTGACTGTAAGAGAACTGTGGAGGGAAAGTTAGGTAGGTTACCAAGTTTGTACTGTCAAAGTACCGTCAAATCTGCTTACTCCTGGACAAACTGAGCTGACAGAAGAATAGGACCATGAACTGAACTATCTAAGTTGATGAACTGAACTATCTGAACTATCTAAGCTAGAGCAACACATGCATTTGGAAGGACAGACAGTCAGGTATCAACCCAGAACCAGGCCTTTGCACTGTTCTATTTTATTTGAGAAACAAAAGTTTCCCAGAGAAAGAACATTACATTAAGAGTAATGTTTTTGGGAAGTCAGACAATTTCAAATCCATTCTCTGTAGAGTAATATGCCCAAATTGCAAGCAAGCAAGCACCCTATTCAGAAAGAACATTAGTATTCTGTACAGAATGGTTTATCTGCTCCTTTACCACTGTATAGTGAGCAAAATCCTCGGAAAACTTTACATCAAATAGTACTTTTACTTGCAATGGAAAACACATGTCTCTTCCAAAGTACTCCCAACAGGCACCTCGGATATTTTACACAAGCTCTGTGTTCTTTGAGAATTGTATCACAGTTTTGAAAGCTTTTCCAAGAAATCCCCTTGAAAGCAAAAAGTCATTCCAAGTATTTTATCTAGCAAAAGTATTCTCCTCTGATACCTGAAGTCACATTTTCAGCTAAGTTCAGGAAGTCCCTTCTTTGTCATCTAAAATTAAAAAAGAAAAAAGAAAAGAAAAAAAAAACCTAAAAAACCCAAATTAAAATACTTTAAACAATCAGAAATGGTTTTGGTCTTAAGCAAGCAAAAGTGTTACTTAGTCTTACACTGAATGAAAAGGCACTTACATAATCCATAGATAATATTAAAGGTAGTTTAACGGTAAGGTAAAACCACTGAGAATGCCTGTACCTCCTTTACCTATGCTTGTTTCCCTCATTTACAGGAGTACAAATGAAGAGCAATTCACCTAGAGGCAATAGAATTAAACTGGTAAAAAAAAGCAAAAAAGGAGCCCCTGTGGACCAAATTCTCTTTTTAGAATGTATATTGCATAGTTTTATCCACTTTGATAAAGTGATGAGTTCTTGCAATCAGAGTTCATATCACCTAATACCTCCTTAGTTGTTAGAAAGTTACCTTTACTGAAATAAGTCACTTTGCAGAAATAGTAAGTAGTTACCTGAAAATAACTGGAAGGAATCACAAGACAGATTTCCATCACAACAAATAATGAATGTTTCTCCCATCCCCTTTGCTAGTTGAAAGCTTGGGGAGACCATCAAAATAAAACAGGAATGAGCAGGAATAACATCTCATTCATGTAACAATTTGCAGATTGAAAAGACAAATTCATGGCATCATAAAATACAATGCCTTTTTTCTACAAAAAGCAGACTACTGCCACATCAGAAGTGAAATATGTCTTTCTCAGTTTTCCTTGCTTTTGGAAATGATTAAGATCACTATGTATTGGAGGGACAGCAAAGAGAACCAGGGAAGCAACAGCTTCACAATAGCTTCTCTGGATCCCCAGCCATCTTTTACAGCTTCCCTGTGCCCATCAGCACAGAAAGAAATCCCTGCTCTCAGCCTTCCAGAGGCAGTTCCAACTGGAATTAAACTTGGACCATACTCTTCACACAAATAAATTACAGCTAGAAGATGAGGAAAAAAAGGGTTTTATATGGAAGAGAGGAAGAAAAGTAGTTGTAAGGAACAAGTAAACTAAATTTATTTTTAAGTATTACAAAGTATGAAGTTCTAACAGAAGACTAGTCCTTTGTACCTGAGGTCAGTGTAGAAAGTACTCCCATCAGATGATGACCTAAATTCATGGTTCCTGAAATGGCTCATGACTGCCATACATTTAAACTTCAGGGTTGCATTCAAGAGGTCTTAAGAATATATAGCTTCTTCCCTAAAAGTTGTTCAAAAGTCAGCATAATTTAAGATATTATAAAACATGCAAGATTTCTTTCTAGTACAGTTTTATCTTTTTCTCTCCAACTGTTCCTCTATTTCATGAGCTGACATCAGCAAAATCCTTCAGCCATAATGCACACTAGCTTTTTATTTCATTTATCATCCAACATTTACAAACAAAAATATTATGGGAATATCTTGAGCTAAACAGTTTGGATGGAAGAGAGAAATGACAAAGTCAGCATCAAAGATGAGATTGCAATCCAACAGCAAGGAAGATAACAGAGAAAAAACTTGCCAATTGCTCTTTCCCAATAAAATGAACAGATAGAAGCACAGACCTCTAAGGTAATGAAAACAACCTACTGTGTCATCATTTTATGCAAGAAAGGGAGAGAGAAGATTAGCCTAAAACTCCTACAATAATATGGATTTTTTTCAGCTGACAAAAGCAATACTATATAAAATCTTTTCTGTGCTTTATTTCTAATTACCTTCTATCCTTTAATGAACAAGAAAGCACTTGAACTTGAAAGTCCTTGCACAGTCAAAACTCCCACTAAAATTAATGGGACGTTTTTTCCAGCCTAAGAGCTCTGAGATCAGTTCTCATACATAGCTCTTTCTAGGCTTCTTCCATTAATCAAACTTCTTAGTTTTTTTCCTCTTCCATTAGGATCATATATTAAGAAATACAGATACTAGAATTCATAACCTTGCTTGAGGAAGAAAGCCTGCTGCACTTTGTAATCCTCAAAAGTTTAGCTCAGTTTCACAAGTAAAACCTCCATTCTGAAGAACCTTGGCTACCTGGACACCTAATACTTAATTTTGGCCTCTTCAAACAGTTCCAACAGATGTTATAGCACAGTGCCTGTGAAAGTGAAGCTCTCTGAATTACACAATTGACCGTGGAAGTGAAGCTATCTGAATCACACAACTGAAATGCATGTACACAAACCTTCTAATCAGGCAAATCTCCCTGAAACTGAAACTGAGACCAAAACATAAGGGACTCTGAACAACCCTGTTTCTCCTTCCCAGCAAACAAGGAGTTAAGGGACTGAGGTTCAATGCCCATTTCTCATACTGAGGCTCACAAAACCTGTAACATATGTCTGACATGTCAGTGCTTAAGAGGAATAAAATTAAATCATTACTTGTGTGCCTCAATAAATTCATTTTGCTGACTGTTGGTCACTCACTTCAGGAAAATGATAATTATACAGTTTTAAAAAACACAAGAACACAACACAAACTAGCAAGAAAGTTCTGTATTCAAAAGAATTTAATGTAGTTTTGGCTGTAATATAGTAACATCATTACCTAACCATAATTCTCAATTTTCTCCCACTGAAATATTATGGGAGGCTCTTGCATAGAAATAAAAATAAATATATACCATAATCTATCAAATCAGGTAGTGCTAAAAACAATGTCCTAGGAAAAACTATGAGACTCATTTATGGCTGATCATTAATAGACCTTAGCAAGGGTAATTTCCTTTGTTCATTTTTTCTCTTCAACAGCACAGTAGTATGTATATATATGAGAGAACTCACAGAACAGCACAGCATTTAATTGTTCATTTAGAGAGCCTGAGAGCAGCTGCAGTGCACCAGCATACAGTCTAGCAATGATACAGTTCTGCATGGATTCTTACACAGGATTATATCTTCCTGTGAGGATACTGTAATATTTGTGAAGATTCTTTAACATTCCCTCCATTTATGAAGAATTCAAGCATAATGAACTACTGATCTTTTAATTATAGTGAAGAAATAAAAGAGCTAGCAGATGACAGAAAGGAGAAATAAGGATGATGGACTGATTTGCACTTTGACACATTAATATACATATAAAGTACTTCCACAGTAAACATTTAATTGAAGAAGCAGCACCAGATTAAGTCCTTGCCAACTTCCTGGGTTCTCTTCTTTGCCAGCTGGCCAGGTTTAAATTGACTTCAGCGTTCTTTTGTCTACAGCTTTCCTTTATTTTTAAATGCTGTAATTTACAGGACTTGAAAATACACATAAAAATATTAAATAAATAATATTTACTGGTGATGGTTACTCATCACAGAAGAGGAAAAAACCATCAGGAAGTAAAAGCAGCAACTACATCAGTTAGAGAGATAAGCAATTCGGTATGTTTTCAGAAAAAAAACTGACAAAAAAACCACATAGGCACAGTAACTTTCTAAAGGATGAAGTAAAACCTTAGAAGGCAAATTATAATTTTTTTAAAAGAATGAAAAAGAATTAAAGAATATAATGTCAGTGTTAGAACTAAAAGTTCACATGACATGCAATTATTTTCCTGTATGAGCAAGAAAGTATGTTTTCAGAAAGACAAATGAACATTTTGTCAAAGAAATGAAATACATTTTCACTGCTTTTTTTCTTTTCTTTTTTTTTTTTTTAAACCTAGTATACAATCTACCTATACTGCTGTTAGCAATTAATACAGAACACAAAAAATCTAGCAACAAAATTGTCTTGGAGATGAAAGAAATTCTACCCCATCAGAAGAAAGCAAAAAGAGACTTCATAATTCAGTTTTGATTCCCAAGGAGTGTGTATCCCCCCACACCTCTATACTTGTAACATAATACTCTACACTACCAAAAATTTTACTGATAAGATTCAGATTTCCAGCAGAAGTCTTCTCTTATTTTGAACACAGACACCTAGGTGCAATCCACACATAAGGACAACATCAGCCAATTATTAATTAAATACCTCTTGGTATTTCTAGTACAGAGCAAATCTTTATGATTGAAATGGATCTGGACTGACTGTTAAGCATGAGAGTTTATAACTGGTTTCAGCCATAAAAGATTATATTGTCATCCTGTATCAAATTATTGTGGCTGTTTGCTTCTTCAGTGTTGCCCAGAATTATGATCTGTGAAGTCTTCTACCCTCATCTCAAGGGCAAAGGAAAGATAGGGTCATAAGACAAAGAATAATGTGTGGTTCCTGAGAAACAGATGACTACTATTTAGGCTTGTGTGGATCACGACTATATGAAATAAATCTGCGGTTTCAATTTAGCTCAAAGTGGATGTGATTTATCTATTAAAAACACAAGTACTTACTGGTAACTAAGGTCAAAAAGATCAAAGATTCAAACCACTACCTGACCAACAGTGACTGACTCTTTGCACTGCTGTTCATTGCACTGCAGCTGTTCTGAGGATACACTTTGAAAAAAGTGGAGGATAAGGGTTTATGTATCATCTCTTATGACTGTGAAACTCTTCAGGTGAAACAACAGAAAGGTCAATTTTATGAGCACACAGCAACATCCAGGGGAGAGACTGGTTTAATAGCTGCAACAGTAAGTTAACAAACTATATGCAAAGGGAAAAAAAGAGCACACTTTTTGTAGTCTCCAGAGATTTCTAAATGCTATGTGACAGTATGCTAAAAACAAAAACAAAACAACCAAACAAACAAAAAAAACCCACCATAGAAGCCAAAAAACTCCATAAACAAACAAAAAAGCAGGTGGAGTAGAATCTCTCTTTAAAAGCAATAAATAAATACCTCCTTCATTTTCTCTTTCTCTCAGAGAACATATTATGTTGCAAAGGACAATCCTTTACACCTCAGAAAATCCTTTACACCTCAGAAGAGGATGCTATTATGGTGGGAAGACTCTTAGTCATTAAAAACTACATTTTACTAAAATCTCAGAAGTGGGTATGATTCAACTTTGAAATTGGCATTATGGTTACTCATTTTTTTCCCCATTTTAATGCTTTGACTCCAATCCGATGAATTCTCTAAGATCAAATCCATTCTGGGAATAAATATATATAGAGAGATTTTCTGATAAAGATTTGCATTGGTAGCACATCAATTCTGTGTTATGAAGAAGGGAGCAGCAGCCCTCTCATTGAGGAGGAGGGGTACCAGTAAATACTGTTGTCATTCAAAAGAAATAAAACCTTCTGACTACAGTCACAAGAAAATTACAAGGAGATTAATGTGATCAGTTTATTTTTCTCTATATAAAGAATGGTAATAAAGTAATCCTTGTGAAGACCACCAGGATATCAAAGAAACAAAGTAGTGCTTGAAAGAAACTTCAGAAGCTACCTTGATTACAATGCCTAGGATATGATTGACTGAGCCCACTGTTAGTAACTTTCACAAACTGAAAAAAATAGTTTGTCAAGATTTACATAAAGAACCTACATTGTTACAGACATTTCTATTCAATTATTCATATGCCTTGTTTCTAGTAAGTCTAATCTTATTTTCTCCTCTGAACGCCACAGATTTTTTCCCAGTTCTCACACTGATGTTAATATTAGAAGGAGAGGAAGGGGTTGTATTGAGATTTAACCCACTGCATATATAATAATACAATTAACACATTTGTTTATCTAATCAGTTAAGGGCTGATTCATACCCTTAGATATCTGATCCCTACTGATCCCACTGTTATCCATTCTCTCCATATTGAGAAAAAAAGAAATGACACCTTCCCATTTGTGCTTCTTCACAGACATGACTTAACATTTTAAACAAACAAAATAGTCTTCAATCTCTTCAATTTTTTTTCTAATTCTACAAAGGTCAGGCCTAAAGTGAAAACAGAAGTCAATAGAAAAATGCTGTCTTTGCAGTAATTTGCATAGCAAACATGTTCCACACACGTTAAACAAGAAGATGAAAAACACTTTTCAACAACATAATGTCAAACTGAACTCAAAGGTCTAAAATGTTGGCTTGTTATATCATCCCACACTAATCCTGTCATTGCCAGGGGTTGATTTGTATCAGTAAGTATTACAATATAATGTAATTAGCGATGGTAATATTACCACAAATAGTATAAACACCCCTGCTCTAAAGCCTTTAAATTATTTTTGTAAGCACATTAATAACATACCATCAAGTATCAATACAAATCCCTGACAGCTTTTTGAAAAAAGATTATGCATGTCTAAGCAATTTTCTCATACACAGGTTTTTCTTTAGAAAACATGTTGTCACTGTTCCATTAGCTCAAAAGGGAGTGTATGCATAAAAGAAGTCTGTGCTAAAGAAGTCTGACTGCTAGCCAGGAAAGCATATGTTCAATAGTCTGTATTTACCGCTGGCTGGGTTAGGGTTATAGGTACCACAACATCAAATGAATTTCATCTTTAAAAGATGTCTAGCAGTTCAGTGATTGCTTTTAGTTTTCAAAGGGACAACCCTTTGAATGGCACAAACCCTCATTTTGACAGTATTTCATCAGGGACTGTTGGAAAGAAAACAGAGTAGATTAACAGATATATAGAGCAAACATCTTAGTTCTCATCCAAAATGTCTGAAGTCCACCAGAATTTGGATGGTGTCCTAAACTAGTCACCATCCTGAAACCATTAAAAAAAGAACTCATACATCACCCAAAAATCCCCCACCAAACCTAAACCCAAAATGAAATTTGTGTATTTTTGTTGAATATCCAACCACTAATAACCAATTAACCAACCATTAACATCAATTTAAGGGTGCCAAACTCCAAACATTCAAATAGTACATGACAGGCAAAGGTAGAAACGTAATTCTCCAACTCAATTTTCCAGCTTCTATTATGTTGATCTGCTCTCTGGAAGTGCCACTCCTTTGGCTGTAGATGGAGCCCAGCAGAGGTGTCTATCAAAAAGTTCAGCAAGAGGAATCTTATTATCATTGTTCAAAGAAATTTTCCATACCATCAGATGGTTAGCTGATTTGATTCACCTTTCATTTTGTACGGAAGTATTTGCTTGCTAAGATATTTAGAATGCCAACAGGCATCCTTAACGCTATGATATGATACATACGAGGTAAGAGAAAAATCTGTTTTGTTGGGTTAAATTATACAGAGACGGAAAACAGATTTTTCTCTATTCTCTTTTTTTATTTATTTCCAAAACAGTGCATGTATTTTAACTCAATATTCTTCAAAATTTTCTGTCTATAGCCAATGTCTTTCATGGAATATTTTAGTACAAATTTTCAGTTTGATTACTGCAAGCAAAGATAAAGTGTGGCTTGGTTTGGTTTTTGGTTTGGTTTGGGTTGGGTTGGGTTGGGTTTTTTGTTGTTTTGTTTGTTTGTTTGTTTGTTTGTTTTGGAGGGGAATGTCAGGTAGTTTTGATGTTTTCTGGGATTTTCTGTGAAAGCACACAATCATAACTATGGCTATTGATAGAAATTTACATTCACAGGTATACTCACTGTTTATTTAGAGGAAATTTATGTTACATAACTGTATTGAATATATTCTATGATGTTTCCACTTATCAATACCTCCACAATCATACTGAAACCAGAATCATAAGTAAAACAACTCACGTCTTCTGACTTGTTTTACATCCTGCTAGGGAAAACAAGAAAATGGAAAAGATGAGTGAGCCATCCTAAACAGAATCCTTCCTTTGATCCTCAAATAAAGATGACTTGCCATTACAGAGGTGGATCAGTCACCTGTTTCACTTCTGGGGCTGAATTGAAATTTTACATTGTTTTGATTTCACTTAAAATTTTTACATTTTATGTGGCTGATGTTTAACAATTATTAATACTATGCTAAAATAAGCAACAATTTTTTAATACAGAATCATCATGAAGTCATCCCTCTTGTAGTGAGATACTCTACTTAGAGAAGAGGAAAAAGTCCTTCAAGATCCCCACCATTTAAGGATTAGTTAGACTGTGAAAATTAGAGATCTATTAAATCATTCATTTCTATGACAGCTGGCATGAAAATACAGAGAAACAAAGTACGAATCTTCCTTTCCCTCCCTTTGCCTAAAACAATCATATAGAACTAGGACTGACCAGGATGATATATTTCAGTGACTTTGTTTCAGTTTAAGCAGCCAAGATGAGCCTCTTCATTAAACCTAGGCTACTGACAAAACATAAAAATAATTCACTCAGTTAGTCTATTATATTAACAACTTAAAAAATCACCATTTGTGTTAAGTTTTATATTACATTGACATTCAGTGTTCTAGTGCAAATTCAATATTCCCCAATGTGATAGAGAATCTTCTGATGCAATATAGCAGCTGATAACATAGCAAGATATTTGGAGCTTTTAACTCTGAAATCCAACATAACTTTTTATGTATTTTCATAAAATTCAATATTATTTTAAGAAAATGTTATCATTTAGAATTTAGAATCCATTTTACCATGATAATTATTTTTGTCTGATTTTGCAAAAGTAAACTTCAGGTAGTGCTATGATACAATGCCAATATTTAATTATACAGAATCTTCTAAATTGTGAATTTAGGAAAATAAAATAATTCAAATCCCCCTTCAACTTAAAGTACAAATGGGCAGTTTAGTGCCAAAAGAAAATAATTTCATGAAAGCTAAAAGCAACTGTGAAAATTATGTTAGAAGTTAAAGACAGAGAAGACAAATGTATATATTAACTTTTTTAATTGCAAAAATTTTGTGTAGTATGATCTTTAAAAGCATTTACTGCAGTAGTATTGCACAAAGTTCTTCAAATAAGCTGTATGGATCCATCAATTAATTGTTTTTACTCCTCAAACAAATTCTAATTACCAAGTATATCAAAAATCTTTTTTTCTCCACACAGCTTTTATTTGAATGGGTCATCACAGCAGGTTACCCTGTGTTCCCTCTCTTTATATACATATATTATTTATTTGTACTTGGGTAAATAGGAGTTAAAACTGAAATTCCTGGCCTACATTTGATTGGGGATTGGAGGAAAACCTAAGTAGTTGAAAACAAAAAATTAAAAATTTTAACTAAAGTTCAACATTTAGTTGCCTGAGAATTTAAATTCTTCTGTGAAGATTGAGTGCTCAAGAGGAAGACACTGTCACTTTCAAAATTTTCTTGTGTGGTTTTCAAGCTAGAATCCTTTATTTACTACTTCACCATTAAATTACAACTTCCATAGTAAGTACTATGGTCCTAATTACAACAGATTCAGTGAGACTTCTTCAGAATTGCAGAAATTGAGAGAACTGCCTAGCTTCCAGGTCCAGTGTTGTTTACACTTCAGGTGTATATAACATAACTAGGGGGCATGAATAAGACAAGTCTATCTCATCATATTTCTGCCTGACAGACAGTAATTCCAATATTTGGATGTGCCAGGTGACACATAGTAGGTTGTTGGATCAGATAACCTTCAGAGGCACAGCCATATCAGTTCAGGTCAAGGACCTGGTTGGCTCAGTGTATTGTCTCCAGCCATCTCAACAACTTTTGTGAAATGACTCCGGTACAAACTCAAGAGCATCCAGTTATCTGGATCTACAATGGATTTATTCCTTCACAGGTCTAAAACTAATGTATAATTTCCTGTGTGCATACATGGTACAGAACTGGTCACTCCTCTAGAGCAAGAAAAAAAAGAACAGGCAGTTTTTTATTTCAGAAAACAGATCCCAAACCCAAATTTACAACAAATAATTCATTCTGGTCCTAGAAAAAGCAAGAGATAAGCAAGCATCCCTCAAGCGTTCTACCAGCTTCAGATTATTTGAAAATCAGCCAGACAGCTATTTAAAAACCCACAATTTCATATCTATACAGGATAATTTCTTAAACAACAGATAAAAGTGATCATATGAGGAAAAAGATATTAGCTAAAGCTGAACTGTCCTATAAAAGCAACTGTGAGGCTTTATGGCATGGTTTTAATTTGTTTGTTTTCTAATTCTGTCTTTAATAAAGACTAGTACTTAGTGACTCAAACCACACATATTTTGGACTCTTCAGTATTACTTCTAAGTATCTAGTAATTGAAAAAAAAAAAAAAAAAAAAAACAACAAAAAACAAACCCAAACCAAACAAATCATGAGTTTAAGAAATCCAATTGATACAAATAGTAGCAACATATTTATTTAGTATTCTGTCCATACAGTGATAGCCTCACTATTACAGAGTTCAACAGAAGATGCTACAGAATGTCTTTAGCTCAAAACACTACATTTCCCACTGTGTCTCCCATGACAACCAGGCTTCTCTGAAAACAATCTGTACCACCCGAAGGCATTAAAAGTAGTAGAGAGAATTTGCATTTTTCCTTCTGTTGACTTCACCAGAAAAAAATTGATCTTCAGCACATTCAGAACTAAAAGCAAAATCTTAGTTTTCCTTTGAAAAATCCTACATACAAATAAATCAAGAATTGCATCAGTACACATTAATATATATAAAGAAAAACAAACCCAACTATCTAATTCACTTGTTCTCATAGAAATCTTGAGATACCACTAAAACTGAAAATGTAAGTAACAGGGCAGTGTACAAGGGCATATACCAACAGAATTAAGCAGTTACCATTTGTTGAACTCCAGATTTTAGCAAATACTCACAAATCCCAACCAAATCATTTTAGAGTAATTTTTTAATTCTGTAAGCTTTCATCAAGGTTTATGCAATCTCACACTGCACTGCCACCAGAAAGACAGCTCCCACTTTCTTCTCTTTCGCTGGGCACATCCTTTGCTATGTCAGTGCTTAAATCACGTAGCTCACCAGCTATGTCAGTTCCTTGAACTGACTAAAAACTAGACCTGCCTCTTCAAATTATTATTTTTCCCAGAAGAGCTGAACAATCACTAGTGCTGACACAAGAGAGGTGGCAGGAACAGACAGCTGGAGGCAGGGAAAAGAGCACAACTTGCCTTTTTGGCAGTAGTGTGGTCAAAACTGATGCTGATAGATCAAAGACAAGGCTAGAATATTATATGACAGGAGCTGTATCTCATTCTGTATTCTTCTCCTGAACTGGAAGAGCATGAGATGAACATGAATTCCCATTAGAACTAGCTTTATTATACAGTCAGCTAACACCAGTACTTTTTCACTATCTGGAACAATGATCTGATGATTTACGGTATTGGAAGCTAGGCTATCAGTCCACAAGGGGCACATTGAGTAGGATCTTGACTTTTTAAAACTTAGGAAAACAAGTTTCTTAAAAGAACAGGTGGCCACAGAACCAGAGGATTTGGTCAGGAGTATCTGCCAAAGCAGTCACTTTACAGTTCCTTGGGATCCATTAAAGAAAAGGTTCATCAGACATCTACCACAGTAAAGCCTATAAAAGAAGAACAGAAAGCCAAAACAAAGTGCTCATAGTAAACTACAACTGCTTGCTCTTCAGGTCTACCAGATGACTCCTAACATTACACTAATGGGAGAGAAATCACAGAACATACAATAAAAATATGTCTCTATAAACATATTAATTTAATTCAATTAATACTAATCCTGATTTAAAACAAAACCAAAAATAAAAACAACAACAAAAAAAAATCAAAGAAGCTTCAGATATAAAATTTCATGATCACTGATGATTTTACCATCAGTGGTCCACCCCCGACAATTATTCAAAGTATATGTCCAGAAAATTAACTGACACAGTGCAGGTTTAAACTGTTTGCCTTGAATATTTACTGAACAGTATTAAGTAACCACTTCTTCAAATAAATGCCTGGACTTGGAGAGATACTGCAGTTTTTCTTTCCAGAAAGAGCAATTTACATCCAAACAATCTCAGAACTGAACTTTTAGAGTAAATATGTTTTTATAAATCTTAACAAAATTTCATATTGCACTTGGAAACAGCAGTCAAAACTTCTGACTTTGATTTTTTTTTTTTAATTAAAATTCAGATTCACAATACTAGAGATTACTTAGGTGGAGGTCCAAAAAACGATTCTTTTCCAGACGTATTTCAATCTCATTGTTAGTCATTCTCCCTAATTCATGTCAGCCTTATTATCTACATATAGTTATTAAACTGATGTCTTCATAAATACTGCAATGGGAAACATTGAATATACCCTAGAAATGTTAAAGTATACTCAATAATTAATGTATTTGAAAAATACATTTAAATAATGTTTTCACATTTCCCAAAATCTGCACAGATCTTCTTCCCTCTCAACTAAAACAAGCTTTCAACTTTTCCAAAAGCATCTGTGCAAATAACTTGTCAAAGAACAATCCCTGTTCCCTTAGAACACGGATTAGAAGACGAGAGTCAGAACACCAGCAGCCTGTGAAGTTAAATTCATTACCTACAAAATCTGTATGTCAGCAGTTATGCCTAAACATTGGGTAAATCATGCATACGCTGCCATTATAAAAGTACATTTCCAACCACTGGAAAAGGCACTATTTTCAACCACTAAGAAAGGCAGTATGGATGTAAATAGAGTCCCTATTTTGTTTTAAAATTCAGCATACTGTTTATCTTAAGACATTTCACAGGGTCAAGGCCCTAAAGCATTCACTTCTTACTGAGATTTGTTCTATTGTGTGAGACCTGAACTAAACTAACCACCATTTGATGAGCTGCACCAATCTGATCTTAGAGCTTCTGCTGTACAAATGCCCAATTCCCTTGCTCTGATCCCTTCTCTTACTGAAACAGATCCAGTAATCTTTGTTGTACACTGAAACTAGCCTCAAAGGAGAAAGTCTTTTCTATGGCACTTCTAGGGAGAATACACCATTGTCAGACATTGCTAAGCCCTCAGATATTCAATCTCTTCCAAGTCACTGAATTTTAAAGTTTCTTGTAGCACAGGGTTCACTGTTTGATATTTTGAACTTGAATGTGTGCCAGCTCACCTTTCAGCCCCATTGGTTACTAAGGGTGAAAACATTTGTATGGTATTTTTCCATTTTTCTGCACTGGGAAGGCCATTTCTCGGAGTCTAACAATATTTCCACATTGATAGAGCTGGAGGGGCTAGCATTCCTTTCAATTAAAATGCTGTGGTTTTCAAACTGAGTGAGAAATTTGATAATGTAGACAGCACATGTAAAGCCTGTGGCTTGCAAATGACTGAGAACGTACAATCCATCATCTCAAACAAAACCCATAACAATTGTCCTAGCATGAACAATATCTTTCCCAGAACTATTAGGACTGGCATCCTGCACCATTTCACACTGCTATACTGAGAAAATATGAAAGTAATCCCAAACTGTTCAGAGAATACAAATGCATTTGGTCTTTGATTAATTGCATTAAAATCACAAATGTGAAACCTTCACATGGTGAAGAAGAAATGGGTGAACAGGACACTTTTTCCCTCTTTTATTTTTGTCTTGTTATAAAAATGCCACTTTTAGGAAAGATGCCAGCAATGTTGAAATACACTGAAAATGTCCAAGTGTTGGCAATAATGAAAGTTTTGCCACAACTATAAAGAATATTGAGGTTTGGACTGGTGGTGAAGAAAGGACAAAACTGAGATTTTCAAGGTGATTTTTTTATTTATAGTGTTATGCCTCACATTTCTTCTACTATCTTTGTGTTTTAACCTTTCCCATGCCCTCAGTATAGCAATTCCCTTCTTGTTCCAGTGAAATTAAACCATTTTTCAGTTTTTTCTCTTCATAATATGTTCTGTCTCTTCAGACACCTTGGAAATCTGCTTATTGCCCCTATGTCAGAGATGTGTAATCTTACTGCCTTACCTTGCCAATCAATCAATTCTATTTTGCTAGCAGTGAGAACACTAACCCAGAGTAAGCAGCATCTAATCCAAAATCAGCACCTTGAGTTTGATCTTTTCACACTGGATTATTGAACTATAACAACTATGAGAATTTAAGATATTTACATCTGTGAGCATTTAATTAAATTTGTATGGATGGCATTCATCTGGTTTCTGGCCATACCTGTATTCTGGGCCATCAGTAACTGGAAAAGCCCTGCAGGCTGTTTATCTTGTCAGTTAAGGAGAAGAAAACACCTAACATAGGCAAGATGGTAAAAGTCCTCACAGTAAAATTCCAGGGTGACAACAGACAACAGCCATGGTGGGGAATGGGAAAGAAAGAAACACTAAAGAAAACCTACACATGAAGAAAGCACAAAAATTACGTTATTTTTATGTGCAAAGCTGGGCTGTAGAGTCAGTTTCTCGAATCCAGAACATCAGCCACAGTATCATTCAAGGTAACAGATTTAGTGTGAAAATGAATTGCTAAGATCAGTTTACCTCAATATAAAAAGAAAAAATAATGTATCAAATTAAAAAGAAAGAGAAGTTATGACTTAATTAACGAGAAATTATTTATTATTCACTCCAAATGAAAAACTTACAAAAGCTTATGGACAATATTTGGATATATCTTAGGGATATATCTTAGGGATATGTCCAAATCCATAAGATCTGACAGGATTCTCCTGAGAGTGCTGTAAGGGCTGGCTGATGTGACTTTAGTCCATTGTCTGTAACTTCCATGGCAATTACATGAGGTCTCTGATGGCTGTAAAAATGCTATAATTACATTCATCCTTAAAAAGTCAAGAAAAAATGACACAGAGAATAATGCTATGACCCTCAGATAGGTCCCTGACTATGGAAATATCATAGGACACGTGTCCCCAGAATCCTTCTTTTCAAGCACATGAGAACAAGAAAGTAATCAGGAATGTGCGACATGGATTTATGAATAGTAAGTCATGCTGGACCATCTGATACAACTAACTTGATACGTCTGATGAAATGACTGGCTGCAAAAGACAGTGGATGTAACCTATCTTGACTTTAGCAAGCCTATAGATATTATATCAAATGCTTTCTTCATATGAAAGGTGAGGAGACATGGGCTAGAAAAGAAGTATTGCCAGGTGAGGTGAGGATTGGTTATATTGACAGGAAACCAAAGGCTGGGCACCTGGCTAACAGCTGGTAACAAGCAGACTATTCCAGTGGTTGACATGTTATTCTAAATTGTTTACTAACTTAATTTACACACCAGATGATGACACAAACTGCACTCTTAACAAGTTTGAAGATGGCAGTAATGTTGGGTGAGTACCTGACTTAACAAATGGAAGACACTAGATAAGAAGAACCTGGATAAAACTGAGTAGTGGACCAAGAGAAAACTTGTGAGACTCAATAAAAAGAAATGAAAAGTTCTAAGAAACAGCCCCGTGCAGACTGAAAATAACAGCCCTGGAAAAGCCGTTCGAAGTTTATGACTGATGTCAGGGGGAATGTGTATCCTATGGCAAATAAGGCAAGCTGCACACATTAGGAGTATGGTAGCTGCAAATTACTATCCGCTTTTACTCAGTGTCATTGAGATTGCATCCATAGCATGTAGAAAAACTCAGACAATTGCAGCAGGTAATGTCAAGACTTGTGTATTTGTATTACCATATAACCATTATTATTACATTTACATTTAAAAAGGTAATTATTCAGAAAGGACAAGAACAGGTGATCTTCGGTCACTGCTTTATGACAGACAGATGATAACCATACTTTTTAAGTCATGTTCAAAAACCAAGAAAAATGCTTGTTATGCCTACCTGGCCTTTCTCAACATTTAACAACACTATCACTATTCTGCAGTGCTGTATTAGAAACTGCAGAAAGTGGATTCATAAGGATAGATGGTAAGTGAAAATAACTCTTAGTCATACTGATAGGAGACTTGTAGCCATATACCATAATTTGCATCTCCACAGGTTTTTTGGTAGGGGGATATTGAAGGCAAGAGGGGAGAAGAAGGGGAGCAGAATTATTAATAAATTAATGAAGTCTGATAACTGTTTAAGGACTTAATCTAAAAGTAAGTTTTGCAGAGAGAGAGAGGCCAACATTTTCCAGATTTTCAGAAAAATATGGATGGTTGACAGCCTGCAAGATTATGCATTGGTTTGCCACCATCCATTGTATTTTGTTTCCATAACTTCATATTTCTTTTCCACCACTCAAAGCACTGTTTTTGGAAGTGAAAAAGAACAACATCTGAAAAGTGGCAAAATAGTTTCATTTGTCTAGTGCTGAATCATTCCACTAAATATTACCTTCTTATAACTTCTCAAATGACATTGGTGAGAAGCAATAGGGAAAATTAGCAATTATATTTGCCAGGTAGCTTTAAATATTTTAAAATGGCATATGGAAAATTAAATCACTACAAAGAAATACAAACAGGGGAAACTCAAATTGTCCTCAAAAATCTAATTCTAATTGTTTATTTAAAATTTATACTTATTAGAATGGTAACGTCAGTGCCACACAGCAAAAGACGTTGGTAAGAAAACAGAAGGGAACATAATCATGAGATTATATGCAATTGTCGATATATTTAGATGCCTTGGTTTGAAGACTGCAAATAAAAACAAACAAGCTTGAGACTAAAGGCACAGCAGAGGCATCAGGAGTGCATCCTGATGGGCATGAGATGATTTCTCAGGGAGTTTTGCCATACCAGAACAGAATTCTTCCCTGTGTTCACTTGAAGAACTGAGAATGGGACAACTAGCACAGCTGTCTATAAAAAGCTTTTTACTATCTGAAAGTCACAGAGGAGCATCATTTATGACAGCAATAGACTTGGAATATTTGTAGGAATTGTGAAACTACTGAACTGTCACATAATGCTGTCATGCAACAGATTTAATTTGCCTTTGTGAAAATTACAGAAATAACAGAAAGGAGAAATGAGTGGTTGGCCAATATACTAATAAAAGAAACAAACAGAAAAGAAATGAGGATGGGAGGGTTTAAAAAGAAGTTGAATGAGTAATAAAGATCATGCTAGCCTAAGGAAAACTTCGGTTTTTCACACCTCAGCATGTGAAACTATTTTCTCACGTAGTTTATTTTTTTTAAATATTCTTCAACCAAACAATTGCTTTCAGTTTCTTAAGAATTTTATCATTATAGTATATAAAATATGCATTAAAATATTTCTTTATTATTGCTTACTTTATTTCTAAGGATAGCTTTATATATGTAAAGTGTTCAGTACCACTTGGTGAACACTAAAGTTTTTATCCATATCTTACTTGAAAAAGATTTCAGTAAAATCAGAGGACATACAGAATAAAGATCTTATCTGGTTCTGAAACAAGAAATAACAAATTATTAAATACGGTTACACATTTTTTCATCTTGACCTCTCCACTCTAAATTTAGTCATCTTCTATTAGACTCAAACTTTCATCTACTTTTTCATAAGATGTTCTTGTATTTGGTTCTAATGGAAGGAGCTTTTCCTTTGTTGATCCTTGGAAGAGTAAGAAAAAGACACACTTCCAGTATTTATTAATATGCCATAAGTGAAAGGAAAAACCAAAACATTTTTATGGAACAACCAGGCTTTTAAATTTTGCTACCTCTTTTTTTGAGGTGGTTTGGCCATGAAGGTTAAATGTGTTAGTGAGCCAGGACACTGAGGGATAGTATTTCTGAGCAACCTGATTGCTGATGCTCTTAAATTTATTGATTGGAAGGAATGCAGGCTAGCAGAAAGACAAAAAACCCAAACAATCAAACAAACAGAAAACCAAACCAAACAAACAAAAAACCAAAACAAAAAACAGTTGGAGGAGAGTTAGCAGTCTATGAGATTGAGATTACCATTTGCAGAAGTACTCAAACACCTATAACTGAAGTTCTAGCCGCATCTCTATCTTCTGGACAAGAAGCATTGTTAATGTTTGCTTTGAGTTCTGAAATTAAAAGGTTAGAATGAACTGCAGAATGTCATACCCTTATTTTCTGCTCGAGGATATGACAAAACTTCTGTCAATGGTTTTATTAACTGATATTTATCGACTCTGCCCTTAATAAACATCGTGTGATGACAAGTCTTCTGTCTCTCCATGTAATCTATTTTCAGATGATGATACTTTACCACTATCATAGGAAAAAAAACTTTTAATCTGAGTTTTCAATGTTACAGTTTAAGCTAAATCCTTCTTGTTGTATGCACTATGGACATACAGAGAACAGATGATCCCTTCTCTATTTACAGTAGGTTTTTACGTGCTAAACTTCCTGCCAAGGGACAAATGTAATGCAGCCACATAGGGACCAAGCCAGTGTATGATAAATTCAGTGCATAGACACTGCTCTAATCATTTATTATATGTTGTGCCAAATGTCCCATAGAGCCATTGCTGTATTTTCCCAGCAGGAGAGGAAGAAGGAGAAAAACCTTTATTGTTATCTTTACTTGTATGAAACACTCAGATACCACAGTGATGAAAACCATATTAGGAGTTACCTAGGTTCCCTATTTTCTTTCAAGAATAATTTACCCACTTCCAAGAATTGCAGTGGCAGCTGCTATTTCCTGAAGTCTTCCCAAAGCAACCTGTAGAAATGTCACCTACATCAGGCTTTGATATATGCACAAGATGAGCTGTCAAAAAATCTAGTCAAAATGCTATACTATGTAAAAAACCTAAAGAAAGAAAAATAAATTTTTTAAAGAAAAATATGAGTATTCTACCTAAGTATTGACAAAGAAAGTCTTTCCATTAATTTTTTTTTTAACTATGCTTTTTTTTACTTTCGAGTCCAAGTAATGGTTACATTAATAGGGTACAAGTACCTATCAGAAAAGTCTATCCTAGTATGTTTCCAGGCCTATTGTAACAATTAATTTTTCTCAAAACACAGGGTGGGGGTTTTTTAAACAAAATGCAGGTATGCCCACTTATTTTCCAGTTTCCACTGCTATAAACACCTATTCCCTCATATGCAAAAAGGTTCTATTTTTAACAGTAAGAATAGGAACCAGAAATACCAGATAGAGGAGCAGGATAGATTTCCTTATAAAGGATGAGAAGGAGAAAAAGGAGAAGCTGTTCACAGTTGTTAAAAAGTTCTTTAGGATCCTAAAGCATTCTCCCTACTTCCTGTTTTCAGGTTTTCCTGAGTTACATCATGATATTAGACATGATGGCTTTAGCAGCCAACACATCTGAGTGTGATCTTCTTCCTCAGCAGACCACTCCGTCAGTATTTAATACCAGACAAAATTTAAAATGTACTTGTTTAAAACCACATTTCCAGTGATGAACCATACTACAGTACTATGTAAGAGCATAATTCATTCTTAATACAAGTAGGATTTCCCTCAGCTACTCTAGAGTCTTCATTTTTGAAACTAATTAGCCTCTAACCAACCCCAGATTTGTTATGCCTTGAGAGTCCTCAAATATGCACCTTTCTATCATCAAAGATGCTACTACAATCATCCAGAGTAGTGCTCAGAAAGACCAGTCCTTTGCCAGACTAAATCAAAATTATCACCTAGTCCCTCTGTTTCACAGTTATATGTTCTTTTTTTTTCTGTCACTGATTACTAGGATATCACCTACTAGTGCAGTAGACAAAGTTTTCTCCTGGTCCTGATCCTCGGGAACTTCTGGTTTTTGGCCACTTCACCGTTGTAGCCACTGGAAATTGTTGAAGTTTTATTGACTATATTATTAGAAATATCAAATCTACAACCTTTTCTTTTAGACTTACACCTCCTATTTCTATATCAGTATTCTATAAAGACAAAATGTCTTGGAATGAGGTCTTCGACTGAATATATTTTCCCCTGGGATATGTTTTAGTTTTAGGAGGAAATCTGGAGACTGTCACAAAATCTAATGAGGTTCGTCTGTCGTTACCCTTGCTCACGCTGTAACTTTATTTCCCCATTTTCAGTAAGTAGAGGCAATAGCCTGAAGGATAATTACTGGACTAGCTAAATTGTAGGGGTTTTTTTAGTTATTGATTTTTTAAAAATTTGTTTTCAGAACAGTCAAGTACAAGTTGTATTTGCAGAGCAAAAGCAGATGGGGCGAGGGGAGAGTGGGGTGAAGAAAGAAGGGGAGGGGAATGCTATCCAACCATGAAGATGCTGTTGATAAAATTTATTGCTAAAAATTTAATATGTTTAGGGCCATGATGAAATGCTTATCATCAGCTTGCATTGCCTGTAGTTCTTGCTGATTCCAGCCTGCTCAGCGTATCCTGGTAATGAAATGAAATGGCATGGGCCCAGTGCCTGAAAAATAACATTCATTTCATTACAGTTTGAGAGGCTTTCTTTGTCTTTTATTTCTTAAAGGCTGGACTTAGGAATATATAGATCACAAACCCTTGTGGGATTGTATTTTTTTTTTTTTTAAATACTGGGAGGGTCTTTGTTACTAAAAGGATAACCAGTATCTTAAATTTGAATTTACTGGCAATGACTCTGGTAAATCCTTCCCTTAGCCCAAGCAATGGTTGCATAACTTATGAGTACCTATTTTAAGAAATTCTACTCAGAATCAATGTCACCATTGATTGGATAATACATTGGCTTCTTTTTCCTCGATTCTCTTCATTTACTCATTTACCCTTACCCTGCCATGGTGATTCTAGCTTAATAATCATTTAAAGTTTATAAAACATGAACCAGGATTCATTGACACTGGACTTTTTCACTGGAGGGGAAAAAGGAAAACCACAAGATCTGATTTCTTATACCACAAAATGAGAATGTTTTTGTTTGCTTTGGGTTTATGTTTGCCACATATAGCAAGTTCCCTACAGTTATCAATCTATAGAGATACATAACTGGCACACATTAGACTATACCTAAAATACCACATTCTAACAAACATTACACTACTATGATTCATACTGTTCCTATTAACTAAATCTTGCTACAGCAAAGTTTATCTGTGTAAACTGATATGCATAGTTTTGTTCAAAAGCACTAAGAACAGGGCTAGTCTATCAAGCTCAGGTTTTATTGTGCTCTCCTTACAAAACTTTCATTTTATTGCCTGCCAAATAAAACTGTGTTTATTTTTGCATTTAAAGCATATATAACACTTCACAGAGTTACTGTTAGTTTTAAAACCAAATTCACATTGTGTCTCAAAATTTGGTCTCTAGTATTTCATACTTCCAGCAATAAATTAAATGAGCCAAATGTACACATATTTCTGCCATATAAAGACAAAGGAATATGTATTCTATTCTCAAATATGCTAATCATTTAAATTTTGGATAAAATTTAAGTTTTGGATAAAACAAAACAGAATTCAGTCTGAAAGCTTTTGGCAGTGATAACACAAAGAACTTATTATTTAATTTGCATTAAATCCATGTAGGAGTTGCAGAAACTCTTCACTGAGGTGTATTGCTATTTTATAAGAAAACTGACTTTTGAAAGCAGAAGATGAAAATACTTGCATTAATAATCTTCTTCCGAAGGATGGATAGGTACAGTGATTAAAGTGTTATCTTAGGGCTTTAATGACCTAGGTTCAAGTCTCTGTTCTATTTTCCTTATCTCTTTGAGACACGAAGCTACATGACTTGTGTTCCCAAACTAATAAAAATACCCAGATGCTCATGGTTCCCTGTCCTTGAAGATACTTTCAAAAGTTTGGTTTCTTTTTTTTTATTTTAACTACTTTTGGTAGACATAGACTTGATCCAACAAAATACATTAATTCCAAGTGGACAATATTTCAACATGACATCCAGTGTTTGTTTTTTTTTTTTAAAAAAAGTTTCCTTGGGAAAGTTGAAGTTCTTGAAAACCATTTATTGGCTCTCTGGTATTGACAGGTAAAATATCTTGGACATGAAACATCTACTGGATAAAAAGTTACAATCTTGCTTTCTACACTTGTGTATGGTTACTCATATTAATAGAGTATAGCATCTAGTAAGTACAATTCATACTTAATGGCTTACAACCTAAACCTTTTTTCTACTTTTTTTTTTTTCCCAGACTAATCTATAATCCTGCTTTTCTGTCATTTTTCCTTGTCAGGCCATTCTGAGGGCCCTCATTAGGGCAAATGGGGATTTGAGTAGGCAGCAAAGCTACACAGTACTAATTTGGCTATACCTGAATGAAAAGTTCAGCTAAATCTGTAGAGTGAGAAAAACTTAATACTTTCAAAACAGAATTACATTCAGTGAGGTGCTGAAGATTTTAACTGTTCTACAGGACTGGGTTACTAACCTCATTAAAAGCCTCAGAAACAATTAACTTTCTGATTTATTTTCTTGATATGTACCTGCTGCACATTCCTTGATGGTAAGCTTAAGTATTTTGAAACAGTAACAGACTGTTTTGTCCTGTCATTTGCTAGGACCTTATAGGGCTTGTCACTTAATCTTTTCTAAAGTGGATTATATTTCTGTAAATTATTCCAACTCTCCACAAGGTAATATTTTTTTATTTACTATTCTGGCACTCTAGAACATCAGACAAATTCTAGACTATGGCTGCTACAAGAGAAATCCGGGCATTTTACCAGTAAATCTGACCAACTTCAATATCATTAGAATGAGGATGACCCTTAACTGCCTGCTTCCCCAAACACATGCCACTTCCTTTCAATTAGCCTTTTACTACCACTGCTACTGAGCTTAGTGAACCAAAATACCTTTTCATGCATTGCAAAGTGTAGCCTGTCATTAGAAAAAAATGTAGTCTCCAAATTTGTTTGCAATAGCCCACTTCTCCCCAGAACAAGAAAAGAAATTGGAATGGAAATAGTTTCTAAACTCTGGCAGTGAGATTAGAAAATTGGTGTTATGGACTGTGTGCATTTGAACGCAATGGCAATTAGGGAGAACAAGCATTATTAAACTCTGACGTGCATTTGACAATCTGTATTTCATCAGGAAGGTGACTAGTTGGCTTTTGGTTTTTTGGGTTTGTTTTTGGTTGTTTTGTTTGTTTGTTTGTTTGTTTAATTGAGCTGGAAAGAAGAGGAATCTAAGTATAAAACCAGTGGTTTGACTGGCTGAAATATGCAACAGCCATTGTCACTAGGGGCTTAACACTGGGCAAATACAGATAGTCATGGTGATAAGGGTCAAAAGAATTAGAGAAAAATGGAATGGGAGGAATCAGTAAAGAAAATACCAATCTGCACTCTGAAGGAGACACAAAGAATGAATGGTGTGACAAAAGATCTTTCTCCTAACATTGTTTTCTGCTAAGACTAGATACACACTGGTGGGTGCAAGAAAATGCACTCTTTTCCCATACTGTACTCAATCCATAGGTACATAACAGACACAAAAAGATTTCTGACTTCAAATTTTTTATTAAAAAAATAAAAGCATATAAAGTATGTAAAAATAGCTTTTAAAAATCTGCTGAAATTGTATCTACAGCCAGACTGTAAGTAGCTGCACTTACTAATGTATCAAACATTTATGATTAATAATAACCTTTTCATGACTGAGTTAACGTGCTACAGATTTCAGAATGAGTCAAGTCAATCCAGGTTAAGTGATTCACTCTGCTGATTATTTTCTCTCAACGTAAATTTGATGAGATATGTTGCCTCTGGAATCTGTTATTAATAACTGCTACAAACTTCATCCACAGTAGAGGGCTCAGAGCCATAAAGTACTGCAGTACTGCACAAAAAGAAGTACTGTAAACACTGCATGAGGTTTATTGAAGAAGTCTTGATCACCATGACAGTAAACTCTTCTAACCACAGCCAGTACCACGAAAGGTAGTTACAGAATTTATCGACTCCTGTTCAACCCAAATACGTATCTACCCTCACTCTTCATTTTTATTTTTCTTCATCACCCAGAAGAACATAATTTTTTGGTTTATCATAAACCTTCTGTCTGTTCTATCCTCTAAGTCATTTATCACACTCCTCAAGGTCACAGGGGAGTCTCAGTGGGAAAGCATGTGTGTTGATTGATTGGTACAATGATGCTTATGTCTACCAGGGCTGGTAAATGAGCTTCTCTTCCCATACTCTCTTGCCTCCAAGCAATGATGTAATTGAACGGATAGGGGGGTTGAAGGAAGAGGGAGGGAACACCTTAAAGAAAAAAAAAAACTCACATGTGAATCCAATTAAGAAGGTTCATAAAGCAGTATTATGCCTGGTGATCAACCTATCTTGTATTACTAATACCTGACCATTTGCTGGCTAACAAAAAGATCATATTTTCCCTAGGGAAAAAAAAGATACAGTAAGTTTGAGAGGAGTGAGAGAATGAAAGAGACAAAGAGACAAAGTGCACAGAAGCAAGAAAGAGAATCAGAGTGCAAGAGCCTAAGTGAGAAAGGGAGCGAGTGTAAGAGAAATCATGCAATCAAAGGAAAGCGAGGGAGCGAGAGCTTCTGAGAGGGAGTGAGCATGTAAGGATAAGCCAGCAAGAACTGAGTGATAGCACATGCAAGAGAGCACATGAAAGAGACAGAGCACACCTGAGAGTGTGAGAGGCAGTGAGCATGCATGTGAGAGACTGCAACGCTGCACACAACAGGTGTGACAGGAAGAGAGCAGAAGAACATGTGAAAGAGAGACTGAGAGCAAGGAAGAACACAAGGAAGACAAGAGAAAATAAATGAGGAGAAACTAAACATGATAACCTTCTTGAAAAAAAAAAGACACAGAAACTTCCCTCTGTTGCTTATTAATACTTAGATCATTTAGGAAAAAAAAGCATACAATGTAATGCACCTGTAAACTGCATTCCTAATATATGTCTATTAATTAAATTGAAAACACATATACGTATGATTCCACTCACTATATCTGATATATTAGATGAAAAGCTGTGCTTCTCTGAAAAACTCTTTCCTGTTCATCTCTTAGAAATTCATGAACACATAAACATGCCATCAAATAGATTATATCTGCAGCCTCCAGAGATACCATTTTAATTTCAGAGAGAGAAGAAATCTGAAAGATTATGACAGTAGTAGGCATCAGTGGCTTGTGGATTATCATAATATCGCCAATAAAAAGTTCACAGATTAAAACAAAACTCACTACCACAAAAATGCTAAATAAAAATCATATTTCCTACTGATACATTTGTTCTTCATAAGTATGTCTAAAAGCCAGTATAGAGAGGAGTGTTGCCTTTTAGTCACAACAGCAGTAAAGAAACAACAGAAATTGGTGATGAAAACAGAATGAAAGAAACTCCTTTCACCTCACTGGTTTGTCATCTTTAACCTTGTATAATAAGGTTAAAAATTCCCACCCTCTCTCCTCTTTTGTTACGCAGCTCATAATCTCATCAGCAGGACTATTAAATACATTAATCCTTAAAGGCCTTTCTAAGTCACCACTTCATGACTGGCAGGTTGTGTCCATCTTCTGGGCACAACTCTGTCTAAACCTTAGCTTGGGGGACTTTTAAGTTCATTAAGATTCCCAGGTTTTTTCAGTATCAAGAACACTGGCAGTTCACAAGGTACCTGAAGGTATGCTACAAATAGTGTATTTGCTTCTGCATAACCTTAATAAAAGTGAAATATATTATTATCTCCTGAATTGCTCATTAAAAAAAAAAAAAAAATTAAAAAAAAAAAAAGGTGAGAAAGAGTGGACAAACCATGTAAACACTTTACTTTTTTTTTTTTTTTCTGAGCAAACTACTTTCACTAAAAATTGATTTCACATTTGTCATGAGACTTGTATAAAATCTGAGACCTCAGGTTACGTAAGCATATCTAATATTTAAGAAGAGTATCTAAAGTTTTCAGTATAATAATTGGGATTACCTCGTAAGTCAGGACTGATAATAAAAAGAATGTCACATAACGCATTGCATGTCTCTGTTAATATGGTACAGGATACATTGTATACATACAAATAAAAGTTACAGGAGCAGTCCCACTATAAAGTAGAGCAAGTACTGATTGAGAAAGTTATGTATAAGTTCATCTTTTCTAATTGTTCTGGATTTTTTATGTATATATATGTCTAAATGATTAAAATCATCTTTGATATCTGTTATTTTTTGGGCAACTCAAGATTCTTTCTTCAGTGCAGGACAAGAGGTAATAAGAAGCATGGTCCTAAATGTAAAAAAATTAAAGCACTGGTGAGGTGTGTAAGCAGATGCGTGGTTTCTTTGCTAATACAGTAGAAACATCTGCTTTGGGACACTTTTGACTACTAACTGCAGCATACTGTTAGCTACTTTGTCTATATGTCAGTAGAGAAAAGATAAGTTGCATGTAGTAAAACCCACAGGTAATCAGCAATAAAAAGTGAAAACCTTAAAAAAGTTAATTTGCAGGAGCATGCCAAATCTCAATGCTATCACAAACTAACCCACTCAGTTGTAAAATTATACCGAAAGCTTTTTACAAGCAAGCTTTACCAGGCAGTCTATCACTCCTTACCTTTGCCTAGGACAGATATATTGTGAGCAAAATATTTATCTTAATCTTTCTGCTTCTATAGAACACAGAGGAAAATCAATTAATGCTGTAATAACTTTTTTAATGCTCAACATAAAAGAAAGTGTTTAAACTAAGTACTGGGGAAGGGAATATTGCTGTTATCCTTATTTCACTTATTTATTCTGAACTGGTTTTTTACCTTCTAAATGACATCAACCTTTTGAAAAATTGCAAACCGACTTTAACCTTGAAAATAATTTTGCATTCTATTGCCCCTCTAAAGTTTCTTATAAAACGCTTAGTAAGGTTAAAACTTATAGTTCACCATCACAAAAGGTCCAAAATCGTGTCTCACTCAGTCCCTTAAAAACCAAACCACTGGACAACAAAAACAACAAACAGGAACTAACAAAATTACAGTGGTGAAAATGCCACTATTTCAACTGAATCTTCTACATTCTCAACTCCAGTACCTTTACTTCTGTCCTGTGTAGTTAACATTTAACTGAGTTAGATATGTCTTCCAAAGCAGCCTATAGAGAACATGTTCCAATCTTAAATAAGAAAGTTCTAACATTTTATCACTTAAGAATTTCTGCATAGCAAGGGTATTTACTTTGAAAAACAGCAGGAGCACTTTCTCAAATTCTCTCATTCCCCACCTATAATTATTCAGAACAAACAGCAAGCACTTTTTCTCAACTCCTTCCCTCAGCCTGTCTCCAAAGCCACTAGATCTATGGTACCTCAATAAATTATTCAGGCCCATGTTGCTCCTCCATTTGCTCAGTTGTGGGACTTTCTGGACCACACCCCATTATTATCCATGGACATGCACACAACCTATAGAAAGTCATGATAGCTTGTACGTTAAATCCGTCAGCTTGCACAAATCTCAAGAACATATAGCTCCAGTTGCTTCACAGACCCCTCACAGGGCAGTCATGTTCCCTTCCTCTCCATTTTCCTCTTGTTTCATGCCTAAACTGTGTTCCCATTTTATAAATTTTGATTTCCATCTTCTCTCTTCTCCATTCCAGTTGTTTATTAAAGCTCCGGATGGCTGCAATGCAAGATACCAGAGCTGTCGCTTGTTCGAAATCCTCCTCCTCTGCCTCCTATCTTCCTTCTCTGTGCTCAGTTCGCTCCCCATACAGCTGCATCACAGCTGTCAGGGTGAACAGCAAAGATGTCCTTTTCCGATAAGACTGTGCCTGTGGCACACAGAGTTCCTTCGAACAGCTAATTAGCAGGAGAGAGGCCAAGGCAAGGTTTGGTGCCGTCCGTCAAGCCTGCTGCCAATGTCAACACCATCAGCTGAGCTGTCACGTTTGGTTCCTCATTTAGGGAGACTGGCATAGCCTCTTTTTACAGCTAAGGAAAGATGGTGGCATATGGGTAGTAGAAAGTGGAGGGTCAGGCTTTGTCAGTGTTCAGCAAGAATTGTCTCAAACCTGCTGAAACCCTTTCTATGCATATTTTTTTGGCTCTTTCAGCTACTAACAACTCACAACTCTGACATCAAAAACAAGACATAAAATGCAAAAGCAGGACAGATTTTTTGTTGTTATTGTAGAAATAGAGGCACTTACACTCGTAACTGGCATGGTATTTGTAATCACAGGTTTTGGAAACTTTTCTCTAAAAGTATTCATCTCTCCAAAAATCTTACTTCTAATAAGCAACAACCAAGAGCATATAATTTCTTGTGGGATTGGGTTGTTTAGGTTTTTTTAAACTTCTACAGCAAGGCTTGCTCCGCATACACTGAGCACTACGTGCACACACAATTACCCAAAGCTAAACTTCAGTCAAAATGACAACCTTTGGACTTCAGGAGCATTTTTTCAAGAAAATGAAAATGTAGAAGGGAATAAGAAAGAAAATTAAGTCTCTTATTAGGTCACTATAGTGCAAAAGGTTCTGGGATGCCTGTGGGGAGCTACCTGTGAAACCTTTGTACCTCACAAAGCACAGGCATGTTGTTGCCCAAGTTCATGAAAAGGACACCTTTATCATAGATTTTTGAAGAATATCATAAGGCTATGTGTTTTCAGTGCAATATTTATTAGAAAAAAAACCCCAAAAACAAACAGAGTATCAAAAGGACCAAACTCCTACTTCAGTAGACCATATAACCTGCTCCAAAAAGTGTGCTCATTGCAGTACATTTTTCAACTCTTTTCCCCTATTTGCTTCATAATTGCATTTTTATTTCAGACTAAATAATGGAAAGGGGAAAACATCAGGTTTAGAATTAGTAGCTATGGAACTCAATTGTGATTAATAAGCTTCCAATTTATTTCTCTCCTTTGTTTTTATTACCCACTTTTAATTTGATAGTGTTACATGAACAAAGAGCAACTATCTTTATTTTCACTCGAATGATTTGCCCATCATAGTTTAAAATTAGCTCCTTAAGTGGTAATATACAATGTATGGCACAAGCACACAACTTTTAGCAAAGAAAAATTGGACTAGGTTGAACAGGAAAAAAATCAGAATAGAATTATTAGAAAAGTGGAGTTTGTATTAAAAAATATGGATACAGAAGTATTACCAATTAAAATTAGTTTATTTTTATATGAATAACTGATCATTAACAAAACTAACCTCACCTTTTAGAATATTTTTGTGATGCCATGCTTAAATTAAAAAGAAAAAAAACGTAGGCTCCATTTTCTCATTTCCCGTGTTTGAGTCTTCTACTTGGCAGTGTATTTAGTAAGGCTATTTTTGTATGGTGGATTTCTTATGTATTTTAAATAAGAAGAAATAGCTACTTGAATAGAATCAATTAATTTTTACGCAAATTACTGAGAAGTAATTGGAATGGGGTTCTCATTCAGTTTCACAAAGGCACAGGCATATACCTAATTTCCTCAAAATCTGAGCTACATTTCCAGGTAAAATATGTCAAAAGTATTTCTTTCTTTCTTTCAATCAAAATGTTATGTCTGGTTTTCATTTAAACTTTTTTTTTTACGCTCCTTATTTTCAAACATGTCTCCTAGACATCTGCACCCAGGAATTTCATGCTTACCCTTTCTGCCAAATTTATGAAGGTAAAGATTGAAATTCACACTCATTAAAATCTCTTTCCATCAATCCTTCAAACTTTGAGACCTTTGATTTCTATCTGACATTGATTTTTGGATTTCATCCCTACAAGGAAGAAGTCTTATCAGAGACACTCACACAGTGCACACTGTATGACTTGGTAAAACTGCTTCAGCTGAAGCATCAAACATACTGACAGGGAACAGCTACTTGCATTGAAACATAGCCTAATGTAACTTCCAGTGGGATTATAATCAACATCATAATATTTGGGACAAGTTGTGTATTTTACCCAATACGGTTTTTCACACTTTGAGTTCAAAATCTTTGCCTAAAATGGACACTATAAAATTATTCTATATGTTGTCTTCTATTTCAAATAACCTACTTTTAAAAGGTTTGTAAAAAAAACCTTATGATCAATTATATACACTGTTCAGTAGTTGCTTCATAAAAGTACCTCAGAAAACAAATTAAGTGCATGCATTTTACCTCCCAGATAAAAATTAACAATTCAGATCTACAGAAATGGCATAGAAACACCAACTACTTTATTTCAACTGTCAGCTGAAGTCAGTGAAATGTAAAATAAATTTTGGTAATGCACAGGGAAAAAAATCAAAAAAAACCCCACCAAAAAGTCTTTTTTCCACATATAACAACAGAATGGAAGTCCATCAAGGTCTACAAAATAAAAAGATAAAATACAGCCCCTGATCCAGCAGGCACTTAGATCACAGATTACAAAAGTGAAAAACAAACAGAGAAATAGAACCCACACACAAACATAAATATACACAATATGTTTGTCCTAATCGGCCACATAATGGGGTAGGAACTCTTGGCCACAGTGTATTAGGACCTTTGTTATGTATGCTAAATGAGTAATTAAAAGAGATGGATATTGAGATTAATTAAACTATTTTAGTAAACTAAACTATTTAGTTAACTAATGAAATTATTAAATTTTCACTCATTTGTTCATACTGCCAGTGAAAAAGAATTATTGTGATGGGAAGAAGTAAACCATTTACTCATTATATTTCTGAAGTTCTCTTTATAAATTTGGCAGAATGAGGTAGCAGCTATGGAAGAGGCACCAAAACAATGTATTTAAAACATCTGAAAATACAGATGGTTGTGACAACTGCTAGAGGACACAAGCTGAACCAGGAGACGATTACTACAAAACCAAAAACTGTTCTGACAAAAAAAAAAAAAAAAGTGAAGAAGCTTTATGAATATTTAAGAATATTATCTCCTCTGTGATAGGAAGGAGGGAGAAGTTTTAGAAAGATCTATCAAAGGAAAAAAAATAATTAATCCCACTTGAAGGGTGTGAGAGGAGTGGAATGGTAATTTTTCCTCCATTTTCCAGCCAGTTCTACTCTGCACTCCAATTCCACTTGTTCCTAGGTTTAAAGTGAACTCGATTAATCTTCCACCTGCTTTCAGATACCATTAAGCTTCCTGAAAATAAACATTATTCTATAAATTTGCAAGAATTTCTATTTTTGAATACTTGTGATTCACCCAATTACTACAGTGATGTAACCCTTAATTAAAAGTACATTCTTAGATAAAGAGCAGACCACCTGACATTACAAAAAGATTTAATGCACTTCTGGAGTTCACAGGATGAATTCTGAACACTTGTGATTTTGGAATTTTAATTTTATGATCCTCACACTTTGACTCACCCAATTATGCTGCACTATGACAAACATTTACGTAAGTGCTTAACCTTACACAGAGCTCCCTCTCTGTTTACAATGGTCTGATTTCAGTTCCTCTGAATTGTGTCTGCTATTTCTTTCAATCATAAGAAATTGATTTAACCCCCTCCCCTTCAACCACAGAAGAAATTGTCACTCACAGAAAGATCCACTTTCGGTGTTGACACTGAGAAAAATTTGTGCTGGTCTCACGGAAAACCACATGTATAGCTACCGAGGTCCAATCCTTTGAGAGAAATGAGATATGGCAAAATGTTCACCCCAAGCTGGAAGTATCCCACATATATCAATTTTGACACAGCCATTAACTTCACTGTCAATAAAGCTAGAGTGATTTTTTTTTTCCAAAGGAAAACTCTAAGTCATGTTTCCGTATAGCAAGTCAAGGAGATGAAATTCAAAAGGAATTCTAACTCAGACTGGTGAGAATTAATCACAGTAAGAGACTCTTAGTTTATATGCTTGAGATAAATAGCAAAGTTTGGTTTATTACAAAATTTGTTCTGTTAAAAGTTTTTACAAAACAAAAGATCAATGCAATGCCTTCTTTAGAAATGAAAAACAAAAGTCTTCATGGAAGTAATTATTATAAAAGAAAACAACACTAATAACCATTCACACTTTATTCAGAGGCATGGTGTTTAATGATACATACTCAAGTGCAAAGTAATGAGAAACTCAGTATTAAAAAAAAGTGAAATGTTTAATCTGTAATTATTTTTGCCTAGATACCATACTAGAAAAAGGCAAATATCCTGTAACAGTTTTAGTTCTCAAGAAAAGATCAAAAATTATATTAAATAGAAGATCTGTATAACTTTGAGCTGGGAAGAAAATTAACAAGGAAATATGTATTTTTGCTGCTTATTATTATAAACCCTTACATTCTACTACAGGTAGGACAGATCCCCTCAGAAATAATTTTTTATCCCTTATTCACCGCACAAGCAAGTATGTAAGAGAAGCAAACACTGCCATCTATTAAAATAGGATCTCTGTACATATTTCCATGAACGGTAAGGCAGCAAACTCAGTTTGAAGGTTCTTAATTCACACTTCAAGATATTACACTGTCTTTGTATGCTGTTCCTTACTGGGTTTTATTTGAATATGCAGTAAAAGCTGTTGCCAAACAGAGTGTGCCAAGAAGAAGAACATTTATTGAGGTAATAAAAGAGAAGGATAAGAGAACTGCATTAATGTCTTGCTGTACAAAGATGGAAAAAAATGCAAGAAAAGACTGAGTGGCAGAGAAATTTTCTCCAATTTTCAGGGAAAGAGAGTGCAGGAGGGACCTGTATGCCTCATAAGCTATATTTCATAGAAGGCACTTCAGGTTTGTGAGTACACAGAACCAAAGATTTAAACTTCTCTTGAAATTGTAAACCACCGAGTATTTAACAGTCACACTAATCAAACACCATAAAACACACACAAAAAAGAAATCTTTGTAACCTTCTTATCAATTGCTGATATTTTATTTTAACTTCCTAAGTTTCTCCCTTCCTGTCTTAGAGGAATAAGATCTTTCAGATATTCAGAGGGGTCTGAAGGGATAGAGGAATCCAGAGAAATACAGATCATATTCTTATAAACACAACTAGATGAGCCAAAGACACATTCAACTACATCCTTCCTGCTTTGTTTGTTCTAGAGGGAAAAAACCCAAGCAACAAGCCCATCTCCAAAAGGGGGCAAAGAGTGGGGGGGTGGGAACCAAACAGAACCAAACCCAGCACTGAAAGAGAAATCTATACTTCATCTATACTTACAATTCATATTCCCACTGTTCTGCCTACTTTGCAGTCCCAGGTGCTTCTGCAGTCAGATCCCAAATACAACCTTGGACAATCATGGTAGTAGAATGAGCTACAAAGAGCTACTAAACCAGTCTACCCAAGCTCCCAAAGGAGGGGTGAAAATGTTTCAGCCCACAATGGACACAACATTGCCATAGTTAAATTGTGTTTATATATGCTTCAATCATATTGCTGGACTACAATATAAAATCATCATGAGATATCACTTAGGGGTGTTTGGGCAGATTTTTTTTTTTTACTGCAACGTGAGGGGGAAAGAAAAAAGACTAGTCTATCTCCATTTTGTGCCACTCATACTCCTGTTATTGCAATGATAACAGGCAAGCCCAATTCTCAAATTAATCTGCACTCTAGGAGCTTCTTGACTCCTATTCCATTTCTTTGCTGTCATTGCCAAAATCACAATGAAGATATGTATAGTCTTCACAGTTAAGCATTCCTAGACAATTCTAAACCCAGAGATAAACTAATTTTTTACATATATGGGTACATCAACTCTAACAGCTCGAGTGAGTCCAGGGGTGTCAGAAGATAATTTCCAGCATCCATGTTTGTGCTGGAATTTTACATCTCCATGTTTCCAGCCTTTTGTGTTTCAATGTCTTTTGAGGACCAGAAGAGCTGCATAAGGGACAATGTGGTAATATATGGCTTTGAGCATAAAAACTGAAAATGTCAAATGATAAACTAAGGTTGAACTACTCAGTTAAATTAAAGGAAGTGAAAAAAGGTAAGTTAAATTAATCTGTATCTAGGCATCTTCTGAAAACCCACACCTGCTGAGACAGATTCTATTTAGAGTTGGACAATGGTGTTTGACACTTGCCATGCTAAATTTGAAACTTAGATGTTTGACACAACAACTTTAAAGCTGAGGAAATAATAAGCAATAATAGTTTTGTCACCTTTATATATTAGGTAACCCATTTAATAAGCAGTTTGTCTCATAAGAAAAAAAACTAAATGGAGGTACCCCCATCTTGTGTTAAATAAGGAATCTCTAACTGAGAGTTGAGAAGTGCTCAAAATTCAAGGAAAAGTCTTTAATCAAATGAGAATGCCAAAGAAAGGTAATCAAAGTATTTTACGAAATTGAGTTCGATACCATTAGCGAATCTGCTAGTGTTGGTAGGTCTTATGAAAGACCTATGTTGCACCTGTCAATAAACTGCATACGCTAAACATTTAAAATTATTCTGTAAATTAAGACTATCTCATCCTTCCAGTGACAGTTACTCTGAGCCCAATGTGCCTGTGACACATTGTTCATGATACAATGCGGTCTGACCTGGACATGCTCAGTGGTTGTTTGTCAGAGCATTCTGAAAATCAGATTATTGAGCTTACTAGAAAAACAAAAAACAAAACCTGAATAAAATAGAAATATAAAAGCACTAGGAAACCTCTGCAAGAAATTTCCAACACCAGAATCTAATAAGACTAGTCAAGTTTAAGCAGTACTTTGAACTGTTGACTGAAAAGCAGTATTTCTGCAGCATATTTTTAGGAACATTTTACCTCATGGCATTACTGTAAAATATATTTTCTTTATTTAGTTTCACATAACTAATATTAATAAATTAATAGCCCATAGAAGACACAGTAAAATAACACACAAAAAAACCCCCACAAAAACCCAGATGGTTGAAAATGGCAACAAACTTAACAAGAAAACAGCAACATAAAAGAAAACCCTTGAAGTGATCAAGGAGAAAGTCAGTGACACAAACATGAAGACTCCCTTGAAACATACCTCATAATGTCTTTTTCCAGTCTTCTGCAAATGAGAAATTATCACATAGGGATTTCATGCACTGTTGTGAGAAGAATACTGTCAACTTCACTAGGCTGAGTTGCACTGAATTTGACTGCTAAATGATTGTGAAAAACTAGTTAGCTACTCACAGCTCAAGGTGATTACCCAGAAAGAGTTTCACTGTAGAAAAAAATAACATCAAGTACTCCAGAGAGAGCAAGCAACGGAAATCACGGAAAATATCAGTAAGTCTGAAAGTCCAATAATTTTACATGGGAAAGCTGAACAGTTCATAAAAACTCAGCTCCAGACTAAGTATCTCTGTCAGAACTCTGCCTAATTCTGCATTACTATACACTGACTATATACAAAGTCTTCATTGTCAGCCATTTAGGAAATTGTGTACCTTTCAAACATTCCGATTAGATTACTGTTATTATTTACCATATACACTGCTATATTTTACAATTCTTAAGGTAATACAAAATGCGACTGCCCAAGAGAATAACTGAATACATAAATACAAGTATCTCACATATTCTATTCCTTCCTATTTCTGTATTTCTGGAGAGACAAGGCCTTGCTCCCCATCCAAAGGCTATCAACCTATTTACATCAGTTACTGACTCCTATTCAGATGGCAACAGTCTTAAATCCTGCAAATAATATGAATCATAAAAAGAGATAATATGTAGTTGGGTCATTGGCTGTCACAAGAAGATCACAAGCAGGACACAAGGATAAGAGAGGAGCTGCAGTTTTGACCTTAAAGTGGTCCAAATTATTGACAGACCAGAACTTAACATGCATCAACAGAAGTGTGACTCAGCCTTGCAAAGAACAGAGTTAGGACTTATATCTTTCCCCTACTTTGTGGTAATTTTATAAACATTTCCTCTTCTCAGCTAACAACTGCAACAAGGAGTCTGGAGACCAAAAGAAAGGACACCATAAAAATCCTTGCTTCTTCAGAATAAATGAGTCTTTGCCAGACTCAGATTAAACATCACCTAAAATGAACTCCAGTCTACCTACTTATTATAAGTCTTTATGGGGTTTCCAGCATTTTTTCTTATGATAGGGGATATTTAACAATGGACACATAAGCTAAGAATATTCCATAACGACAAATATGTTCAAAAATTATGTACTAACTTCAGTCAGGTATTGCTTTGCATCAAAGGTCACTGAATAGGACCCTTAGAGTTTACTTCCTTGCCAGCAAATAATGTTATTTTACAGAAGTATTGTAAAAATCTAAATGTTTTCTTTTGAAATGCTGCTGCTTTTCTGTCTTGTGAGAGAGACAGAATGAATTCAGATGCCTCAATTGTACAAGCAAGCATGCTTGCCTGTATAGCTGTTCATTTTCCTGAAGAGCGTGTAATTTCTTTGAAGGATCTATTACATTGTAACAAACAGTATTTCTGAAAAGTCACAATAAAACCCGAGATTTTAAAATGCCATTAGATAGCACTGGGAACTTGTCAGATCCCACACAATTCATCCCCCCATCCAATGACATATGATATTTGGCACATAGTGTACTTATGCTTTTTGTTTGTAAAAAGAAGATAATTTTTCCTTCCATGTTTCTGACGTTTATTCTTATCAAATATTCTTTCCAATTGCACTGAATTATGCAAAACTATCTTTGCGAGTAATGTCACAGGATTCTGTCCATCTCTTGGAATGAGATATTTGACACAGTTTATGCAGTCAGCTTGTGTATCCAAACTCTACTTAAATATGAAAAGATTAGACTAAAAAGAAGTTCAAGAGCAGGAAAAAATTACACAGTTCTATGTTTTGTATCTCAGGATTAGCTATTATATCTAATCAGTATTTAAAAATAGATTAATACAAAGAACAGATTTTCTAACCAAGTTCAGAGATTTCCTTGTCAGTACCAGAACTCAGCACTTGTGGATGAAAAAGGTGTTGATAAGTCACTTAAAAAAGGTCGAATAGTTTGAATTTGATTGTACTTTACAATCCCTGTTACCACTGTTCTGCAAGGTTTATCCAGCTTGAAATATCATTGTTATTTTAAGATCACTAATTAGTTCCCTATAAAAAAGTCACTGAATCCAGGAAGGCATTTCTTTCATTTTAATTACATAATGACTATTTTCAGTGATTGGCAAAAGTTCTTCCAAACGCTATATTCAATCTGTATTCAATGAGGGACAATCTGTACTGCCTACATCGCATTACCTCATCTCACTAGCTTTTACAGCAGCTACACACTATCTATTGAGATTTCAGGATGTAATTTCCTGTGAATGACAGAAGCAGATAACAATCCAAGTCATGAATTTGAGAATGGCATTCACTCACTTTTTATAATATTGAAAATATATGCTACATCAATTGCACAAATAATTGAATATTTTTGTTTAAGAAGCACTTCAGTGCCAGTACTCTGCTAGAAAGCAATAGCAGTGTATATTGTTATTTAGTTGCTCCATCTACCCTTCCTACGAGATCAACATTGTTCACAAAAGATCAATAGAACCATTATAAAATGTGTTTGCTATAATTAAGGAGGCAGGAGTCTTATATTTATGCTGCAGGATGCATTAAAATACCAACAGACTTCAAGACAGAGTTAGCACTCTCAGATACACCAGTTATTCCTCACTAAACCATGTTTTATTTATTTGCTTAAAGTAACACCAATTTCAACTCCCTCATTAAGAACCCCATGCTCTAAATTGAAAAGCTCTGCAGGAATTAAATTTTTTCACATCCTTTGGTGTGGAAAGAGAGTTTAAAGAACATGGAGTGGAAGGAAAGGACTGTACTCCAAGTTCTTTAGAAAACAAACTGGGAAATTTCTTCAAAACTAAACAGAGATCAAAATAGGGGGGGTTGTGGGAGGAGAAAGGCAATCAAATAACCATTTGTGTACGTTTAGATAAAAATGCGCATACACACATCCCATAAACATGTTTATATAGCTTTACACCTGAAAAGGATCTTACTACCATCAGTAGCCATTTTATTCCTGCAAAGCACATAACTGACTTTTACATTTTTCTAGGGTTGAAACCGTACGATTGAAGACTGTGATTTCCATTGTGGTTATTCAACAACTTCAGTAACAATTCTTACAATGTTCTCAAATTATGTGTTTGTCAGAAAAAGGATGTAGACTCTTACCCACTACGCCTGATGCACACTCAGTCAGGTTTGGTACATGTTAAATACTGCTGAAATATATACAAACTAAATTGAATAAGCACTCAGTTACTCAGACAAAGACTGAGGTATACCTGCACTGACTTATATTGTTTCAAATATCACAGGATAACAATAGACCCAGAAGCAGAATACTTACAAAGCTGTAATTTCTTTTTAGTACCATATACTAATAATGTTAAGTATCACAGAATCATAGAATGTCATGGGTTGGAAGTGACCTTAAAAATCATGTAGCTCCAACCCCCCTGCCCTGGACAGAGACACTTTTCACTAGACCAAATTGCTCAGAGACCCATTCAACCTGGCCTTGGACTCTTCCAGGAATGGGGTAGCCACAGCTTCTTGGAGCAACTTGTTCCAGTGCTTCACCACTGTCACAGTAAAGAATTTCTTCCTGACATCTAATCTAAACTTACTCTCAGACTGAAGCCATTCCCCCTTGTTCTGTCAACATGCTCTTGTAAAAAGTTTCTCTACATTTTTCTTGTAGGCTCCTTTCAGGTATTGGAAGGCCACAATTAGGTCACCTCAAAGCCTTCTCTTCTCTAGGCTGAACAATCCCAATTCTCTCAGCCTTTCCTCATATTAGAGGTATTCCATCCCTCTAATCATCCTGTGGCTCTCCTCTGGAGTCACTCCAACAGATCAGTGTCCTTACTGTACTGGGGGACCTAGAGGTGGATGCAGCACTCCAGGTGAGGTCTTATGAGAGTGGAGTATAGGGGGCAGAATCACCTCCCTTGACCTGCTGGCCACACAACTATATACAGTTGTACAATACTGCACTGTTCCAATATTAAAAAAAAAAAAAAAAAGTGCCATTTTACAAGAGATGGAAGCAGAACAAGTTACAAAAGGAGCAATTTAGAAGCACTTCTAGGGCACAGAAGGTTGGTATTAGGAGAGCAAAAACCCACCTAAAGCTGACACTTGTGATGGACATAAGGACAACAAGAATTTCTATCACGATGCAGATAGTGAAAAGGAGAACAAAAATGTCTGGCTGTTACTGAGTAGTGCAGGTATCTTAGTGATAGCAGGCACAAGCAAGGCTGAGGTACTGAATGCTTTCTTTGCCTGAGTCTTCTCTGACAAGGGCTCCCAGTCCTCTGCAAAGAGCGATAGTGTTCATAGAGGAAAGCAACAACCAGCAGTGGATAAGGATCAAATCAGGGATATATGGCATATTAGGAATAATTCTCTTCCTTTAACTCTGAAACTGTGATAGTAAGACTGAATTGAGACATAAAGATATTAAATACCGATAACGTTTTTTTTCCCACTGCATTTTGTATTCCAGTTAGAGTACTTTTAGAACACTTGGCTCCATGGCACATGTCCAAAATTAAACACACTTAAAAATATCATAGACAATTACTCTTAAACCAGATCTATTTTTAAATGTTTTGTTTAAAAGTGTATAAGAAAAGAGAAAAAATAAACCGGTACTACTTGACAATACTTAAATTAGAACTGAAGTATAACAGTGTATTTTTTGCACATGTAACAGCCAACATACTGCAGAAACATAAACCACTACTTTAGTTACCCACTGAAAATAATCCAGCAAAGGTTTGCAAATAATACATTAAATGTACAATTACAATGGAATTGTTAGTGATTTATTTAAGAACTTAAGAATGGCACCCTTTCTGAAAGTAACCCAGCAGGTTCCTAGTAAATGATCTGTAATATACAAGCCAGACTAGTTCAGCTAAAATCTAACAAAGCATTAAGTGTGCCAAGGAAAAAACTGAAGAAAAAACAAGCAATTGGAGAACGGTAAGCAAAACCTCACATTTAGGAAAGCCAATCTTGTATTTCAAAGCCCAACTGCAAAGATTATTCACATTCAATTACCATCCATCTTTCCATATTATTTTACCCAAAACGATGCAATTTCCAGTCACTATTCACAAAGCAGAAGGAATGCAGAAACATTTTGGTATGGATTACACTTTTCAGATTTTCTGTGCCTTTTTCTTGGGTTTCAATGTTTCAGTGGTTCAAAGCCATTGTATTTGAATTTTATACCTCTGTTCCAGAAAAGTTGCCACAGGTATGCATTTAAAGTAATTCTCATCAAAATATACTTTGAAAAATAATGGGATCTGCCTTGTTACTTCCTCACCTACAGTTATTGTCTTGCCAAAAATTTATTTCAAAGAAGGAAATGCAATGAGCTCTACAGATCAGCAGTACAGGCCACTGTGATTTCCTTGACATTATGCTTAAAATAAATTAAAACAAGAAATGTAGGCATTTGTAACTTTACAACAAGATGAATACGAATGCCATTTTGGTCCAAAGACTGCCTTAGGAAGAATACATCAGATATTTTCATTAACAGCTAAAGGATTTTGTTCCATTTGCTGCTAAGTAGACTGACTCTACTGAACTGAAGCATTTTAAGTGTAGTGCACATACTATTTGCATTGCAGAATTTTATGAACTTAGCTTTACACCACAGAATTAACTCCTTTTACATATTTAATATTAAATATGACATTACTACAGTGCTAAAAAAACCCCTTACCTCCTATGTAGTATATTCCAACAGAAATTTATTTCTGCAACAGGTGAAGTATGACACTGTAATACTGGGATCTGATTAAAATAAGTGATTGCCTGTCTAAATATGGAAACCAGCTGTATTTTAACTTAGAGTTCAAATTTACCTCTCCTTATATAAAACTGTAATACAATTTTGATGGAAGCTACCTTTCTAAGCACCCCACTCAATCCACAAGTATTTCAGCAGCTGTTACAGATGTGACTGGACATGTAAGCAAACAGTTCAATTTTTTTCTTCACATGTGTTAAGAAATTTATGGAAAAAGAAAGCTAACAGAAATATAATTTATTTTAGTTGATTTTAATAATGTATTAGGATGCTAAAATTAAGGATATTCTGAGCACACAAAAAAACCCTGTTCATTATCTGCACAAACGTATATGCACACTCATACAAGTGTTCATTTTTGGAGAGAAAACATACTTTATTTGGCCCTTAGGATGGTGAATGTGACCAGAACAAAGTAACATTTTGAAGTAAGTTGATTCATGAACCTGCACTATGTAAGATAAGAATATAATGAACATTAAAATCATCTTTCTGTACTATCTTAAGCTTTATTCTCTGCCAACTCTGCAGAACAAACGACTGGAAATAAGCTTCAAGGAGGGAAAAGATACTAAATAAGAAGACAGAAAGATACTAACTATGACTGAAAAGCTTGTGTTTTTTTTCTTTTACTAAGATCAGTGTTCCTTTCTTCTGTCGTCCTAAATCCACAAAAAAGTCTAGCCCACTGAAATTTTAATATCTATGAAGCCCAAAGGGGTACCAAAGCTAAGGTCTGTTCCCTCAAGAACAAATAAGATGGAGGGAAAAATGCTACAGTAACCTACAACTGACATTCATTCTGCATCTGTTCAGTACACAATTTTACTTTGCCTTTCTGCTGATGGAAAAAATCAAATGCACCAAGGTATTAAAAGTCTTAGACATTTCACTTCAGTACCATTAACAATCCTATAATCATCAAGAGAAAAAAATAATTAGTGCCAAGATCGAAAATCAAAAGTCTTATATGACAAATATCAGTTATTCCATCGGCAGAGCTCAACAGTCATTGACTTTCACCAAGTGTAAGGCACCTAATCTTTCAAAATCAAAGTACCAGAACACATCCGGAGAAAACAGATTATTTTTCCCAAAAGGAATTCCAATCTGCTTACTGGGTTTTTCTCTTTGGTTTTGCTTTGTTGGATGCAGAAGAAATAAGGAAGTTGCACAATGGATTTATCTTTCACTGTGAACTAGAATCAAGAAGTGAAGCAGTGTTGTGTAACACAATACTCCCCCTCACGCTCCCACAGAGCATGAGGGGGAGTTTTGGGTGAGGAATGAATGTAGAATCATGTCCTCAGGCTCTACTCACCTCTTATTTGGAGCTCCAGTGTAATTGTAACTGACTTAAAAAAGGCCAAAAACCAGCTCCTGCAGCAGTGCTTTGACTACAGAGCTTCTTATTCATGCTCTTCAAAATCATATTAATGCCAGTATATTTTCAAAGGGAGATTGAATTCTTCCTTCAATTCCACCATTCATAGGGTCCTCTCACATGACCCTGTTCAGTTCTCTTTTAAAAAGAGCAGTAATGGCTGAACTATGCCTTTGATCCTGCCACCATTTTTTTTTTTTATATTCTAGCAATATAGAATTGATATAGTTTCAGGGCCTGCTTTGAGAGTCTTTTTGTAGTTAGGAGCTCAATAATTCCTGCATTTAGGCTGCAGGAGGATCAAACCACAGCAATCTTTCAGGCCAGATCCTTATCTTGATACAGGTAAAGTCTAATTCCAGCTATGAACTCATAATAAACTGCAATACTTTGTCTTTCATCTAATCCCCCTATAAAAGCTTGATATCTCCTAAAGAGCATATCCTAAATATACGTGAGTCACATTTCACATTTACTGAAAACTGATCTCACAAGCTTAGACGGGTGAATTTCTGAATAAAAGACATATTGTATGAGGAAGAATCTATAAACTCAGCCACAGAGGAGAAAAAAATTCTCTTTGAAATCTTTTCTTTGTTTTAAGCACAAAACCTGTACAACCTCTGCACAGCAATTGCAGAGTTTATTCTTTAAATCCAAGGTCATGCAGCCATAGCAGCTAGTTCATGCTCAGAGGGGAGGTAATCATCCTCTGTTCTTCTCAGCAAGTGCTCTTTGCTGAGGTCAAAGAAATGGGGCATTGTAACACTGGAATCCATTACAAATTAGCATAATGTCACCACCTCTCTCTGTGACATTTAAAATGAGCACAGATGAAGGACAGTGTGGAAAACAATGCAATTACAAGTATCTGGATCCAACAGTAGTTCTGGAAGAGGACAAGGAAGTGGAATTGCCTGTAATGAATCCTTTAACAAACTCCAGCATTCCTTGTGTTGCCTTCTTTCTCTGACATACCATTAAATAAATAAATAAATATTAAAAAACAACAACAAAAACCTACAAAAGTCAGAAATTCCAGTCAGACTCACTTCTGGAGGTAAGAAATCTGAATGAAACACCACCACAAGCTTTCACCACATTCAAATACAAAAAGAGAAAACTGACATAAAGGTGAGAAGAATACCATCTCAGCGCCCCAATGCAGCACCACTGTGAGGCAATCTGTGATGAGACCTATCTCTGCCTATACATGGATGTCTAATCAGATCTTAAAACTTCTGAAAATCTGCAAAAAAGGGCACAAAATATAAAGTAAAGGGAAAAGAAACATACAAGCCCCAGAAACAAAATGTGTTGCCTTGTGTTACTCAATCCACCAGTAATTTTCAAAATATTTTTTAATCAGCTATGCTCAAAAAGGAAGGAACAGAAGTATAGGACAGAGTGAGAAACAACTCAGCTCCTTTTCAGTAAAAAGTATCAACTTCCATTCCTTCCTACATGTTCAAAGCTTTCTGAGGAAAAAAAAAAAGGGAAGTATCTAAAAATTTCAGTCTTAACATATTCTGAAAACATTTTTAATTTTATGTCTTTTCTGAAACATGATAGCTAATTAGTTATTTGATTATCATAATCAGAAACACTAATCATTGCAGTCTTGATGAAAATTCAGTGATTATCCCAAGAGGGTTACGGTCCAGTAAACATGTTGACAGGCTATTTGTTATTGTAATGGCAATGCATCATGATAACACATAGCAGAAAACAAAAGACAAATACAGATTAATATTATCCATAATACTTCAATACAAGAGAAAATGTAATGTGACCTTCAGGTCAAATTACGTCGTTCCTAATTGAGCAAAATTTCTTGTAACATCAGTTTTGCATTCAGAAGACTACAGTATCCTAGTGAATGAAAATACAAGTCCCACTAAAATGGCCAGCAACGAATGCCAAGCCACAACATGATTTCTCCTAAAATTACCTTGCAGTTCATTGAAAAGATAGTTTGTTTTACTGTTAAAAAGTAAAATCAAAATATTGCAAGTACAAATAAAAAACATGAGACAGCATCTCTCCTTTTCATAAAGTTTTTTTCTCTAAATCCTTCAAACACCTAAAAAACTATTTATTCTATACAATCATTATTATACATCTTTACCTTTTGTCATTGGTGGGAGTGGAAGACTTAGACAAATTTATTAAATAGTAAAGCTTTGCCAGTGAGTCTCAAGGTACAGAAATGAGTCCTTTGTTTTCTAAAACCCTTCTCAGAGAGGAGTCTAGGTGCGGCTAAACCCAATCTTAGCCTCAGATTATGTTAACAGTTTAAATTTAAGAAATTATAGAGATGTGACTGAACCACTTTTGTCCTGCAGGTTTTTAATGATTAGCAAAATAAGAATATTTATATAAAATGAATAATTTATTTTATACAAATGATCAGAGAAAAGATCTTAATCAGAACTATTTACTACACAATATAAATGCTAAAAATCTACTAGTAGAGTATAATATAGCATAAAGAAGTATAGTGCACTGTAACAAAGTATTATTGAAGCAGTTATATTAAAGCTAGCAAAAAGGAATAGTTATGAAGTAGAGTTCTGGTGTAACTCACCCACACCAACACTCTTGAGGAGCTCTCTTTCCCTCAGCCTCCAGGAGTAACCTTGGAGGGCATCCCCAGCAAAGAGAGGAATCTCCACACATACACGCCAAGAGGGGGTATGTTAAACGAATCTGACTGCATGAGAGGGGACTGGACTTTTATAGTATAAAGTGATTGACTGCTAGTCACAGATCTACAAGCCAGCAGACTAGCTTTTCTGTCAAATCCTGTTTCAATAGCAGAATGTGTATTCGAAGTCTAGTGAACCAGGATGGTCTTAGCAGACTTTAACACCAAGACAGCACCCTGGTGCCAGCAGTTGATAGTTTGCATTGTATTGGATTTTAGGTCTTATCAGGGGTAGGCTCTCCTGCCACACCTTTATATTAAAGTAACCTCCCTTTTAAGAAATACTTAGCAGTATCAGACCTTTTCTTGTGAAAATAACAACAGAAAAATGACAGTTGCTAAACTACTTTCTTCAAAGTAGTTGCAGTTTGCCAGCCCACTGGAGGATTTATTTTTAACCCCATTCCTTCAGCATGTAATTTCTTATTTCTACTTTCAGTTTAACAAGCTGCAAGTGGAACTGTTCAGAGATGAAATAGTCATTGAATTGCTTTAAAATACTAAATTACTATTATCTGCTCCATGAGTTGGAATCCTTTTCTCTCCTTCTCATTCATGCCTTTTTTATTTTTATTATTTTCAGCAGGTAATATTAAATGTCACCCAAGCTCTACAAAAATACCAATGCCATTGCCTTTTCTTTTTTTGCCTCCTTCCCCTTCAAGACTAACAGCTGCCAGAATTGTGGCTGTCAAAACTGGCAGCTCGGAACTTTTTCCATACTTGCCAAAGAGTTGATTGGAGATATGCAAATAACACTTCTCCAAAAATTGTCCAAGGGGTCCCAAGAGGTACAACTGAGGTTAGATACTTCCTTTACAACTCTGTGAAGCCACTGTATCTTCCGACCTCCCAGAAATAGACAGCAAGAATTCAAGACAAAGAAATGTCATTTTCACAATGACTTTACATAGAGTAGCTGTCTATCACTCTACAGTGTAAATGTATATGGTTTCCATTCTCACTGTACCCAAGCAATCTCAATATTTCATGTACATATAATTTCACCACTACTACCAAATGTAGAAGTATTGTTGTATTTTTAGCATAAGGAACTGAGGCACAAAAATGCTAAATAAACCTGGTACCTGAAAATATTTTGGCTAAAACATTAATTCTCTTGAATTTTTAACTTTTACAATGTATTTTGTACAAGACTAAACAAAACTGGAGTGATGAATTTTACATCTCTAACAGAGGTGGTTTACCTCAGCAAATAATTTCTCACATTAATAAGCTTTCTTACAGGAGTTGAGTGACCTTGTATAAACATATTTGCTCCTTCTATCAAAAAATTAAAACATGTAGCATGATTTGACAATCTATCATTTTCCTTCCTACAAAATAACAGAAAGAAGGTACAAGATTCCAAACGTGTTGCATAAGTTATGCATGTTGTCTATACACTACAGAATTCTGAGAACATACTTATTTCTGTAGCTTCTAATTGGACTTGTTACAGATAAGATGTTTCCCACTGGGAAGCAGTTAATGCCAACATGACCCCAACCAACCAAGAAATCCAAAATAAATGCAAAAAGATGGCATCTCTTTACAAAACAGAAGAGATTTTAAAAACTTTTCCTTGGAAATAGAGGAATTGAGTCATGTTGCATTTAGTAAAGATGAACCTCAAGGGCCTACAACTGTAGGAAAGATACTGTTATAATACAAAGTCTTATGAAAAGGCTGAAATTCAGGATGCATTAAAAAGAAATTGAATGGTTTTGAGGGTGTGATGTGTTCAAGAGTTTGAACATAATCTCAAATATTAATTGGCAGTGCATACACTTCAATAGGAGAGAAAGAACAAAGTATTCAACAAATTCCTATAATCTAAAGACTACTTAACAATATGTCAGAACTGCTTTTCAAAAGCCCTGTTCATGTCTGCTCAGAACATTAAACCAAATCAAATATTTAAAGCTAGTGAGCAGAAAATTTGGCTTCCAAAACCAATTCCAGTATTTAAAATAAAGGATTATACACAGCGTAAAGCAAGATAGGTGTCCTACTAATTTCAGTCAATATTAGCAGGATCATGTAGTACAAGTGAAAAAAAATAAGACATTATTTAGATTTATGAGCATAGCTAAAAAGAAAACCACTGGAAAACTGTCCCAAAAGATGACTGAAGTTGAATAATGTATTCAAAAGGAAAAAAACCCAAACAAAATAACAAAATCCCCTGTGATTTGAATAGGTTTTTATGTTATTGAGATCAAATCACTACCATTGATCTTAATTAATGTTCCTATCACAAGTTTGCTTCTGTATTTATGATAACACAATGGTAGTAACTCTCATATTCAAGTAATCAAAACAACAATTTGAAATCTAGTATTTTATTCAGGATGGTTACTGAAATACATGTTTGTAAACAGTCAAGTACTTCTGGCTTAACTCATTCTCAGAATGTCACCCACAGAGTAACTTACACTGACCTACTCCTCTAGAATAAAGCACACAACAGAACTCAGTATTTGAAATGTGTGAAAGCAAACATAAAATAATAACCTGGGTCAATATGGCTTATTTATGGTTACTTGATAATCCAAGCCCAAAAAATTTCAGAGTAAGCATACAGAAAAGCTTTTTTTGTCATACCCCAGCTGTCAAGAAGCTTTAAAAGCAAACAAGCCAGCCAAACACCAGTTTCTTAATATGGTAAGGATATGGAACATAATCCTCTACAAAACTACTTAAATACTAAATTTAGTATTCATTCTTTTAACAGTGGATGCAAGAGTGTTTCATAAAAAGCTAAAAGAGGCAGAGGAGATGGATAAATAAAGATATGATTTACAGCCAGATTTGCATGAAGATTTTAGTAAAACTGAAAATCTTTGAAAATATGCTAAACTTTGTCTAACCACAGAGATGTAGGTTTCAGCCCATAATCAGTGAAACATCTAACCAAAAGAAAACTGCACTGAATGCATAATTGTCTTCTATTTTGTAGTTGAAATTTCATATTATGACAATGGTCCAAAGAGTGGACTCAACAAAAATACCTAGTGCCCCAGCGACTCTCTCACAAGACAAGCTATGACCCATAGGGTAGACACAACATAGGACTGTTAGGTCAACTGCACAGCTCTAGAAAAGCAGAATAACCAGCATATCTGAATTCCAGACAGTGTGTACACATTTTTATTCCTTACTTCCCTGATACAAACATTAACTGAGATTTTTTTATTGTTTCCAGACATGTAAAATTGCATGAAAACATTTGATTTTACCATTATGCACAAGCCTTTCTTTTCTACTGTTCAGTTAATTTAATAGTGCTTTAAAATTATGTCAGTGTTGCTTTTGTTAATGTTCATTCTGATCTTAGACTTAATAGGTTCATCCTACTTATCTTCAGGCAACTAACCATGATACCTACATTAACTCAGTTTTTGTTCTAGATTCTTGGTATGATTATACCCTCTAATATCTGAACCCCTTTCTGCAGTTACCTCTATTTTTGTTTAATTATCCAAGTGCTAAGTCTAGAATTTCAGCTGGTGGCTTAATTTTAGAGGACACACAGATCAGTTCTCAGGCATGGCGAAATTCAGCAGAGATGGGTGGCAACTGTAACAAGATGGCACTTCACCCTCATGCTCCTCTTACCTCAGATAAACAGCAGGCTGGGTGACTAATGAAAAAAATTACTTGTTGGTTTAGTACTGCAACTGAGAATGAATCGCAAACATGTCTCCACACAGTACAACTGGACTCAGCTGACTAGAATGGGATGGAGACAGTGGCCCTCAGAGCACAAAGGAGACATATTGCAGGAGAAAGGCCCTAGGTCTGAAGCCTCTTATTTCTTATTAAAAATAAATCTTTTATTCTGCAAAATAGCAGCACAGTTCTCAACCTTGACTCTTTACTCAGTTTAATATTAGAGCAATTCATTGCCATATTGCAATAGTTTTCTCATGTCATTACAAAAATATGAAGAGACCTGATGCTAGAGAGCCTCTGGAGATTTACCCAGATTCGATTACAAAAAAATAAATTTAGGGCCTTCTCCCTAAAACCCAACAATCTCTCCTACTCAATACAGGCGTGTAGATATAAGATCAATACTAATCCTGCATTACACTCTGTATGGCTTCAGGGCTTTCGACATGTATCGAAAAAGTAGATGGACCATCATATGGAGCACTCTTCCCATCTTTTCCATTATAGCTAAATCACAAACCCTTGTCTTGGGGCCAGAAGTTTTTGCTCCTGCTCTGTGCTTTCCCTGGTGCCCAGGGGAACACCCAGAAAGTACACTCATTGTAACTTTCAGTAGAGAAAAAAATTCATTTAATTCTGAGAGTTCATACAACAAAATGATTGGTAGAATATTGTCTATACTTTTCTCTCAATCTATATTAATTTTTATATAATCTACTTGATCAGAATTTATTTAATTAAAATCACATTATCCATTAAGTGAGTCACTGATTTCCTAAAATGCAAGGTAACTTACTTTGAATAATTTACAGAAAACTCTTAATTCCTGTAGACAAACTAAAAACATATTTCAAATTAAAAGCAAGCAAACAAAAAAAAGAACAAGTAAAGGGGGAAAATTCTGGGAACTCAGAAGGGAGTTAGAAATATTGTGAAAGCAGCAGTGGTAATGAAGCAGAGAAGACTGGAGAGAAGTTGACATTACTGGAGGGCTCTCCCAGACAACAGTCAAATTTACCGCATTTACTGCAGTGGAAGAAGAAAGGCAGATCAAGTTTAAAGCTGGAATTTCAGGCTTCATCCTTTCTATTCTTCATGGAATATGTTTTTTGATAAAATTCTCTCTTTGTCATGCAAATGCTTCAGACCCCCAAGAAATTCTCCTTATGCACCCACACTGTGTTTTCTGGCTTGAATAAGTTTGTTAGTAGATAAACGCTGCCGCTGCCTCATGCTTGAAAAGTTTTGAATGTAATTGACTGTCAATGATATGATGATTTATAATGCAATCTGCTGCTACTTCTGCCGCTGCAGATAACTCTAATTTGCTTCTATTGTATTAGATATGATGAACTTGACAATCATTTTCAATTTTCCTATTTGGCTTTCATTCAGGTTGATGTGGCCAGTAACAATAAATTTTCATTGTTCTCCCCCTACAGCAATAAAGAAACAGGAGTTGTTTTATACAAAGCAGTTGGCTTTTTCCAAAAGACTCATTTATTGTGTAATGAAGCTTCTGCCAAACAAAATATTTAGTAAAAGTGGGGAATTAAAGTTTTGATTTAAATCTTTGTGTTTTACTGAAACATATACTGGCCAAGTTGTGCTATCTGGAGAAGAAGATAGCTGACAGAAAGAAAAGAGCCTACAGACATGATGTACTAGCTGGTTGAGATTACACAGTTTCATAATTCTGGTGATACTCAGACCTGGAAGCTTTGGCTTCTCTTGGGAAGACAAGTGAAAGAGATCAAGATGATCATGGCTTCTATTTTGGGGGAAAACTATTAAGGAATGGAAAGAGATAGAAAGGAACTAAGTGCATATAAAAGGAATTTAAATAAATGATTCCTAGACAAGCAAGTACCATTTGACAACTCTTCAATTTACAGTTTTGCTATCTTGTAAGGTAAATACTCAGGAAGGTAATATGTTTGTTTATTACTAGCCACAGAGATAAGCAAATCAGTCATAAAGTCATACATGTCAGACTACAAAAAACAGCCTTTGTGGCTTTGAATAATGCAGCTTCCAATGTCTCAGCTGTATTCTCTCTCCATATGAAAGAAAGATAATCACACCTGCATTTGTTCTAACTTGCTTTGGTGTGCACAACTAAGATATAAAATGTAAAAATGACGTATTTCCAGTCCACAAAACAGTTTCTATTTACAGAGTTGCATCTGTTCCCTCAGCTAGCAATGTTTTCATAATAGTTGCAATGCAGTTGTAATGTCACTGCAGCTGCCCCATGAAGAATGAGCTGGGTCCTGTCCTGCCTCATCCATAACCAAAAAGGACTGGCATCTAAGTTTCAGTAAGTAAACTCTATTCTCTAGGTAAGAGATGAGAAAGAGATTTAAAATCGGAAGTTCTGTATGAACAGCTGGCAGTTAGAAAAATTATTTCTAGATTTGCAAGCTAAACACATTTAATAGGGAAATCATTGAGAAGGAAGAAATAGGGAACTCCACACTGTCATTTTCACAAAGTTACCTTTTTGACTCTAACTGCATTTCAAGAATTATATAATTTACAATATCATGCTTTCTGTGTATGAGAATTAATTCCAATATCATTCATCCACAATAAATTATATTGCTGTAGAAGTTAATTAGTTTCAAATAATATGAAGAAACTTTCAAAAACAAACTTTGCAGAAGCTTAGGCTAAGTTTTGGTGAAAATTTACTGGTTTTCTCCTTTTCCCCAATTCAATTGTAACTAAAAATCATGCTTTATGCTTGTTCTAACAGTATAAAATATCACCAACATAAAGAATGATGTTATAAACTATGTGGACTGCACAAATACAAAGGTTGAGAGCAACAGATATTGTTTGCTGGGCCCCTGTTACAGTAATTCAGGACTAGAAAGCATTAAGTGATTGCTTTTCCCTTGAAAAAGATTGTGAAAATGTATAACTAGACCTTATGCATACACTTTAAAGATTTTACTTTATTGGAAATGGGAAGAATTTTTATTAGTCCAATGACATGGAATTGTTTTCTTAAGGGCTTAGGAATTATTTTTTGAACAATTTGTTCATAAAGATTGTAGGAGAAACAAAATGTTTACCCATTTTTGATCAATTTAGAGGCAAAAGCAAGCAATCCTATAAAATGTCTTCAACAGAGTGAATGTGTAATATATAATTAATATGTAATCACACATCAGTGAAGCAAGCTGCATCACTTCACCTTTAAAGGCTAGAGCTACTGAAGAAGAGATTTTGGTTGGAGACAAATGTGAAACTGATTATGGATTCTAACAGCTAGAACAGCAAAGGTAGTATAAAGATGTGGAAAAATGCCCGCAGTTACATACAGATAGGGCATGAGGCAACAATTTAACAAGATAAAGTCTTTTGAGTGGGGCCTACCCTTCAGACAGAATTTTATTTTTACTGTCCAAGTAGAATTTCAAACATGCTCTGCCTCTTCGGCTTTATTCACAGAGAGAGACATTCACAGACAGAAACTCAGCAGTGATCTATGGCCGCACACCTGAGACACTATATGGATTGCATTTCTCTATAGCAAGTAAAATGTGGGCTCTGAGTATGTATAAACAACATTTTCTCAGTCTTGAAACTCAAATATCAGCTTAAACCCAAACCCATCAATTTATACTTCAACAGTCCTTGGAGACCAACAGGCAAAAATGGCAACTGCATATACAGAACCACAGCTTGTGTGTGCAGGCATAAACTGTACTCTTTTTTTCCCCATTTTAATTCAGTGTAAAAGCAAACAAAATTTGTTGTTTAGTAAGAGTCTTGTTTAGTATAACTGGTTTCTCAGTATACACTGCTTCAAAATGTAAATGCCTTTCAGTTCCTGAAAGCAGAGGCAAAACAAAAGAACATTTGACTGAGAACAGAAATGTAAAATTATAATGTAGCAACAGTGCAGCAGCATAACAAAAGCTACAAGTTCCTACAAGTGTGATCTCATATATATATTTGCTATTATATTTAGAAGTTTTCAGATGATACCCTACTCATACATTAATGAAGTTGGAGCAAAACCTCCTGAAATACTGGATGGTTATGGCTGACATACCAAACTGTAATTCATCTCCTCCTGTCCACTGTGTTATTTGTAGACAGAGGAAGGAAAAATAGAGACAAGCTTTTTTTGGTGGCTTGTTTAATCTGCTAAAACCTATTTGAGGTAATCCCTGCTCCACAGTGTCTCCCAGTGGGAGATGTAAGCTGGCAGCAATACAAGTATTCCTTCCCCAAAAAAACTGCATCTGAGACATCTCTTTTAAAACATACTCTAAGAACAGGGAGATGAGCTCTTTAAAAAAAAAAAAAAAAAGTATTTTTCTATAAGCAGTTGTCAGTATGGTGCCTCAAGTTAACAACAGAACATGAGAAATCCCCTGTGCCTTTACATGATAACATTTAAATGGGAAATTGTGGAAAAAATTGTTGAAAAATGAACCACCTCACACACATGACTACATATATGGTCCGTCTCTGGAGTTAGCCTCTGGGGTTTCAATCTTGTAACAATCTTAGCTATATAAGTAAGTTTTCTGCTTTCTGTACTCTAAGTAATGAACTAAGTTTTTAGGAAGTCTGCATATCTTCATCAGGACAGTTACATATCATGTGTTTTATTTTCCCGATGAGATCATGCCAATTAAATTTATGAATATAAGTTTTCAGGCAGAAAAAGGTATTCACTCTTTAAACCAGAAACCCTTTAAAATTTGCTGTTTCTATTCACTGCTCTATCAAACAAATAAAACAAAAACCACACACAAAATAGTATCTGAACATGTCACAGTGTATACAGCTTGTAAGTGTAAGCTACAAGCTACTACTTGAATTCTCCAATGTGTACAGAGTTCAGAAAATGAAGTTACTATTAGAGCTTTTAAGAGGACATAAAGGCAATCCAGTGACAAGGAACTTTGTAGTATTTTACACTGCAGTTTTGCTACTGAAGCAGTATAGTTAAAGAATTAGGTTTTTCTAAAGAGCTGCTTTCATATGCACACTGATGACAGCATCATATATATATTCTGATTAAAAAAAAAAAAAAAAGTCCTCACCAATTTTCCTTGGTTGTTACCCTTTTCTTCTTCCCTTCATTGCTTCAGAACACGCACACTAACATTTCCAGACTTGACACTTAACGGCTCAGCTCCTGAATCCATATGTGGTATATTTAACTACAATTTTTATTCAGTTCGCTGTGGGTGCAGACACTTAGCTTTACACACCAGATCTGAAAGCACTGGTTATAGATCAGACAAAATTGTATCACTGGGTGGGAAAGCATAATATCAGAACTGGTGAAAGACTGTGTTCTTTTTAGATTGTACTACACAGCAGAAATAGAAGAAATATTCAAAAGGCATTGAAAGAGAGGTGATGTGGTGAGGAGTTTTTGAGAGACAGAACTGTAAGATTAAGAGAGAAAAAGGGAATTTAGGTGTCATGCAAAGAGCTGGACTGCCTGCGTTTTCATTTATAGAGAGAACTGCAAGCAGCAGAGAACACTAGTATGCTTATTGTAAGTGAATAGCATAATTTACCTTAAAATGTACCTCTGAAAATGAAGTCAATGTAGCTGTGATAACTGAACTAATCTTTCTAATCTCCACTCAGGTGAGAGAGAAAAATAATGAATCGGGGACTCCAGATCTAAATCTTCATTCTCAGACATTGTGGAGGTTTCTCATCTAAATTTAAGTATTTGCAGTCATTTTGTTGTTGAACATTTTATTAAGAATAAACAGCAATAAGAGTGTTTTCTGATCTGTACCTTTAAAGGGTGTTCTTAAGTGTTTCAGTTCTCAGACATCAAATACTTTACAAAACAAAAGTGGCAGTGGCATTTGCCAAAATGTCATTTAACCAAACCCAAGTTTTGTTTCCAAGCTTTGTATTCTACTGAATTTCAGTTCCATATTGGCAGCACGTGGATCCCTCCAAAGAGGGGATCACCTGGCTTCTGCTTTTCTTTATGCAGAGACAAAAACCACAATGGTGATGGAAATTTTGTGTTTGCATGCATTTAATCATTCCTTAGCATCCTAATTTACCGAATTATCATACAGATTAGCATGCAGTCAGGGTATGCATCCACATTTCTTTTCTCTAGGAGGAAAGGGGTTAGAAAGGGGGAAAGCTTGGAATATGAAGGTCTTGTGTTAGTTGCAATGTCAGTATACGAGAAGCAGTCGATATGTGCGTCCAGCCCTGGGGCTTTGTGCAGCTAAAGCCTCAGGCTCATTTCCAGGACCTGACCTTGATCTGTGATTTCTGAGCCCAGTTTCCTAATACAGTGCAAGAATGCCAATTTAAAACAAAATATATCAAAAGAAAACAAAATGCTTTCTTTAAGTGTCAAGAGATATTTTCAGCATTGTTTGCTTTTGTTTCATTTTTCCATCTATGCAAAATACTCTTCTGCTTTTCCTGTTTTGCAACTCGAATTTCAAAATACTAACCTGGAAGAAAATGCTCTGGATCAAATCCTTCAAACTTTTCAGTGTCTCTGAACTTTACAAATTACATGAGAAAGAAAAAGAGAAAAAAAAAATCTTTTGCAATTACAGGCTTTGGGGTTGCATGCCGTTCTGGTAAACAGAATGTGGAGGTGGATAATGCTTTTTAATACCTGTAAATGTAGTACTAGTTAAACAGAGATAACATTATAGCATTGTCAAAAAAATTCTCAGAAGTTAGTGCATGATGGCAATGTTCTTGTGTTGCTTTGTGGGGAATAACAGCAAAGTAAACAGAGGGAATGATTAGATACATATCTGCAAGGGTTGCATGCTGAACAGAGAAGGGCTGCAGAGGTGGAGTTTCATCCTCCACCTAACTGCTGCCTGCCACTGAAAAAGATAATCATAGTCCTCTTCATTTCCCAGCAGTGCTGCAGCTAGGAGATAGTTGGTTCCTACTGATTAGTGAAAATAACATTTTTTCTTTCTTTTCCTTTTAAGGGATACAAGATAAGCAACAGGAAGTACAAGGGCATAAGGACTGGGAGCACCCTTGTTGGCAGCAGCCTGGAATTACATCAGATTAGGTATAATGTGATATTATGCCCAAGACCCTCTGAAGTCTTAGCACTGCCCATTACATTTTGGAAAAAAAGGAGGGGAGGGGAGGGGAGGGGAGGGGAGAGGTTCGGAGAGGAGAGGAGGGAAAGCTCAGGTCTTAACAAGAAGTGCTGAACTACATATCTAGATGATGGAATTGGAGATTATGGGAGTCGTTTGATAAACAAGACAGTCAATACAACACAAAATCCCCTGTCAACCCACAGGTCAAGCCTATTATTAGCAGTACCCTAAAGAAAACTGACACTTTAGCAACATAAAGTTTGTTTAAACCGCAAATTTCTTAGTCTGAGGGGACACATACTCCTAGGACTGCTCCTGTGAATAATTTAGAATTAACTTACAGTATATCTCATCTACCAACCAGCCACTGTTCTCTGTGCTGCAATAAAAGTGAGATTTCAAAACCATTACTATGAATTCTTCCTTCCCACTGTTTAGTCTGAGGCTGCCTCTACCATTCTGACTTTGAAGACTCATAGATCGCTTTAATAGCTCTATTTACTGGCTCAGACAACTGGGCCAGTAAATGACCATGACCACAGACAGCTTTAGTTAGAAGCTACAGGTACAAACACCAGACTTAGCTCTTCTGCTTAAATCTCCAGTCTGATCACAGATGATACCTGAGAATTTCTCCAGCACACTGATAGTAACAGACAGGTAAATAAAGCAACTTTTTTCTCCGATGCCCCCCGAAACTTTCTCGGTATTAACCAGCAGCTGTCATAGCTACAGAGATTAGGACAGGTGAAGACTGGCATTGGTACTGCAGGAATAACTCCTACATTTATTCTTCAGATGAAGTGGTAAACCATGCTCTGGACCTCTCTCTTCCAGACGCTGCCAAAAAAAATGGCAGTGGAAAAAAATTTAATACACATTAATTGCTCTTTCTCATTGTAGTTTGACTCTTTTTTCTTATTTATTTTACTCCAGTGGACTGACAGATCTTTCAAGGATTTAGCATCTAGCAGTCTTAAGTTGACAATAGTGAAAGGTTGAGGATGGGAGAGTGGAGGTAGAGGGTGAGAATGACAATGGATAAGGTGAAGAAAAAGGAAAAAGAAATACTCTTGCATAATAACTTAAAGAACCGCCCTCCTCCCTTAGAGTAAAATTTAATCTGCACATCAGTTTCTACACAGAGACTATAAATCCAAGTTATACAACCACATACCAAATTCACCAAGGGAAGTCACTTCTCTTTTTTCCTTGATAAGGTGTCCCCTTCTGCCACTACAAGATGAGTAAATTACTCCACCTGTCTAACTGTTCCCCAGTATTCAGCTTGACACTGACAATGGCAGTGCACCTGTTAGTGTGATGGACAAGTGATTGGCAGCATGGCATTTGCTGCTTTCTATAATAAGTTGGTTATTATACAATGATGTTGACAATCTAGATAGACTGCAAATATTAAAGTGTAACTAGGTACAGGTTTGAGAAAGAAAAAAAACAGAACAGGTTATAGGTGAAATATGACCCCGAATAAATTTTATGCCAAAGGCTTCTTTCATTTTAAAAAGAAAAATATCACATTTTAAGTATGACGCTTTTCCTTAGGAGCAAATTATTCTATTTATGTGTAGCCACCAAATGTCAATTCTGAGTTATCCCATAAACTAAGCACAAGATTGCAAGTCACTGCCTTGATCAGCTTCTCAGGCATATTGCATCTATAAATGCAAAAGTGTAAGCAACAACATGTAGAGTCTTCATAAGAATACATCTTCTGCAACTATAGTAAACTATGACTTTGGTGCAACTATTCTATTTTCTTCCCCATGGTCCTGTTACATATCTCCCTTCTGTGCAAGTATCACTCTGGAACCAGTGTCATTGTACTATCTGAGGACAGACAAAAGCTTCACCAGCTATTAGCAACTGGAAGTCTGAATGGCTTTTGTATATAACAGAGGACACTGGTCTTTAGGCAATAAAACCTATATCTTGGAAAACAGAATACAGATCCAGAATTTAGCAACCGATAAGAAAATTTCAGGCAAATTACTTTTTTATTTAAACCCAGCACCTTGTTTCCAACTGTTACCAGTATCATGTAGAATAAACCCACTGTACAAATTAGGCACCTTTGAGGTCAGCTCATCCCTGTTATATTTTTATGCTAATTTTTAGTAGTGAGGAATTACTTTAAACCTTTAAATTGGAAATTTATCCCCAATATTATTCTTGCTATCATTACTTCTCATAACAATTAATATCCTTGATCTTCAGTTAAATGTTTACAATGTTAAGGAAACCTCCCAGTCTGATCATTCAGAGACTCTCTGGCAGTCACATTCCCAAGGCCAGAGTTTGTTGCAGCTGGGACCAAAGCCCCTTCACAGCGGGAGGCTCCAGTGACCCGATGGGTCCCCCCCTTGACTCCCCACACACCCCACTCATACACAGTCAGACCAGGTTTCCTTACCAGTTCAGCCCCAGGTTTCCCATAGCAGAGTCATAGATGTCTCATTCCATAAAGCCATTCATTCATGGTGGAACAATGGCCTGAGCTGGTGCCTCTGAGAAGGGACTCCGAACAAAAGACACCCTTGGGTTTGATATTCTAACACTCCAAGCACCCAAAACTTTTGCTCTTTTTCCTGAGCCCCCCTGCCATGTCTCTAAGTGTCTGGTCACTCGGCTGGGCCACAGGTCCCTGAGATTGTTATGCAAAGAATCAGCAGTTCATGGCCCCTTGTCTTGGGCTCCTGTTCCCCCAGAGCTCAATCTAGAACTGCACACCAAGCCATCTGCACCAAATATATTCCTCAACAGCAAACTTTCTAGGAGTTTATGATTTTTTATTCTGGTAACTGTAATACGTGGCAGTGCCAAATTGTTGCTATTTTCCATGTGAGCATTTCACCCTGGAGGCTGTTACTGTGATGAAACGTAGGCAATGCATCAAAATTATAAAACCTAAAGATTATTATGTGACGCCCTAAAATCTAGCTTTCTAATTATATTGTTTACATAAATGTTACTTGACTTTCCCTTTCCTTTCACCGCTATATAACAGATGTAAAATGACATGGGTCCTGTTCAGCAAATGACATGTGATATGAATTTTACATGGTATTCTAATTAAATTGCTAGCCTTTGCCCCAATGGTTATGTTTGTCCTAGTAATCTGAACAGCACATGTGTATCAGCATGGTCAAACTGTTCACTAGCCTGTACACTGTCCACTCTTTGGACTGTGAAAACTTACTACAATCCTTTAACATGGCTCAAGATATCAGTACGGCCTGAGACTGCTCTCCTGGCAGGCAGCCTCTTCTGAGGATCGAGAACAGACAGACAGTGAAGACAGATAATAAATTTATGGTTGTGATCAGTGCTGTGACATTTGAAGCATGGAATTTTCTAGATCCTTTCGTTAACCCCTAATCAAAACCAACACATTCTAGAGAAATGGGTAACATGGAAATATGCGCTTTAAATCAATGTTTAAGCAGTAAGTCTTAATAGTCGTCATAATGCCTAGATTGTTTTTAAAACATAGAATAAATGCATAGTGCCATCTTACTAAAAAACTTCGACATCAGATTTTGAAGTGCACAGCTTGAAGTTTTTCTGTGAGCAGAAGGCTAATTGCTGATTCATGATGTTACAATTAGAAAAAAAATTACAAGATTCAAGTCACAAGACCTCCTGAAAGGAAAAAATAGCAAAGCTTAGAAATTATCAGTGTGTGTTCACATGACATCATTAACAATTCTTGTATTTATTAATAGCTGGTAAAATAATAATGTCTTAATAAATTTCTAATCCATAGTAATTGATTATCCACAAATCTTATAATTCAGCCTTTAGGTTTATAACTATGGGTTTTAACCATAGATTGCAACTTCTGCAGATCTGCATAAAGCCATACATAACATATGGTATTCACAACTGCAACATGCTCAGAAAAGTACATTTGAATAGTTTCTAAACGTTTTTAAACATTAGGAGGTATTTCAAATAATTATTTCTTACATATAGCTGTTACTAATACATACATGCGCACACAGAGACACGCATACACACACACACAAAGAGAAATATTTTCCTGTTCTAAGTTTAGTGGGATAAAAGCCAATGAATTAAAAGAATGCTGAAACAAGCAGTTGCACACTCTAAATGACTGCTGCAATGCAAAATCCAGTCTCACAAAGCTTGCATAGTGACTTGAAATCTCTCTTTTTTTTCCATTCCAAATGCTATTTTTCAATTCAGTGGGTCTCAAGCTTTTCAACAAACTGGATCAATTTGAAGCTACTCATTCAAAAGGGCTTCTTAAATGTCAGTCCTAGAATTCAACATGACAGAAGAGACAAAGAGTCATCTTCATTTCAAGTCACAATCAGCTGTGTGCACAAGTCCACATCAGCATAGGGCCCCTGGACTGTGCTGTGGGTACCAGTTGCTCAGGAAAGAGCATACAGCCTTCCAGTTTCTTTCAAATTGCAAATAGGGCAAGAAAATTGTATTGTTTTTAAAATAGAAAGTGGATTTTTATAATATCACTTCTGTTGGACAGCTCAGAACTAATATACCAGAGGACAAATGGAAGAATTAATTGCTTTTTATCTAAGATGTGGACAGTGAGCCCCCTTCCCATGTACACCACCCATTTGCAGTGACTTCACTTCAGAAGTGCTAAACTCAGTTCTCAACACACAGTACTTTAGTTTGCATAAGCCTCAACCACACTAAATTGCAATTACACAGCACAAGCATATGCCAGAAGTCTTATAGCAGAGGTCTGGTAACAGTTTGGGAAAGAATGCAGTCTCTGATGGCTGTGAAAAACTGCTGCCATGACACCATGCTTGGAAACAGGGAAGTGGTAGATGGAAGTTCAAAAGACTCTGTAGCAGCTGTTCTGTCTCCAATGCACACCTTTACCCACATAACCTAACTCTTTGATCTCTTGTAGAAATTTGGCTGCCTTATGCTGTTTGGAAGCAGAAGGCACATCAGTGCAGATCCATTTGTATGCAGCTGATTTGTTTCTATACAAATGCTTTAAAACCAGGAGAAGTAGCTGTGCTGGTGAATAGTACAGGAAGAACAAAATAAGTGTAGGATGCACAGCTCATTCCAATAAAGGCCACAAAACCAGAAAAGCACATTATGATTTTTATAGGAATAGTAGCAAAACTGCAAAAATAGAAGAGATTCTGAGACATTCAGAGAAGTGAGTTCTTTCAGTAGTGGTTTGGACACCTACATGCAGAAAGTGCAGGACCAAACACGGAGAGTAGGACAATGAAAGTAAAGGTCTATTCAAACACTTTTTCTTACCTTCAAAAACTGTCAATTTAAAGATTTGAGTGTCGGAACACAACAGGCATACTTATCTTTGATGGATGTAGCTTTGCTCCCTAGCCTTCTTCTTTTTCTTTTTCCTTTTTTTTTTTTTTGTCATCATCTCCTCATTTGCTGTAACATAAGCTAGCAGCAGAACTGGTATGTCAGCTGGATACAGTGCCCCACCTTCAACTCTTAGCTCCTCTGAAGCTCAGCAGAATGCTGTCTCTCATGAGATGGCACCCCATCTGTCCGGGTTTTTGAAGTGCTGAACTATCCCAGCCAAGCAGACAGCATCCTGGCACATGTCTCAGAGAAGGCTCTCCACTCTGCTGTGATGCCACAGCAACTCAGGTATGGAAGGTTAATGGTACAAAAAAATGATAAAATATTTTTGTTTCTAGAGAAAGTAAAGATACATTGAGCTGACCTCAAAATGTGTTCTGTTCTCACATTTAGCTGCAAGTTTATGAACTGTGCCACAAAATAAATTAAGATTCCTGAAAACAGCACACCTGTCTTGCCCTTTTGAAGCTCAATTGCATCCAAACAAATGAGGGCATTCTGATGAGGTCCTTTCAACATTACAAAAAAGGCCATAAGTTTTGTTCACAGCCAGTCCTGCTGTGTTGTTTTGTCCACATTTTATTTTCCCTTCTACAATGATTTTGATTGATAGTTCTATCAAAACTCTGGTAGTAACCTGGCAAATAGTGTTCCAGTGGAAAAATACAAGAGTTTAATACAGATAAAAACAGAGGTCAACAGAAGTTTTTCTAAAAAATGTACAAAACCACCATAGTGTACGGACATCTTTTAAATCTACTTCCTTAACTTTTTAACAGGTTTATATGGTAAGACAATACACTGAAAGTGGCAGATATGTTACTCAGGTATTATTTCCACTAGCAGATATCCAGTTCAACAGAGCAAGTTAATGAAATTATTATCCATTACTGTCCCTACATAAATATTTAACAAATATAAAATTTAGATGTGTATAGTAGGCAATCTGAATGTGGCTCATAACATTCCAGTTTTTATAAAATGTTAAGAAGTAAATTATTTAAAAATGTTATATTCCAGTAACTCCACAGAGTTTTATTTTGGAAGGCCATTGAGAACTGTTACAACGTCACACTTGCCACAATGAATCATCAACTATTAACACCTTGTCTTCTCTTTATATTGAATATGTGATGGTTATTTTTAAAAGTTAGCCGCTGTGTATGTTGCAATATATATTTTGCAAAATGGTACCATTTTTTTCCAGAGAAGATAAGACATAGTAGCAGTATTTTCTTATAGGCATCTTTTTGTCATATATGTGCTTCACAGCCTCTAAAACAGACTCAGGTTACATTAGTAACACAACTAAGTTACATTAGTAATTGGATAGACCCAGCATCTCCCAAGATTTCTTCATTTCCTCAAGAAATCTATTAAATCTACTGAAAAATGAATCTTTTGATTGAGTAATGCTGTACTAATTCTACTCTTTTGTCATAATAGGTCTCAGCACCATCACACAATTGCAAAATCATTAAGACACAGTCATTCTTTTTTAAGAGTATGAAAAATCATAAAAAAAACCCCTTCCCTAGTAAAGGCCTATATTCTATTGACTCAACTCTAAGTAAAGTCATTTTGTATGAAAAGCAGACTCTATAGTTGGGAAAGGTCCTTCTATTGGCTGTTATAACTTACAGTAAAGAATTGAAGCTAGTATATAATCTTTTGTCCATATACTCTTTTCTTTACCCTGAATCAGAATATTTTTCCCCCTCACTGAAAATCTGAAAGCCAGTGCTAATTAAGTGTAAGCTCTGATAGCTGCTAGACTGCAAGAAATCTCGTCAGGTTAAGGGCTCTCTAGATATTTTTGAAATCTGAGTGCAGAGGCTTTAAAATTTAACCCTAAAAAAGCAGTAAAATTGGAGAATACCAATTAAAAACTCTCCTGAACTAAGAAGAAGGTATTTTACTGACTTCACTGGAGTTTGTATCTGGACCTTGAAGACTGGTATGGAACAACATGACCAATGGAAGTGCATTACGTAAAGCCCTAAACACTGTATTACTCAAAACCTTTCTCTGCACAGGGGTCATTCAGAGCCTTCCTGTGAATCACAGAACAGGTATGCAACGCACAAAGATCAATCAGATAAATCCTTAAGAATTTTTTTCATGTTTATAAGAGTAGAGGTTGAGGAAATACTACACTTTACTGTACAGGATCTTTAAGCAAACATTTACCAACCTCCTCAAACATTAGGATCCTGCATACAGTATTATTAAACCAAATCTACTGTGATACCATGTTGACATCAGCTTGTAGTATCTAAATGCCTGTGAAAGCTCATTCACACAGTCCCATTCAAAAAATTATGTAAGTGGAACAAAATTACAGTATTACAAAGATGGGGCAGGGGCATTGTAATTATGAGTAAATAGAGTTAAAAATAAAAGAAATAGAAATTAAGAAACTGCAACCCTAAAAATAAGTAAGTATAAGAGAGAAAAAGAAAGAAGTAAGCTTTCTATGCATTTCTTAGTGACATCGGTTGGCCTGCTCTGTCCCTTCAGCTACACATCTTCTCCCTGGAAGAAAAGGTGAAGTGATGGATTTTGCATTTAGAAGCACAGATACACTGTGTTCTTTTACTTTACTTATAAAAGCCTACAATGAGGCAGAGAACGAATGACAAGGAAAGGCTTATCACTAATTGTGGGCATCCTGCCAGTTGACTCCCTGAATACAATGCTTTCTCAGAATCTGAGGAAAGTTAAATATGTAAAAGAGAAGATCAGAAAGGCTAGAGAATCTTTATGCTAGTATTAAAATGAGAGGCAAATCAGATGAGTATGTGTGTATGTTTTTAAGAAATTCTACCCCACATAAAGAATAGGAAATAAATTAATTGCATAAGAAATACTGTGTGCATGCATTAGGCTTTTCTTCCACTGACAAAACAAATATAGACACAAACATTTTTACATTGCAAATCTACTTCCTAAGTCAGGTTAAGTATTTTTTATATATAATTAATTAATAAACATGTCTAAGTGATGATCAGATATTTAAGCTAGAATCAAAAGGCTTTTTGCCTGTGTACATGTCAAAGTATCTAAGTTTTCATATCAATTTAACATTTAAAGACTGGCCACTATTCTCAAGTATTCAACACTACTCAGTATGCTATTAAAACTAGAACTGTCATTTCTTTTAAAAAATAATGAAGACAACACAAGGTCACACTTAATTGACCTACTTGAAATATTTTGGGATATTATTATTTAGCTGAACAAGAGTTTTTATACAGTAAGTTCTCCTTGCACACTTTAAATGAGCAGCTCGGTATGACAGAAGAAACACAACAATTGAAGAAGTCATTCATATGTGACAATATAAATGATTCCTTCCAAGGTGTTGATGAAAAATGCATATTTTTATTTTTTTTTTGTTAGAGTTATCACACATCATAGTAGCGAATCCTTTAGACTGAGTCCATTAATCAAAACCAACTATGTTAGCAAATGAGTTACTGGAACACTATGCAGTTCCTTCTTCAACAGCAAAAATGACTGTATTCATAGGTTAAAAAGTAAATAGTAGAAACTGAATTGTGACACGAATAGTATCATTGCAATATGACAGAAAAAAAGGCAATAAATGAATAATCATGCAGCTTTTCTCCTAAATGGGCTCCTATTGAAAGTTCCCAACAAAACTTCAGGGTAGCACAAAATTTATCTCACATCTGTGTGCATTCAATAGCTTCCCAGCTGAATCTGATATATTATAAGAGAAATTTAGAATTCATGATTTTAGGAAAAAAATCTTTTTTTTTCTTTTACAGGAAAACAACTCTCAGTTAATACCAAGCCCAATATAATCCTTAATGTAAGACATTCACAATCCCTTAAAATTAAAATGTGATTTAAGAGGAAAAAAAACCCAATAAATAACAAAAAACCAAGCCCCAACAGCTGTATGCACTTTTAATCTTCAGGAAAGCATGTGTTCTGAGAATCATGTTTGTTTTTAAAACATCTGTAGGCATTTTATAGAAAATTACATCTGAAAAAAACAACATATTGCAATTACACATCATGCACATTGGTATTCTCATGCCTACCATACCAGTACTTCATCTAACACTGATATAATGAGTGTATGCACCACCTACAAGTTATTATTGCAATTAGAATACTTTTGTACTTGGAAACACTTTTATTTGTAAGTAGAAATAGGATTTTTTTAACTAAATCCTTACCTTGTACCGCAAATCATACATTTCTTTTTTACACTGTAACGGGGAAGAAAGCAGAAAGCTGCATAATTCCCATTTGAACAGAAGGTGAGGATGATGTGTATTTACAAGAAAGTATCTTTTAAAGAGATTACCTCTTTCTCTTTCTATCCTAACATCAGTATAACAGTTCTTAATGCAATTGGCATACACACCTGCCAATTGATCAATGTCTACTGAATTACGTAGCCAAGTCTGGGAAAATCATGTGATAATCAAATCTCTCTAAGGGTATATTTGAAACTTTCTACTATCATCTGAACTCTGATGTTCTTTGGCATTCAGCTTAATTACACAGATGTTTTTACAGATGAATACTGACTTTACCAGCTATTCTTGCGTGGAGTAGCAGGCTGCTGACAGGTGGTTGCACCACACTCTCCATTCTTATAGAGAGAGTAAAGCACAGTACACATCACAGGCTGGGAGGTCAGTGACACAAATCCCTCTTTTGCACTCTCAGGATTTTTTGCTATCTACAGTAGCACTGCTTGCAAACCAGACATTGTTACACTTATATGACCCTCCCTTCCACCACTCCACAACACATCAGTAATGCTTTGTAATTCATGCACTGTTTCCAACAGAGGAGCAGCCAGCTTCCACTGACTCACCTTGCAAGTGGATGCTCACCTGCCGGTGGGAAACGAAAATTGATTCCTGCAGATATGCTGCACCAGGTGGCTCAACTGGATATGATGGAGGTGGAAAGGGAAATGAGAATGGGAGTCTGCAATAGAGAAGGATCTGCACTGGAGAGATACAAACAGCATCACTTAAGACAGACTGTCTTTTTGCTGTTGCAGTTCCCAACTAGAATCACAGAAGTTAATTAGATCCAAGAGTAAACACAGGTTGTTTCTTTACATGTTAAGTAGGGCACACAGATTTTGTACAGTAATGAGTAATCTATTATTTCTGTGCCTCCCTCAGAGAATCTGTCCCTTAACTACGCTTCAAAGCAACTCAGAGTTGTTAGTGATACTACAAACCTGTAAACTGAATCACAAAAAGATCGAGACACAGAGCATTTTGGGCATTTAGAAGTCCAAATACTTAATGTTCACACATATGCTTCCACAGGCCTAAGACAAGGGCCCATATTTGTTAGGCCTTCTCAGGTGCAAAATAAAATATTACCAAATTAGACATCTTTTTAATTGGAGGCACTGCAAAAGCCTACAGGACTAAAAGTCATTCCATCTTTCTACACATTGTCAATTATTATAATACTCCCAGAAATAAAAGAACTCTCTCCTTAATCCAAACATGTCTAGCAAATGTTCAAAAGTTTCTCTCAAGTTGGTTGGGTCTTAAAATTTTATCTCTATGCTGGTTATTAAACCTGACTATAAAAATGTTAGGATGTTTTTCCTGGAGCAGAAGCTAAAGACAACACACTCAAGTGACAACATCAAATTCTGTGATACAAAGAAAATGAATATATACACAGTCCAGATTCCCAGTTAGGTGACTGTGAACAGTCATTCAGATGTGGTTCAATGGGAGATCTAAAACAGCACTCTCTGGTTATTGATGAAAATTAGATTTCCCTTCTCACTTCAGACAGGAAGAATAAATACCTGGATAGTATATAACAGTTACACAAACTCAGTCCTGTCTCCTTGTCATCTAATCCGCATGATAATGTATGCAACTCCTCAAGCACGTGATTCAATGACTACAATGATAAATTATGAAATCATATCAGAAAATTAATGCAAGAAAGGCTACTTTCTCCTTTCTAAATTTTTTAATACCTTCCACCAACCTTTAGCAGGTACCTAGCAACAATGTTGGTCAAAATACAAAAGCTGAATGTGAATACATGTGAGTCAGAAGATTAATTTCTCTTCCTTACACAAACTATGAAAACATATTTCAAGCCTCACTAACAGTTACTAAAAAATAATAATTCCAACAATACAGATTCACTGCCCAGAGTCACTACATCTGTTGTGTGAGTGCCTTAAACTTTGCTATGCAGTTGCATAGCCAGATTGAGCATACCCGGCAATATGTTCAGCAAGTGATGTACTTCAGCTGTTTCTAGTCCTTATGTATATACCTATTTTAACAATGCTCTAATATGAAGAACACTGCTGTCAGGAACAATCTTTTTGCAACTATAATGGATAGTCTTTCAGAAAACCATGCAGAAGAGCTAAGAAAGTTACTGCCTTTAGGAAACATTACCTTATCAAATATTTACCTGCGTTTACCATATGAACTGCTGAGCATTAAATCCTTTCTTTCTAACACTTCCCATTCACTGCTTAATGTGCAAAGAGGATGTATGGGTTTATAGACACAGTCATTTGCTTTATTAGAAACCATTACTGACAACCCTTTGGGAAAATTAATACCTGGTGGTTATTTTCAGCTTTGTAATACTGAAATGAAGACCTCAGTTTTTATACATGCAACAATGTTGTGTTACTGTAAAAGCAGATTTGTATTATTCAGACCTTACACTGTTTTCACAGTAGGTTTGGTTATATGAATTCTAACTACCTTCAGCAGAAAAAAAGTGGAAAATTCTTGGAGTCATGAATTTCTAATGTATTACACTTCATTCTTTGCAACTAACATACACAGATCATACAGAAGATAGTGTTTCACCTTCCAGAAAGAAAATAATTATTTTCATAGAATTTACTGCAATAAATATTTGTGTGAAAGATCGTAGTGTTCAACACCAAATGAGGCTGCATAGTCTTTCAGTCTGATAAAAAAAGCAGATAAATTTTTTTGGAGACCAGCTAACAGCTAAAAAGGGAAAAAGATATTTTAGATTAAAATTCATAAAAACACACAGTTCATCTTCAGAAGCAGTTGGAGCTAAGAGTCTACCCCAGCAAGCTCAGTCACATACTTAACTTTTTGTTCTGCAAGGATTTCAGGTGACTATTTGCAGCTCCTGAACCAAAGCATGTATTTTTGCCAAGGAACAGGTTAACAATACTGATTTCTTTTTTTTTTTTTTTTTAATAAACAGTAACTCCAGTCCGCTATCTTAAAAAAAACTAGTTAAGAGATATTTTCTCCAGTTTACATCTATCCTATTTTCTACCTCATTGGAGTTTCTGTTACCACTAACAGCAGAAAACTATTCAAGCCCTCATGACTTTTGTCTTTGAGATACTCCATCTGTGTCCCATTATGAACATCAGCAAGCTAATGAATGCACATTCCCAAGGTTTTACACATCAAGAGCTGCTTATAGGAAAGCTGTAAAAGTGAGAGTAAGATGATTAAGATATTCCTAATACATTCTATTAGTTCTGTTTCTTGTGGCTTCTCTATGCTCTATCTCACTCAAAGTTATGCTCTTCTACCTTCTCCATTCTCCTCAGACTAGGTTTTCAAGAATTCAAAAACTTGCTGAAATATCAAGGGACAAATTGAGACAAGCATGATTCAGAGAGAAAATAATTTTCACTACACTCCAGGAAGTCCCCAAACCACATGATAGGCACTCATGCTTACACAACTGTGGAAGAGCACAGTGAGTGGATTTTGTAAGTGGTGGATTCCAGTAAAACTAAGTAAACACAATTTTCTTCACATTCAATTCCAAAGTGGAACATACACCTCTAAAAACTTAAGAAAAGAGAAAAGTTTCCTGAATGCTAAACTCTTCAGATAAAAACATTATCTTTAAAAGTGACTATATTAAAATACCACAGTAGTTAATTATTGTATTAGTGTAATATAAAATAAACACAATTTAGATTATTTGTTGGGGAGATGAGTGCCTGCTTGAAATTTATCCTCCTTTCACCTACGGAAACTAGCAGGTTAGGACTTTTGCTGTACTCCTTTGTCTTCATAAATCTTATGTTAGACTGATCATCTAATAACGATATCAGTCAGTTAATAACTATATTTGAATGCTGTTGGTCTAAGATTTACAGCATAGTCTTAATGTCCTACATTTAAGGCAGAAGAGTTAGTTTTGTTCCACTGTTCAGTTCTGTAGATATCATTGTTCATAAAAAACAATAAACTCTGGCAACTAGTGATATTTAACTACTTAGGTTTCCACTCTAAACAGAAGCCAATATGACCTTGCAAGCAAAGCAGTTTCCTACTTTTGTCAAATCAAATAAAATATGAACTTTAAAGATACTTCAGTGCCCAGTTGCAAAATGAGTTGTTACTGTCTTTTGTAGCACTTCTAGAATAAAAGAGAAGCAGATTCTGCTGAACATTTATCCTGACTAGTCTTAAAAGTCGAAACCCCAGACAGGCCTATCTTCATTTAACCTATAATATAAATCTGTTTCATTTTATGTAAAATCTAACTCTGATCCAGAAGGGAGAATAAACATGTCAAACCAGAATTTAGTAAGGAAAGGAGTAGGAACACTATCCTGATTTTTTAAAGAAAATTTCTCTCTGTCGAGATAGAGGCACCACACTTGTAAGGGTTGTAAACAATATATATCATATATTTTCTTCTGCACTTCCATAGTAGGGAATTTAATTTATCCTCTGAGAAATAAGTTCACGTATATTTAAAGAAAAACAAAACAAACCAACAACAGCTGCTTGAACTATGCAGTATTTTACAGTTTATGAACTATTGGTCTTAAAAATATACAAATTTCCTTACAACCAGAACTTGAGATAACCTACTTATAGAGGAAAAAAAAAGTCATAGCAAAAGGGGTCATTACAGTAGAGGGAGCAGACTCAGGAGAATTAGAGATAGGAGACTGCTTGCAAAAAGAGCATTCTGGGACCACGTTCTCATCCAGACGTGTTTAACCCTTAGCTACTGCAGATTATGAGTTACACTGCTGTGAATGTTTCATTTACGCAGACCATGTGAAAATATTATAATTAGGTAATTTTCTCCGATGGGATGCTAAACCCTGCATACTTTCAGAATCCAGGTACTTAATTTGACTCCTTGGGCAGAAATTCTGTCAACATGTTCAGATATATGACATGAGAGAATGACCAGGGATCTTCTTTGTGCAGTAAAACTCTCAGACTTCTGTATAAGGGGGCACTCATGGTGAGGCTAGGGTGACAGATAGTAGATGCTAATTTTGCAAACTCAGTGATAGTTGAAGCTGCTTTGGTAGGTGGGTGGCTACATTTCAAATTAAAGTTTAATCTAACCACAGTTTGCTATGTATACTTCCTAAATATGCAGAGATGGAGAAAAATCTCCTTTTCTTTGTTTGTTTCTTTATGTGCAACATATTTTCCTAGTAGGAGTAACTGAAACGTTTAGATAGGAACACCTATCCCTCATTGAAAAAGTATGAGTTTTCAGATTAACTAAGAAATGTTTGAGTAGAACTTTTACTCAAGAGGTGCAAAGTACAAGTGAAATACTGTGTTTTGCTAAAATTCAAAAAAATATTGGAGATGGTCATTAGACACAAAACAGTGTAGATATATTTAGAGACAAAATCTGATGAAAAATCTCTTTAATGCCTAAGATGATAAAGTTACAAATATACTGATATTTTTAAGATTTAGGAATAAATCTTAACTGATACCTTAATGAAAAATTATTATACTGTGCAGTATATCTGCTTGTTCAAAAGGAACTCTGTATGTGAGGAGAAGAAAAGCAATGAAGAAGGTTGAGAGATGAAAACTCACCACATTACAGGTCTGGGATATTTATCCACTTATCCTACTTTTAATTCATCTGCCCAGCTTCTTTTTGTCTAGCCCATCTGGCATACACTTTTTGTCTGACCTTACTGTCTGGAGATCATCTCAAAATGACGACCGAAAACACAGGATGAGATGCAATACACATCTCCTAGCTTACCATACTTACAAGAAAAAAAATTAAAGTAAATAAATAGTGAAGTCACAGGAGTCAAGATCCCTTACAATCACTTTTAAAGCAGGAAAGGAAAAAAAACACTGAAATTTTCTACGTCTCATTAGAGAACCCCATATATAAAAAAAAAAAAATACTCAAATCACATCCATGTACACGACTGACTACTTCACTTCTGTTAAATGAACTGCATGCCAAAGGATAAGATTCTCCACTAGCAACATGCACAGACCATTACACTTCTACAAAGCCGAAGAAGCTTTAGAAAAAAATCCAGTGTATATACAGTGCAGCTACACTAATACATACTTTGTCATAGAGATGTTAATAACTGCCTGTAATACTTTCACTGACATTCATTTATATTCCACTTCCACCTATTGGCCAAAAAGCCCCTTTCAGCATTGGTATTATATGAAAGTGTATTTTTTTATCAATATAAAGCTAAAAAGTCATTCTCAGAAAAAATTACCACCCTTGCCTCTTTTACTGCTGTCTATACTTGCTATTTGCTTTACTTAGGGCTGTAAAAAATAGAATTCTGCTCTACAGCAAGAAGGATGCTGCTATTACATGTGAGCTGTAGCACACTGCTTAGAAAAGAACTACATGTTTCATTATGGAACCAAGAGAACATTACAATTTGTTTAGAGATTGCCAGTGCTTGAGTAAGGACAATGTTTTGTTTAGCTTTGCTATTGCAATAGCAAGTCCAGTACCTATTTATAGATTATCTCATCTTTAAATAACTGACCCCATTTCTTCTTTTAGATTAGTTATTTTTTTATACAGACTGCTTATTTTAAATAGGTATCTTTTTTCTTTTTCTTTTTTTTTTTCTAATAAACAGGTAAAACTCCTCTTGGTCATATCTCTTAGACTTTCATAAAGGAAAAACGAAACAAAGAAAGAGAATTTGCTCATACTCATATATCCATGTAATACAGCTAAACATCCAACATTAGAATACAAATTAAATGTGTACACACATGGATCTTAATTGGCCTAGCAGATTCTCAAACCGTTCCTTTACAGCTGTTGAAGAAATAAACTAGCCACAAAGCTTTATCTGAACAGCTAGAGCAGGTTTGCCCTCTCTGTTATTTTAAGTCACTCTCTTTTTTAAGGCATAATCTTCCCAGCTGGAGAGCTTAGAAAGATTCATTAAACATTGCACAGGTGATTTCTAAAACATCCCTGTAGCTACTGACAACCATTTCCCATCTGAGGACTTCTCACTATCCAAATTTTCAATTTCCTCAAGAGCGCATTTTCATAATCAACCCTCACACCTCTATTTAAATTTGCCATCTCACTGTCTGCCATTAAAAAAACTGTACAGTTCCAACCCAGGCAGTATTACTGAGGCATTGGTAAGCAAAAGTATGAAGCCACGTGCTCCTTTCATACAGAGGCAAAAAGCTTCACTGATCACCTCAAAATCTGACTCCAGCTTTCACTGGAGTTTTACTGCTGTCCCAGAGAGTGAGGGGATGCCCTCTAAGCATTTCACTGCAGCAATCTGTGCTTCATAACAAACTTTTTCCTTCTTCTCCATATCAACATCCACAACAGGTTATTCTGACGCACGTACCTTTAAAAAGACACAAAAAAACTTGCCTGCAAGTGTAACCTTTTTCTTTCAACAGAATTTTCAAAAACATGTTTACAAAGTATGTACAACTGGGCACTGATGACTGTGGTGTGTTAACCCTGTCTGGACACCAGGCACCCACCGAAATGCTCTATCGCTCTGCTCCTCCGCAGGATGAGGGGAGAAAATAAGAAACTCAATCTCAGCCAGATCAATACAATGACTCCCGAGGAAAAGGTGAATTCCTTACTATGCTGCTTAAAAGAGTTTAATAAAACTAAGGCTGCCCATTTATGCAAGTAACAGGCTATGTTGCCAGATATCATAAAAAAGTAAGATTATGAAAAAAGAAAGAAGAACTTTTTTGGGAAACCACTCAAGCACAATTTGGCTAAAACAAAAGTTATTCTACAGCACAGTCAGAGAACACAGAAATGAAAGCAGTTTTATTCTGTTCAATACTGATATGGTTCACAGAATCACAGCAGAAAGCAGTCAATCAGAGTCTGCAATCAGCCAAAGAAATCTGACCTCTAAGGCTGGGATCCTATCATGTTTGAGATTCAGACAGAACCAAAATACTGTTCACTCACAAATTAATCATTGCCACTCTCAAAGCTGCCTTCCAAGGAAAGGAGTGAATGAATTAGCAAGCAAACTTCAATGGGTCCTTTGCAGAGAAGACATATGTAAACATCAGTGCTTTGATCAACAGTGTCCATCATATGTCTTTCCCCCAACACAGACCCACTATTTGTCATTAAAGAAAACCACCAAAATCAATTATAGAATAGGCATCTGCTCTATATATTGGTTATTGAGTTGAAAGACATCTGGGCAAGCTTTTGAAATTTGCATTACCTAAAGAATGCATTATGACTTTAAGTTGAGACACATTTTTGTCTTTAACAAGATCTTATACTGAAGGAGCTTCATGGGAATTAGCCTGTTTTATTTTCTAAAACACAGATTCTAATGACAATGTTACTAAAGACTTAAAACTTCATAGTCATAGGCTATTTCCCATGTATCTGGAATCATTCCTTCACAATTTATAGAAAAAGATCACTACATATAGACAATATCTTATAATCAGAAATAAAACCCCCAAACCAAACCAAAATCAACATCAAAAAACCCAAACACAAAAAAACCCCAAAGCAAACTAAAAGACCTCAACCAACCAATCAACCCCTCTGCAAAAACAATATGTGGGACTAATGAAAACTATTTTCTTTCCTATCTCTACTAACTTTGTAGCCTTCCACCTCTCTGTGCCTGTTTCCAGCCACTGTACATGGATTCCAACCTGACTTGATGATTCTAGCCAATAAGAGAATGCAAATAGTTCACTCCTACATCATTGTGCAATGTGGTGTGCAGTGAAGGGGATGCAGGAAAGCACTGCCTCTTTTGTCAGGCCACATTTTTAGAGGCATGTCACTTAGGAAAAAAGGACTTCGAGCTCTACAAGCAACAGAAAGCTTACTGTTCAACAACAGACAGCAGAGATACTAATCCAGCCCTTATTGCAACCAGGTGCAGCACATACCCAGGAGGAGGAAATAAATCAGATTAATAACCAGTGCTAATTCAGGCATGATTCTCTCAGCAATTATGCCATATTCTCCTACTCCACCTTCATGACGAAATCTGAAGCCATCGCTGAGGTAGACTGTACAAAAAGAGTAAAGTTGTGTCTGATTGCTTAGAAACTTCGCATGAGAATGTCTTTCTTGAGGAAAAAGAGGGTTTCTCAGGTGAATTTGTGGGCATAGCAGCCTACTCTGTCCAGAATGGGTATCCTGTATCTACCAGGAAAGCCTGATTTGTTACTGTCTTGATCGTTGTGTAGTGATCTGTACCTGGATAAAATAAGCATAAAATGCTGTTTTCTTCTAGTTCAGTAGCATTTTTACACTCACATTACACCGCGGTAAATGATTACACACACTGCAAGGCAGTGAAAGTCAGGTTTGAAAGGCATTACTTTTTACCTGTCCTTCACTATTTCTCGGCAGAACGCAAGTATAAAAATGTTGCCAAACGCCTGCAGTAAGAGTCACTTGGCTCCATCTGAGAATTTCAAAGAATTTTGTAAACAATCAATTCCCTCCACCTTCACATAAAACAAACAAACAAAACCCCCTATATTATGATATAGTCAAACAAAGCAAGCCACATAAAAAGTTCCCTAAAGTCAAGGACAAATCATCTGCAGAAACTAATATGTCTCCAGGAGACCTAATTCCCAATCCCCTGCCCTAACCCTTAAGCCACACCCACACTTTGAAATGGCATTACCTGTAAAGGCCCGCCTTTAATTATGTATTGCAGTTGCTTCATCTCCCCTTCTCCTTTTCTCCAGGCCATGGAAAGGAGACATTAATCCTCCTCTCATACAAACATCTTTTTTTCGGACACATTGGTGTTCATATAGATGCGAGTTTGCACTTCTTCATCCCTTTTCCTTATAGTGTGTAAAGCTTAAGTTGTCTTTATGTTGAATGATAGGGTAAACACAAAAGCAGAAAAAAAATAATAAAGATGAAAAAGAGTAAGATAAGCAACAGCAAGAAGTTCCACAATTGTCCTCAACTGATGATGCTGTGCTCTGACAAATCAGGCTTGCATAGATTCTGTCACAAAAAGACAATACAACCTTTAAAGGTCATCCCTGTTTTCAAACCTCTGCATTAAAACAAGATGTTGTCTTTAACTGCATTTTTCTGACCAACAATTATGCAGTTCTTCCCTTTTTCAAATGATGACTTGAGTCAAGGGCTTATGAAACACAGTTGCCACTCAAGGAATTCTTAGAGTAGCTAAATTTCACAGAAAATAAAAATAGCAGTTAAGATAGCAACAGTACTTCTGTTATGAAATGGTGCCATTTATCTCATATTGGGAACAATTGGACTATGGCTTTCTCTAAGAAACCAGCTGAAATCCCCAATCTTTTCCAAAAAAAGGTCATGCTCAGCGTTCAGACATGCTTATATTCAGCTGCATGTGAATGAAGAACTTACCAGTACATAATTACCCCTGCAGTAGGTACCTTCCCAGCAGGTAATTCTTTTTAAATCACGTTAATTATTAGCCCCAAGTGTGGTACTAGCTAATCATATCATAGGTTATATAATTTCATCATAAAAGTCCTCTTTAAGAACATGGTATACATGCTTACAAAGTGATCTTAAAAGTGTAATTCCAGTGTTGTAGCAGTAAGTGCAGAATAAAATAGGTTTAAATATTTTCGGCATGTCCCACAGGAACTCTTTTTAGAATTTCCTACTCTAAGAGACTTTAGCAGACAACCATTTTTCTTTCCTCAATGCCATTTGTTGCAGTAAATTAACACATGCTGATCAGAACTGCTACATGTGCATAAAGAAGATGTGATGATCTATGTCCTTAAGTAGCCTGCTCTCTTCATCTTCCACCAACCTGCTAGTATCAGGAAATTCAAAGCATAACAATTATGATACTTAGCATAAAAAGCATGCTGCTATGACCCTACAATTTTCTTCAGATACAATAACATTAACAAGCCAACATTTTGCAAAAAAGAAAGCTGAACTGAATCTCCACATAGCACAAAAAAGTACCACGTTGAGATGTGTGTGCAATCAGCCATACAGGGACTTAAACTAGAAGTGGTCTTATTATGCAAACAGTAGTCTCTGGTATGCAAATAAATACAAACAAAGCAAAACACAGAACTCTTGAATAACAGCAGCTGCTGCTGGCAGCCAAGAAATCATTTCTTATAATCACTTAAAAATACATAAGATACCTCCCTCATTTTAAACATGATTGTCATATATACACTTTAAGGGATGTATTTAAAATCCAAAAGTCTACATCCATTTTCCTAACAATGGAGGCCTTCTAAAAGCAGACATTCTAATTCAAATACCTATCTTGCAACTGGGCCATCACCACCAGCACAGCTACATACTTGCATTAGGATCACAGAATTTAATTGTATAAACCAGTTTACAAAAACAGAGTAACCTAATATACATGAGAGAACAGATGCAAAGGGCAGACAAAGGATGGAAACTGCACTTTTTGAACTGTTATTAGCAGCCTTCATTTCCTATTCTTCCTCACCTCCTACTAAAATAAAGAAAAGGAATACATGCAGCTTTGAGAACAGCCAGGAGCCAGTACCGCTGAAGAGACTCTAAGTCCCCTTTTGTTTTAGAGTTCTTGCAGCAGCAATACTGAATACTGAATCTGCATTACAATGCTTTGCCTCTGGGCAGCAGCAATACCATAGTATTCTACGGTTAACTATAAATGTTTAATCACTGCCTATGATCTCAGCACAGTCCACCAGTTTCATTTTGTGAGCATGGGCCAAGCTGTGCAGAAATATCCTAAATCAAGGTTTAACAGCATCAGTTAGAAATTATTCTGGCTGTGAATCCTCTTATCTCCTCTTATTCATAGAACCCAGCTCTGAAGGCAAACTGCTCTTCCAGCACAACTGTTATACCTAAAGATGCACCCCACAATGCAGAGCACGTAGACAAGCAAATTAACTCCCAGTCGCATTAATGTTATCTAAACCTCAGTGATATCCAGACTCCTACAAGCTACAAAGCCAGCTGTCTATTTTCTCTGAAGCTGAAAAGTCATGGGAGGACCCAGAAAAAGTGAGAAAATGGGATTGATCAAGTTCATTTCAGTAATATTGTTTTGCATAAAAAGAGGCTTTTTTGTAAAGTAACTAAAGAAGAGATTTCCTTATGCACTGGAACAAAAGGAAAAACTGGAAACAAATAAGGCAGGATATAATGGGAAGGTCCATTATATGATATGGTAAACTGAATTTTCAGGCCCCTAGGGCATAAATAGTCTAAAAATGTAACAAACTGACATTCAACATCCTGTAGGCTAATTATGAACAACTGCACTAGCAATCCTGAGTGAACTATTCACCTTCTTCATTGACAGAAATGCACTGGGATAACCTGACTTTAATAAAGGATTGATATCTCCAATATTGTGTTTTAATGAGTTCTGATTTGATATTAGTAACAGCTTGCCCCATATTAGTGTACTAGTGATTGCCTCCTACAGTTTGTCTTTGAAAAGAAAGTAAATTAGGATCATGGAACAACAGATTTTGCATAGAACAACAGATTTTGAATAATCTAAAAGGCCGGCACCGATCTGTAACAAGACTACAGGACATTAATACAAGGATAATTCTGTGGCTCAGAAGTTAAATAATTAAGTCTGTGCCTGTGAAATGTGTACTAGGTATTAACATGTGTCTATATTTTAGAGAGTTAACTGGATTTGCAAATAAATAACAAAACTACATAGCCCTGCACCAGGTAATGCTATTTTCTCAGTATTTCAGCGGATGATTCTGCTGTGCATGTGTGCATTTTGTGCAGTTCTTTTAGTAGTCATTTAGTTGTTTTATCTGAGTTTGGAGGAGATACCATAGAACAACTATTGCACAATATCTGGAAAATTACTGTGTCGTGAAGCCCCATTGCTTCATGCAATGAGTGAAATAAGGTTACAACATACTTCACAGAAGTGTCCTTTTAAATGAGGAGCTAAAGTTGTTCCCCCAAACAAGTACCAGAACTCTGCTCAGATGCTTTCAGACAAGTAACTGCTTTATTCTAAAGAATGGTTTGTGATTCTTTGGCTATACACTTTTTCCACTCTAGCAAAAGGGAGTTGGAAGAGGTACTGGTAGAGGGCAAAAGGATCCTTTTTCCAAAACAGCGAAAGTAAGCCACTCAGATATCTCATATGTAGAATTATTACCTTTATTTAAAGATCTCACACAACCACTGAAAGCCTTGTATTGGTTTATTCCACTAATTTTTATCTCATATTCCACAAAGCAGTTTGAGATTTGTAAATTACCCTTTGTCTATTGCTTTAGTAATGTCTATCTCTCCTGTAAAATTAAAACAAAACAAAACAAAACAAAAAACCCCTAACACCTGCTTAGATACAGGCCTTCTCACCATTCTTGTATTTTCAAAGAGAAAAAAAAAAAATCTTTGGGGAGCGAGTAAGAAAACCTTGCATTGTTTGTCTGCTTTCAAACATCAAGCATACTGTACAAGAGGTCAAGCTTTTAACTTAATTCTGCACTCAGCTCACTGCAACAAGGCAAAAAGACAGAGGCCCGGATTCCAGCTGCAAAAAACACAGGATGAATTTTGGAAGCCCCCTCTTCTCACCTCTTCCCTCCACTGAAGCAACGGGCATACCTATTTTGATACTGATGTCTTGAGGTGCTCATTAAATTATTGCTTATAGCAGGGGGCAAGGATACTTTTGACTAAATCTGTTAGCCAGCCTCCTGCAGTGACTCTCCTCTGGATTCCCCAGCAGGTGTCTCTTTGATGTGCTTACGATAAATGGAATACAACTGGGAGAAATCAGAAAAGGTAATGTTGACAACTGCCATAGCAGGTTACAGCTTGAATGGCAACTGAGCAGAAGGTTCTCTCTTTCTCTGTCTCTCTCTCTCTCTCTCTGTCTCTGTCTCTCTCTCTCTCTCTCTCTCTCTCTCTCTCTTTCTCTCACCTCAGATCTCCTTAGCATCATTTCTGGTAGGCATCCAATCTCCATTAGCAAGAGTTTCTGGAAAATTGCATTTCTCCCTAAATTCTCTCTCTCTGTGCTGTAAATGTAATGCACTGTTCCAGGCCACCAGGTCTTCTAGATTAAATGGTTTTGCAACTCTAACAGCATATCCACTATGATAGGCAAAGTGCCAAGATATAATTGGTGATACATAACAGAAATTACAAGCAATATTAATGGATGATATATTTCAAGGAAAAACCCATTTTAATTCCAGAAGCATTTTTATGCCATTAGGTAAAGGGCGAAAAAGTTAATGTAACTAAATATAGTATAATTCCTTCAGCAACCATTTTAATGTGATGAATGCTATATATTTATGCCGTACTGAAAATTGCCTCATAAATTATCTCATTTCGTCAGCACTAGAAAAGTCAAAATATATGACAACTTTAAAAATCCACTAATAACTGATAGCTTTGCATACTACTTAAAATATTGTGAAAGCATGCGTTTTTTAAATAAAACTTTTTATGCATTAAAATACATATGCATACTAATTTAGTTGGTGATAATAACTGTAAATTCCCCTGAAGTCAGGAAAATAATATCTCATTCCTGTTCCAAGCATTCCAATATCTAATAATGTTTTCAGCTCTTGTTAACATGTTCCTTTGCAATATTAACTTCTAAGATGAAGGCTTAAAACCCCAAGAAACAGTTAAGACGCATAACAAAAGCCATTTGAAGACTAAATATAAAAATCAAGAAATCAAAGAATGAAAAGTTGGAGAAAAACAGATTTCACACACAAAAAAAGGCCCCGCAGTCTAGTAAGATGAAAGGCAAAAGCCACTTGATTTGAGGCTTCACTTTTTCAAATCAGTCTAGAAAATTCCTGTTATAGCTGAGGCTGATGCTACACAATCCAATAGGTTTTTAGGAATCCTAATTTCTATGATTCTACAAAAAATACCCACTGAGTAAGTAGGAATTAAAGCACTTTAGACTGAAGGATGCCAAAATGTAAGCTAACACTGAGCAATAGCAACTCATTGTGTTCTTGTTCTGAATGACAATTTGGTGCATGTATGAGACAAGCCGGAGGCCTAACCAGGACTTCCCACAGAGAGTGGAGGAACAGGCAGCATGGTATAAACCTCACAGCAACACTTTCAAGTGCTGTATTTCAAAAAAAAATCTCAGACTGTGCATGGTAGAGAGGACACAGGGACAGAATGAATTAACCCTTCAAAGAATGTTAAGTTTTCATTTTTCAAAAACTTTCTGAAATCCATCATTTATAGAGTAACTGAAGAACAAGAATAAAGCGTACTGATAAACAAAAACATAGCAATGATAAGAACAGAGCACTGTTAAACTGTGCAAGAGCTTGTGCCAAATTTGAAGAGTAAGAGCAGTAAGAGGAGTTTCAATAGTTTCCATAAGAATGAATCTATCTGGGATTTCAATTTTACTCAATATATCCAAACACAGAGATGATATTCTTGGACATTGGGGAAATGATTTCAAATAAGATGTCACATATTCTCTGAATTCACTCCTCTTAATACACCACTGGTTTAGTTTCACTGTTCTTAAAAGTTATCTGTCACACTATTTAATTGGAAATTCCAAGCTAATCTAAGTTTTCCTATCATGTTGCTGTCCATCAAACCAGTATAATAGCTATTTTAAGGTTGTCCATGTGTGAGAGATCACTGATGCTGAAAAAGTCACATCACTGAATTATATGTGTAATTAATTCTCAAAAAAGACTGAAACGACACAAAAGAAAAAGTGCAACTGTACACTTATAAAGAGATGTTGCTTCTCATCTTGACTAGGAATCAGGGAATAGAACTTCTATATGCTTGCATAGGTTCTCAGTATACACCAACACATCTCTCCTCCACGCCAACAACTCCATCTCCAGCTGTCTGTACTGCAGACAGACACTAACTTAAACACTTGGCAGACCAGAACTTGGAAGCAGGTTCCAAAATTTCGCACTTGCTTTTGAAACAATATTATGCTACCTCAAACGTTGCCAGAGATAAAGGACTCCACTCAAATACTTTGAAACTACTAAAAGGGAGAAAAATTGAAAGTCAAAAGATCTCTGGATGCAGGTGACACCAGACTCATATACAATTGTCTTTCGCAAATCTGATGCAACATAATTGCCTTTAGCTTCAATTAAAGCAACAAAGATATGCTATTTCTCTACCTGCACAACAAAACATCCCATAAGTATCACTAAGAAAAATGGCTGAAAAAAGGCTCAGATTATTTATCCCAGAAGGATGCTAGTCAGGTGAGACTATCTACACTGTCTCAGTGTATGGTCATGAAAGGCTCTACAAGAAAATAGTCTGCTGAAAATCTGTTGACTTGTTTTCTAAGCATCTCCTTAAATCTCCTATTCCATTCCACAATGTTTTCCCAAAGAAAACCAGAAAAATTACTAAGATAGTCCTTCTATTTTTACTCACCATATAAAGAAAAATTATACTAAGACTTAGCTGATCCCAAAGCAAGTCTTTAATTTTTGTCTTGTTCCAAAAAAAAAATAAAAAAACCCCACAATTCATATTTCAGGAAAAGTGATCCAAATATCACATGAAATGTAGACTTTCCAGATTCTAAATTTTAGTGATTTTTCTTTTACATTAAATAATATATACCACTGAAGCAGAACCTCAGAACCTAAAATCAGCTACTAGAATAAACTTATATGAAAAAGTAACATAAATCAGTACAAAAGAAATTAAAATAATCTTTATAAATAGCAATAAACCTTAAAAAAACTCACATGATTATGTTTTTCTTATATTTTAAACTTTTTTGCATTGTATAGATATAGTCACAACCACTTTCTTAACAGTTTCAATGGCTTAGGATTTCAGCATGACACAGAAATTATAGCAGAAGGGTTTGTCTGAATAGTCTTTTATCAATTTAAGACAAAAACCTTCCAAAACATCTCCACTGGTCTTTTAAATTAAGGTGGCTGGTCATGTACCACATAATCACAGAATCATAGAATGGTTTGGGTTGTAAGACACTCCAAAGATCGTCTAGTTCCAACAATGCTGCCATGGGCAGGGACACGTTCCACTAGATCATGCGACCTGGCCTTGCACACTTTCAGGGATGAGGCATCCACAGCTTCTCTGGGAAACTAGTTCCAATGCCTCGCAACCCTCACAATAAAGAATTTCTCCCTAACATCCAATCTAAACTTACTCTCTTCCAGTAGCACTAAGAATCACAGAAATTCCTGTAGGTGAAAGCAGAAACTCTCAACACGTGCTGGGTAACAAAGATAAAAATTAAAATATTTTAGGAAAAAAAGAGAGAGAGGAGAGAGAAGAGTAAGGTTACTTTTACTGCAGCAATGATTTAGAAGGTTTGTGACATGCATGAAAATCAAAACAGTTTCTATAATGCAAGCTGAGGATTGATCTATAACAATTAAAACTCAACAAAAATCTAAAAAGACAAATCTAGCTCTAGTTTTCAAACTCTTGTCTGACTTTAGGGAATCTTTATATCAGCATGTGCCAAAAAGTATTTCAGTGCCTTTAGCTAAGTAACTATGTGATCTGCACAAGGTAAACAGTTTGCTGTTGGATTTATTCCCCTTATACATAGCTTGAAGTTGTTTATGCAATTTGGCCTTGCCAATAGAGATGTCCTGAATTTTGTGTTAGTATGAAATTCATACCATGTAATGCATACTTAGTATGCAAATACTATCTGTAGATATATGACCTCTATAATTTTATGAATATTTACTTATTAGATAAAGATTTTACCTATTTTAAGTATTTACCCAGTTATCTCAGAATCAGCCTAAGTTATATCTGAGAGCTAAGTCCAACAGGCAGTTGGATTAGATTGTCATTGTGGGTCCCTTCAAACTGAACTATTCTATTCTGTTTATTTTAAAATAATAGCAATTATTGCAGACACAACATTAATAATGTCAATCACTGAGCATACAGAATAGACGCTTGTCATACACGATAATCAAACTCAAATTTTGTATGCACCAAAACTTAGACATTGAAGTACATACATATGCTATTGCCAAACAGGATGAAAGATCTTTTGAAGTGTAGCCCTGGCATTTTTATTTGGCTCTCAGACTAATATCGAGAATTTATACCATATCCAAGTCCTACTTTGGGATATTCAAAGGCAAAAGAAAACGTGTATTGCAAATTAAATCTATATTTGCAAGCTATACTAGAAGCTGAAGTGGTTTTTGTACTTTAATGGGTAAAGAAAATACATTCTTATGGTAAAAGGTAAAGTGTCTACACCTACAATTTTAAAAACGTCTTCCCAGATGGTGTCAAATCCTGACAGTTACATAGCTGAGGCAGAACCTTCATTTTAGAAATAATTAATTATTCCCAGATCTTACCCCAATACTTGATTATTTAGTGACTTACTTGCTAGGTTTTGGGACAACATACTAGAACTTCACTTTTCTCTTCTCATTACTAAGCTACCTTAATATTCATTCCAGTAAAAATATGCACCAAGACTGAAATACAAGGCACTATTCTGTGAAGATAAACTAGAGATTTAAAGGTAATGTTGTTCTGAAAGGTACGACATCGTTGTTCACTGTGCTGTTAGATGTTTATTTTCTTTGCCAGACTTTAGACTTTGAATCACTCACTGGGTGAAGTGGCACAAGTTTCATAGTAAGGAGAACTATAAAAATAATCTAGGCTATAATTTGAATGAAAGGCATTAAAAATGTATATGTTGTTCTATATAATGCAAATACACATTATCTTAGCAAGCACTGTGTTTTTATCTGTAAAACCTGAACTGATCACTGGGATACAAATGGAAAAGCGAATTTGACTTAGCAAAAGGAAAAAATAAAAGATTTTTCCTCATCCTGATGCAAGAATAAAACTCTGTTTTTTTTTTTTAAATCATAATAATGATTCCTACTTTTATTATTACTTAAAAAGACTCTATTTCTCCTTTCTCTTTTACAATAGTGAAAAAGGACTAATTCTTACTTTTAATAATCTCATTTGAGTAAATTAGAGGATTAACTGAAAACCCAGATAAGATACAGCTAGCTCAATTTGTTTAACAGAAACATACTTTAAAAAAACCCTTTCTCTCATCTACTTAATAGTGAAATATATAGGGAAGAGAAAAAGTAAGAATGTCTTTTATTTCACAGATGTGAAATTAATTACAGAGATAAGTGGGCTACCAAGTGTTATTCAAAATCTTTAAAGAAGTTAAGAGACTGAACACCAGATCTCAGCCCAGTGCTTTATCACAGCGTATCATTTTTAGTGGCACAGCATCATATCTGTTATATGATTACAGACATATATACTTACAGCCACCTCTAAATACACAACCTATTTTATTGGAAGACAAACAACCAACCCACAAGCAAGTATCAGGAGAAAGAAGAATAATTTTTCTATGTAAATCATGAACACATAATCTTTCTTTTCTTCAGAAATTTGCATGCTATCAGCAGAATTTTGACCACAGTACCATGCATGGAAATACTTACAAATGAAGTACTATTCAAAAAATCCTACTTACTTATTCAAAATACTGGATGTAAGCTCTCACTGAGCTCATGAGATGCATTTTAGACACATGGATAGAATCCAGGGGATTAGAAACAAAATTTACACTGGCATTGGGGCTACAGAAAGGAAGTACTATGCTGTGAAAAGTATACCAATTCATAAAGGATGAAGCTCTCACAAAGAATGGCAAGGCTTCTTTGCCAGTCATATATATGCTTGAGGCATATTTAACTCTACATCACACGTGAGATGCAACTCTTCTACTGCTCTTCATCACTGCACACACATCCCTTTGGTTGTCCATGACAGGACTTTTGCTTGCAGCACTACTGTGCATTTCATCTCAGTTTCATAATGGATAACAAAAGACCATGCTAGAATAAACAAACAAGGTCAGTGATTTTTATTTGAGCCTTTTATGTGTATACATTGTCTAAGCCTATCAGCTGTATAGTGACACAGTTTGCTTCCAGACGGATCAAGGGAGAGAGTATCAGTTGTGCTCCAGGATTCCTGTCGATTGGGATCAAATCCATAGGTCAAGGAAAAGAAACCTTGGCTGTTCAGAGGCATCTGACGGGAGTTTGCTTTTCCCGAGGGAGCAACATCTAGCAGACTATAGCAAGCAAAGCCTGCTGAAGTATTATGGCTCAGCTACAGTTAAGTTCTCTTTTCAAGTGAAAATATAATAAAAACAAACTCCAAACACAACCACAAAATGTCTCACACAGCAAACATTGGACCTGCATTCAGAAACAGTTTCACCCTGCACTTCTTCACCATTTCTATTAGCATGGTCCCTTGCCATGGGACTGGAGGTGTTCAGTGCAGGAACTCCTGAACACGTTTCTTCCTCTGAATTGAGGTTCTGCACCCATTTTCAAGTAGAGAAATTCAGTATATGACAAAGGGTAAATGGTAAAGAAATTATAGTATTTCTGCCTATTAACAGCTACTCCAAAACATGAAGAAAAGGCTGTCAATTTGAACTTAAATCTTCCAAGTGGAAACATGATGCTTTATCACTGAATCACTAGTTTAGCTTCCCTTGTAGTGAATTCACTTCTGAGACTTTGAGAATAAAGATTCACATATTGGATACACTGCTCTCTCTTTATTAAGCAAAAAAGGTCTTGTTTCAGACTTAATTGTATTTCCCTCAAAGAGCAGGAAGAAATAATTCTACTTAATCCAAATATCTTTTAATCCTGAAATTAAGAGTTCAAAATCCAGGCAAGATATTTTAGTGTTGACTGGTGATCTACTACAACTGCAACCACAATCTGCCTTCACAAAGATGCAAGGGACAAAAATTCAAATTAATAATCCATTTTGGGCCTTTTTAAATCTAAATTGTTCTTATTATGAAAAGGAATGCATTCTAACATAAGTGCATGCACTACTTCCATTGATACAACAGCACAGGTAAAGCATTACAAATCAGTAGTCAGGAATTTTCTTCCTGAGAGGTCGAATAGGATATAGCTTTACATCGTAAGAATGGGTACATCTTTGTTTCGAGTGAAAATGAAGCTGAAGGAAAAAACAAAGGAAATACAGCCTAAATCCCCACAAAATAAACAAACAAAAAACCCAAGCCCCCCCTCAAACCCAAACAAACCAAAACCAATATCCCCACCCCTCAACAAAAAAAAAAAAAAAAAAAAAAAAATTGTGTCTAGTTCTCAGTGCATTGTGAGGTGCAAATAACCAGGAGACATATTACCCCTATGGTGTAAACTATATAACAGTTGCTACCACTCACATTTTATGTGATAGTGTTTCCATTATATCACTCCAGTAAGGACTGCTCCATCTAGCAGATGCTGAGTAAGCACTTCAGCAAAGAGCTGTCCCTGTGCTGCCTGTGGCTACATTCCTAGCGAAGGCAAAGCTGGCTCACCTCAAGATAAACTGAGAATGTCTACTTAAGCTGCAGGATTGCCACTGAGGTGGCCTGCCACAGTATGCAGTTGCTAGACAAGTACTAAGCAGACAGACAGATCTGGAGGTTTACACGGTTAGCAGAGAAAAGGAGTGAATACTACCTTGGCTCTGAAGAGGGCAGAGGGACAGTCACACTAGAAAAGACTCCACATACCTAACACTGACATCTGATTTCCCTGCTAATCTTTGAAAGCCACAAGTGCTGCGGTCAATGTTTTCCACCAGTTCCTATCAAGGCACC